>NC_090924.1:1186495743-1186804961 GCF_040938575.1 Ambystoma mexicanum
AAACTAACCTAATAAAGTACCAAGATCTCATCTAATAAATTGTGCTAATAAAAGTTTGGCAGACCTTAATGAGGAAGACACATGTGAAAACATCATATCTAAATATGACCAACACAGCACATCTCTAATAGACCAGATAAACCCCCTCCGTCCTAAACTAGTTAGACCTAACAGCAACCATCAGAATTGGTACACATCAGACCTAGCTACACTAAAAAAAAAGAAAAAATATGAGAAGATTGATGGGTGAAGAAACCCACGCCCAATAACCAGATCAGCAGGAAGGAAATCGAAAGGTCCTATAAGAGGAATATTGTGGAGGCAAAGAAGAACTACTTTAATACCCAAATCCAGCAGGCCTCAAACGCCTCGGGCAAACTCTTTGAGATTCTCAAATCTATCGATAAGCCAGACTCGCTGACATCTGCTTTTGTTCCATCCCAAGCAGAATGTGAAAACAGCCAGGTTGCTTTCACTAACAAAATCATTAAAGCAAGAGGTCTAATAGCCAGTGCCCAACTCAACAAAACTGAACAGCACCAACCACCCTTGAGTAAGCCAACGGCATACTCGGACAAATTCCACTTCCACGAGATCACGACGAAGGACTTGCTAACCACATTGGCATCAATGAAACTGTCCTCTTGTGCACAGAATAAACTGCCCCCCAAAATAATACTTGAGAATGCCAACATGTTTGCACCATTACTCACGAGAATGGTCAATACTTCTTTTAGGGACCAAACAGTCCCCACGAACATTAAAAGGGTGACCACTACCCCTCTGGTAAAAAGGAGAACCAGGGAATTTAAGACCCATTACCAATTGTAATTTTATCCTGAAAGTAATGGATAAGATTGCTACAGTACAATTACAAGCATATGTTGAGACCAATGAGATTCTGAATTACCAACAGTCAGGTTTCCGTGCTGCACACAGTACTGAAATGGCTATGCTGGATTTGAAAACTAAAATGCTGGGCTTTATTGACAAAGGCAAGACAGGTATGTTAATCCTACTTGACCATAGTGCAGCATTTGACCTGCTAGATCATCAGTTATTGCAGCAGGCTCTGGAGAAAATTGCTAACTGCTTGAAAGAGGCCGTTGGCTGGTTAACGTCATTCCTGGTGGATAGAATATCGAGAGTACATTGGGGTGATAAATCTTCACATGAGTCCAAGATCTTCTGTGGTGTCCCCCAAGGAGCTAGCCTCTCACTACCCCTTTTCAATCTATACCTATGCCTCCTCTGTGAGTCACTGGACAATATTAATGCCTTTTTCACCAACTATGCTGACGACACTCAGCTAGCGGTGGAATTAAGAGGGGAATATGTAAAAGACAACCAAACCATTAAAAACCTCTATAACATCGTTGAACTGTGGATGAATCAAAACTGGATGTGTTTGAATGAAAAAAGACTGAGTTGATGGACTTCGGCTCCAACCAAGCTAGGACGAAATTACCATCCAGATATAATTCATTCCTGATAAAAGATTCCCTCATTAAAGTAGTGGGCAGGGTCAAAACTTTGGGTATGACCTTGGAAGCTTCCATGAGCTCAGATGCTCAAGCCTCTGTTCATATTAATTGAGGCTGTTGAAAGCTATTAGACCCCTACTTAACAAAACCAACTGTGCCACAATAGCTAGAGCCACCATACCTTCTTGCCTGGATTATGGTAATGCACTATTACTGGGTGCAAGCAAACAATGCCTGAGAAAATACCAACTTATCCAAAACCACGCAGTAAGAATAATCAAGCAAAAAGCGAGGTCAGATCACAACAGTGAAGCCAGAAGGGAGCAACACTGGCTTAGGGTTGAAGACTGTGTCATGTTTGAGTCCTTGACACTACCCATAAGTGTAGCTATGGAAAGACCCCGTCTTACCTTAAGTCTAAAACTGTTGGCTACACACTACATTAAGATATGAGGCTCAAGGGCTCATTGTAGTGAACCCATATAAAAAAGCTAATGGACTAGGCAGATCTTTTCCCAACCAGAGTGCCGTCAGTTGGAATAAAGTGCGCTGAGTTTAAGACTAGAACCCAGTCACCTCAATTCAGAAAGACATTGAAAATGTTCAAGTGTCCCGTCCTTTACGTAAGTCAGCTATTTCCTGATTTTCTCCCGGTATTTTTGTAGGTATCCCTACAAAATATCCCCACCAAAAATATCACTGTACATATGGGCGTTTGTCTCGCCATAGGTGATATTTTTTGGGGGGGATCATTTGTGGGAGCAGGTGTTGCGGGGGTGTCCACCGCACATTATAAAATAATGTGGTGGTTGCTGGGGTGTCCCCCGTAGGGTCCATGTGTCAATATCGCCACCAAAATATTTGCAATATATTTGCGGGGATATTAACACATGGAACCCTTTTTGTGGTGGCCTAATGCCTGCGGGCTTCCGGTGCTTACTAAATAAATAAATAAATAAAAATATATCCTTTTCCGCTCTCTCTTCGTCTCTCGGCCTCCCATTGGCCATCTCTCCCTCTCCTCCTCCTTTCTCCTCTTTCTCTCTGACAACAACTGACAAGGTGTCTTGACAATTCCGATCTATTAAAGTATTGTCCAAAAAGGTGCTCCCTTTGCTCCTCCAGAACCATCAAGGACCATATTGACACCCTTGCTCCGGCTTTGGCCGATTTCTGTAATCACTCGCTCACCACTGGAATTTTCCCTTCTCCTCTTAACCACTCCTTTGTGCACCCCTTCCTCAAGAAGCTGCCTGCCGATCGCACCTGCCCAGCAAACTATCGCCCAATCTCCATCACCCATTTCCTGGGCAAACTCTTATAAACTCTGGTCATCAACCAGCTTACTCTCCACACTGGAACTGTTGGTTGTCTCCATGACCATCAGTCTGGCTTTGAACTGCTAGAGGCACGGAAACTGCTTTCCTGAACACCTGTGAAGGTCTGCTCTCTAACTTTGATTCCAGCTTTCCTTCTGTTCTCATCCTCTTTGATTTTTCCTCTGCTTTCAACATAGTCAACCACGCCATCCTGATCAATCCACTCTGTGAGAACCAGAGCATCATGGATCAGGCCCTGGAGTGGCTAAACTCCTTCATCTTGGACCGCCCCTCCCAGGTCCAACTTGGTCCCATTGTCTCTGCCACCTCTCTCTCTACCTGTGGCGTTCTCCAGGGCTCTATGCTCTCACCCAAGTTTTTCAACCTCTACTTGTCCCCATTGCCCACCTGATGTCTACCTTCTCTAACTTTCTGTGTTATGCGGATGATCTCATATGCGGATGACACTCAGCTTTCCATCAGGCTCCCATCAGCCTCCTCTCCTCTCAAGCTAATTCCTGACTTTCTGTCTGCGATTCCGGATTGGTACAACTCCAACGATCTCTGCCTTAATGCCAGTGAGATGGAGATCCTTCTCATTGGGACCCCTGTCCTTGCTTTCCCTCTCTCACTCTGGCCACCCTCCTTGGGGACTCTTCTTTCACCTTCCTGCGAGGCAAAAACCTTGTTGTCATCTTCGACTCCACTCTCTCTTTCTCTTGGACATCACCAAGATGACCCACTACCGGCTGCACCTCCTCAAAGGGACTGTTCCCTTTCTAACTTACCCCCAGAAGCTCACTGTCTCCAGAGCCCTGGTTATCTCTAGGCTGGACTACTGCAACAGTATTTCTCAATATGCCTTCCTCTACTCTCTGCCTTCTGCAACCAATCCAGAACTGGACTGTGAGACTCACTGGTTACCAGGCTCTTTCTTGATCAGTCACCCCTGTACTGCTTCAGGGCCTACCACACACTTAGTGGTTGTAACTGTACCCTTAAAGTGCTTGTTCTCCTTGCACTACCCAGAGCCGCACTGTCCTGACTGCACTTACTCATTGCATCCCTTTTTTCCCCCTCTCCTCCCCCTTGCACTTCCACCCCTCCCTTTTCCCTTGCACTTCTTGTTCTCGCACTTGCACAATCTGAATGGCACAAGCCATAGTAAGATCAATTGTCTTTTCCTCCCTCTGTCTTCCCTCCCTTGTCTTCCTCCCTTGTCTTGTCACACCTAGAAACACTTGTGTAAAGGTGTGTTATAAATGACTTATCATATCATATCATATAAGAGAGGCTGACCATATTTGGTGTAGTCAAAGACCCATGACAACAATAATTGCAGAGTCCCAAAAACTGCGGTAACTCTTTTATTGTATTTGGCCGGTGCAAACCTTCTGCCCTTTCAGGTGGGACCTTTCAAGCCTTTTTTGATATTATCCTGCCCAAATACAATACTTCTCTCTGACAATATAGCAGTTTCTCCATGTCCACTTTGTACCCTTTGTCAGCTAGTACTGTCAATAGTTTCACTGAGTCCTTCCTGTACTCTTCCTCTGTCGCACTGCAAACTAGTAAGTCGCACACATACTCTATGACCGTAATGTCTGTCTCTACGTTTCCAAAGTCCAGCTGTCGCACCCTGTTGAAAATACTAGGGGATATTATCCTCTATATTCCTCTACTTTAATCGACAATGATGTTCAACTGTATCTTGTGCCATGGTTTTGCCTCAATCCCCACAATTGTCTTTAATTGCATCTGTACTTCTTCAGGGAGTCCCTTACTTTTTGTCCCACTCTTCCCTTGTCTCCAAATGCCTCTTCTCTTCTGTGTCTTGTATTTAAGCAGATGGGTCTTCGTCTGTTCCAATTTGTTCTACCATTATCACTCTCATGTCTGATGTGTCTGGGAATTATATTCTGAATGCCCTTCACATGTCTGTGCAGTAATTATTAAAGGGTGCCCCATCATGTCTGCTGTTCTGTGCTGTCACCCCAGGATACCCTGCCCTCTTCCAAATGGCTTCTGATTGTGTACCCAATATGGCAGAAAACAAGCTTTTCATGTACCCAGTCACCATAGTCATGTCAGCCATTTCGCTTTCCATCTCATAAAACCACTTCCCTGCTCCCACTGTAAATAACAGCACTTTATATTTGAATGTATTGTTGTCGGACTGTGGCCAGGGTATACATTGTGTTAGCCCTCTGCCTTTTTATAAAAATGGAAATTGTTTCAGTCCACATCAGCACCCTTTATCTTCATTGGCATTTCTGCCATTCAAACCTCTTTGTGACGTTGTAGATACTTTAATCTGTTTACAAAAGGTCTGGTCCTTTCTGGACCCATCAGCTGTCTCTCTGGGAGCAATGGAAACCCAATGGGCTTTATTGCTCTGCCCTCCAGGTCTATCAAATCTACCTCTCACCCCACAGGATCTTTTGTAGAAGGCTCTTGTGTAGGTTTATCGTCTCTGCTCTCATCATCATCTTCCCACCCTTACTGTCTTTCCCCCTCCTCCACATCTTCATTCTCATATGCAGGGGCTCTCTCACATATGTCCCATTCACTAGCTCCTACAATATGTCCCTTCCCATACCTTGAAGACACTTCCCCCAACTCTCTCTTCTGCTCATGTGTCTCATCTGCTCATGTGTCTCATCTGCTCCGACTTGAGCTGTCGTTGTTCTTTCCTGTAATGTTTCCCCTTTCTCTGTCAGTCAATGTATGTCTGCAAAGTGTGTCATCTCCTTCCATTCAGCATCTCTCCCTCTCCCTCTCTTCTTCTGGTGTCCTTTCACTTTTTCTCTCTGCCTCATATTTCCTTTCTCTTTCTCTTCATCCATTCTTTTCGCCTGCTCTATCTCCTGCCTGTTCCCATCCTTTATCACCTTCTCTTTAGAATCATCTGTGCCTTTTCCATCAGGTTTGATTATTATTTGCACTCTGATGTATATGTCTTACACAACTGCTGTCTCATCTCTGTCTCTCTGCAGGTTTCTTGCCCTTTGATGTTCTTACTCTGCTTCTGTTAATCTAAATGGCAACCTACGCTGTGTGTCATATTCTACTTGCATTGACAATGGTCTTTATTAGATTACGAAGACCCATCTGCTTAAATACAAGACACAGAAGAGAAGAGGCATTTGGAGACAAGGGAAGAGTGGGACAAAAATATAACACATTTTCTCCCATTATGTTATTGTCAACACTATACGCTGGGGACACATATTTGGGGTTGGTATACCCTGTAGCAGGCTTTAATGTATATAGTCCCTGTACGGTCAAGGACGGGACACGAATTAGAAGGAGAGGTTGTGTAGGAGCTGTGGGCGGCATAAACCTTTTGCCATGCTGGTTAAGCATCCATTCTTTCTTGCTCAGTTCCACCACATCTTCTTCGAACATTTTCTACAGTTCAAGAATACTGAACCTGTTCCGTAATTATTTCCCTTTATGTGTGGCATGTAAATATGTGCACATGTGTTGGAGCATCTCTTTTGAATGAGTACCGGCTTGAGGCCATAGCATACATGCTTTATCTTTAACCCACTTAATGTGGTATTTGAGTTTCTTTTTTTGCATCCAGTAAGTGACTTATACACATGAACAATTAGAGTGCCTGGCATGTTAACAATATAAAACACACCTTCCCAATGGTCAATATGATTCAACACTCACTCACCCTTGTATCTCCTTTCCCTACCCTTTCCCTAAAAGGTTTTTCTGCAGTATTGACACCCTCACGTCTCTCTCTCCGAGACCAAGTGTCCCAGAGAATCCTTCTCCTGAGCAGCACCAACAAAAACACTACTCACACTCCAAACCACTTTTCTTTGTTAACAAAACAAATTCATCCATCCACTAACAACAACAAAACACCTCTATTGCCCTTTTTTGTATCACACAAAAATAAATGGTGCCACCAATCATCAATATAAATAACAATACAGCTGTCTCCCCATTATACGGGGGATCCTTATCTTTTATATCTTTCCCCCTTTCCCAACCCTTGTCAATCTTTTAATATCTCGAATTTCTCACAAATCATTAATACACAAAAACATAAAATCCCCTGTATTGTCATGCACAGTTTATACTCACCATGCACGGATCCTCAAAGGATCTTCGGCGTCGACCCTCCTCTGTCTGCCTGCTCCAAGCTCTGCACCCAGTGGGGCAGCCTGCGAGACTGGGCAGGACTTTGCACCTACCAGTGCTCCTGCTGACCTCTCTTCTCAGGTGGGCATTATTCCACTCTCCCCAGGTCGACCACGCCATCCAAGGGGGATGCAGCGAGCAATCATCGACAGTCCGCAAAACTCCTAGAGATCCATCCTTTGCTTCCAAGTGTTAAAGAGGGCTAAAGTTGCAATAGCATAACAAATAATACTCAATAATGAGTACTCAAACTACATGTAAAAACCCATCTTTATTCATTACACAGAATAAATGGCTGCAGCAGCATAAAGCTCTCAGGTGTACAATGAGTGTGAGTGGCATATAAATCAAAAACACGTCATCAATGGCATCATGCTTCAATATCGATTACAAAACTTGTGAGCATCTTGTATTGATTAATATCCTAAGCTACATATACAGGCTTTAAGTGTTCTATGATTGGGTTAGGCATATCTGATGACTCCACCTAGACGCAGCCCATTACAGTAACCACTTTCATTACATCTGCACACTGATAGTTTACTAGTTTCACTATGGGCAGTATGGCAAGAAGGGTTTTTATTAGTTGGCCATTTAATCACCAACCTTGGGTACTTTGATGAGACGTTAAGATAAAATGGAGACATAAGGTGGATGGAGAAGTCCATAGTCTGCAATTATTTCAATTGAAAGTAGTCCCCATGATTCCCAGTCCATGTGACCTATCTGCTTCCTTTGTATTTGGCCTTGTGTACCATCTCGTGTCTGGTAGCCTGCTAGGGAATCCTGCAGGTGTTTTATCTGTACTTGTCTCCTAATGAGTAGCTAGTGTACTTCATGTCTTGAAAACATGTTAGAGGACTGTGTTGGAAATTGATGTTCTTCATATTTATTGAGTATTTAGATAATTCTAACATGCATGCTGTATTCCTTGTGACCACTTGGGACACCCTTCATTTATTCTCGGTGGAGCCATTTGGCATACCATTCTCGTGTACCTGGACATCAATGGCTGTCTCAGATCTCATCCCTTTTATCACCGGAAGAAATGTTGCTCCTATACCCAAACCAAGACGTTTCTTTAACATGTCCACAACTCCACCTAGTCCTACTCCTCACACAATACATAATCCAATGTATTTTTGTAAAATGACCTTTATAAAATGTATGGATATTGTATGATGAAGAATGGACAAATATCATAGAGAATCCTGATTCCCATACTGAGACTAGGAACCCCATGGGGATGTAAGAGGAGGACATGAGAACTGTTGTCAATGCTCAAGCTGTTGTCCTTTCAAGGAAACCAATACAAACATAAAAAGGGAAGAAGCACACACCAACAATGATGGTAGTAGCATTAGTTGGAGCCAGGGAAGTTGCAAACTAACTAGAGAAAGACAGACCCTACAAAGAAATAAACACGACCTAACCAAAAACTGGCTGTTGAAAGAAGCCTGTAACCGGTGGGACATTTCCTGAGAAAACAAAGCTTGAATAGAGGCAGCACTGACCAGAGACAAGACATCTGAAAATCACTAGTACCAGCAACCCGCAAACTCATTGTAACATGACGAGTGACCCATCAAGACTAAGATGCCCCAACCCTGAACCATGGCTATAGAGGGTAACAGGAAAAAGAGCTGCATACAGGGAGAGCAACTATGAGGAGAGACGCCTCCACTCTAAAGCAGAGCACTGGAGCCGTACAGCTTTAGTGACCATGGACGGTTGCAGTACCAATGCAAACAGTCCTGTGAGACTTACGTTAAGGTATGTACCTGAGGGAAAGACCACCGGGACAAAAGAGGGTAGAGCCTTAACATTACGAGTGAAATAAACCCCAGAATGTGACTCAGAACTACGTCCCCCTTTTTCCAAGCCAGGCACAACAGCACACAGGTCAGGTGGTAGTGGGCAGGAGAGTAAACCCAGATCATCCAAGAAATAGCCCTTCATCTGAAGCAGGGATCAGATGCTCTTCTAAACTACAAAGAACATACAAGGGAAAGAAAGCAACCCCTTTGAGTTTGTGGAATGTTTCTTTTGGAATACTTTGATTTTTGTTTTATTTTTTAACTTTATTCTGGGCTATTGCTGGAAATGGACTAAAACAAACGCCCTGAACAAAGGACACAAAGAAAGGAGAGAACAAGCTCCTTGACCAGAGTGGAAGCTTATTTTTGCGGAACTTGTATTTTTGAATATAAAGCAAGGCTGCAAAAAGACAGCCAAGAGTCATTGGGCCCCATTCCAACTTCTGTAGTAGCCGTGCCGGTAAAAACGGCAGGCTGCCGCCGGAGTTGTGTATTCTTTCCAGGGCCTGGCAACGGGAAACACCAGGGCATTACAGCCCCAGCGGTCCCTGAAGCCAGGCATCAGAAAAAGTTACTCCCCATTCCCATTTGAGTCCTCTAGAACTCAATGGGAATGGAGAAAACAGTAGCACCGGCACCATTCATAATGGTGCCGGTGCTACTGTCAAAGTGTGCGAGCGGGTGCCTTTCTGCCCGCCAGGTCAGACCTGGCGGGCCGAAGGGCATCCGGCAGGGTTGTAATGAAATCCATTTTCCCTGTTTCTATCCTTTCATTGGGCCTCATTCCGACCCTGGCGTTAACCAAGGCGCTATTAGCGCCTTGTTTGACGCCGTTATCTTTCCGACTCCTCCATGGTGAATGGCGGAATTACCGCCCCATTCCAAGGTTGCGGGGTCGGTAATTCCCCATTCACCAAGGGCCCTTCCCCATTCCCATTTTTGCACCATAGGGCTCAATGGGAATGGGGAAGGCGCTAATTACGCCACCGTAAATTACGGTGCCGTAATTAGCTCCTAGGTCCCTTTGCGGGTTGGTTTTTTAACGCCTGCAAAAAGCAAGCGTTAAGTACCACCCCGCAAAGGGAACTCGGAGTAGGGCGGTAAGGGTTTAACGGCACCGGTCTCGTTAACGGTGACCGTTGACCCTTACCGCCCGACTTGGAATGACCCCCATTGAGTTTCAAGTGTGAGGATCAGATTAGGTTTAGACACATGATGGAGAGCGTTATTTTCGACTTTCTGACAGAGAAATGAGTGAGATTTGTTGAGGCAGGGAAACCCTTCTTAGTGTTAGGGTTAGCAGAGCTTCCTTGATGAAATTCAACCCCCCTATGGTCGTTCTCTGTACACACAAATGAGACTGGGGATATTGCATACAGCATGGCACACTCGCACATGGTCAATAACGAGATCTGGGCTATGCCCACTATGTGCTTCTACCAATGAAACATTAACACATGTTATGCTAATATGCCCTGATAGTATAGATTTAAGGATCGTGTACGTGAAACCATTATTTACTGCGCTGGGAATGTGTGACATGAAGGCTTGTAATGTGCTCATGTGACAGTAAAATTGTTCTTCCAAAAGCACGCTATGTGCATCAAACCTGGTTATTAAGGTAGAGACAGATGGGAAGTGTTTTTAATGAAGAGGTTGCGAGTGTGCTCTCCTCATGAAAGCGATTTTGGGCGAAGAGGTCATATTTTTATTGTTTTACTGGTGTTTTAGGAGTTGCCCTGATAAATTGATAGTTTGATGCATGGTTTTTATTGTATTACTTTTAACATTTGGATATCTAATTAATTGTATTTCTTCTCTTATTAAATGTTTAGGGTTAGCGAGGCATTTCCACAATTCCCCCTTTTTGCTTTACTTGAAAAGAAAAGTGAACAAAGTAAACCAACATTCCTCTGTCTGTCTCTTACTTCCACACCCTTATAGTTCATATTAATTCAATTAACGTGGAAGGCTACTGCCTTGCTTCCTGGGAACTTTTATCTTGTCTCTGCGTTCTGCACACCCACTACTCCCTTCTGCCCGTCTGACCTTGGCGGGTGCTGGTAAATGCTGTCTGTGCAACTGCAGCACTTCTGAAATAAATGCCTGTTTATGTATTTAGCCTCTCACCTGAGGCCTTGCAAACATCTAGGCCTGTTAAAGTCTTTATGCTAAGAAAATGGCTTTACTCCTGCACGTCTCTTGTCTCCACTTTGGCAACCTATATTCACATAAATTCATGTTACATTTGTCTTGTACGTCTGCCATAGATTGGTTTCCCTGCATCGTATTCAGTATCTAAACTGCCAATACATTCACCTTCCCTATCAGTGTAGTGAGTCCCTCTACTGGTATTCCAGAAACCTTCTCACGTCTATGTTATGTATAGCACACTCCTTGCGCTTTATGTTAATTAACTATGATCCCAACTTAGTGTTGCACATTCTATACCACTTTATTATGGCACAAATGTGTGCATTGACTGTTTAAGGCATTGTTTCTTGGAATCTATCCTAGTTTGTCTTGTCTTTTTGCCTTAAACTCATGGGGCGGTAGTGCTTTCTTAACTGGAATAGTTTCTCACCTGGACGGTACTGGCAAGGAACAGAGGCAGGAACCGGAACTTGCATACTCATCTGAGTTGGGGCAGTAGGTGTTACCTGCCTATTCTTCTGCCCCATTACACAAATATATTGACGGATGATGATGATACAAACATGAATAGAATACCATTACATTACTTCATTAATTTCGCCATCTAAAATCATAATTGCAGAGATTTTAAACTTTTTGAGAGACCATTGGCCTCATTATAAGCTTGCCAGTCCGGAAACAAGGGTGCCGGTAACCTCACTGGCACCCTTGTTTCCGGACCAGCAAACTACGTATCTGCCTGCCGTGGCTGCTGTGCCTGACAAGTCGAATCCTGCCGGGCGCTGCGGCCATGGTAGGCAGACTGTTCATGGAAGCAACGGCAATGTAGCTAACAATGCAAGTGTTTCTGTGTCCCCACTCCCATAGAGTCCCATAGGATTCTGTGGGAATGGGGACTTATAATTTGCCGCTCCTGGCTTCCTGGGCCGCCAGACTCGTAATGAGCTGGTGGCACTGGGAAGTCAGGCGCCGGTAAAATATTACTGGTCCGGCGGCAACCCACCGGTAGCACCAGCAGGGTTCCCGCCCGACCCGTAATGAGGCCCCATGACTTTGTCAGCTCTCTAGTGCTGTGCTGTTTCGCAATAGTGTGAAAAAAACCTCTGTCTGTTATAGATATATTGATTTTCGAAAAGGAAAGTGTTGTACCAGAATGTTTGTTAGATGGCTTTAACAAGTCAATTTTAAAATGATGTTCTCCCATACAATGCAATCCTGCAGTGCTACTGGGTGTAATGAGGTGAATAAGTTCTAGAAAGAAAATATAGAGCTGCCTTTATGGTCACTAGGTGGAATAGCTCTGTGCTTAAAGGCACATGTAGAAGGTTCATCTTTTGCTAGTGTTCACCAGTGTGTAGCAGGACAGTAGCTTCCCCACTTATTTTCAAAGTCAGTTGTTATTGCGACAATCTTTGGAATATTCACAGACTATAGAAGATTTCATTAATTTCTTCCAGCTTGCAGCAGCAGAAGGGACAATAGTCGCAAAATGATGATGGTGTTCACTGTATTGCTTGACCACAGAGCTAAAACTCTGACCTCTAGACTTGTGCCCAGCAAACTGAACTACTACGTGAGCCTGCATTTTGGCATACCCTTCTATTTTATTGTTGCCCCAACAAAATCCTCAACCTTGTGACACACATATTGTATTATTTATTCATTTCAGCCTTCCCAGTCCCCCCTCCACCACTAAGTATCATTACCATGCTCAGCATGAAAAATCACCCTCTCTTTAAATTTCTACTGCTTACCTATCAATCCATCCATGATCCATCATCTTGCTAAATGCATCAGTGACAGATTGCTATGTGGCAAGGGTGTAGTAGCCCAGGCATTTTTATTTGTATTAGTGTAATAGAAAAATGTGGGCAATTCCATCTCTGAAAGGGAAATCTGATTCCCCTGTCAAAGCTCCAAAAGCAGTGTGCCCGTGCCCTGCTACACTATTTCCCTGATCTGCAGTGCCTGCTCTACCTGTGGCACAGAGCAAGTTCAGAGGTCATAAGTGCCCATTAACAGCTGCAGTGAAAGCCAAGACTATGCAGCGCAGGGCCCACATTTAAGATATGCACCTCTGTAGCAACACTATGATGAGCATAAGTAGCCCATGCTGGTGGCAGGGTCAACTCGAAATATAAGCCAGCCTGAGTCAGGGTATGGTGCAATGCACTGCTGAGAATCATTGCAACCACATCCAATTTGATATCACGCATGTCAAGGATTATGTGTATTCTTCTCAAGAAGCGCAGACATTGCCCTACTGGCAGGAATTTGGCCCGGGGGAATTGCGCCTCTTTGTTACTTTGTGAGGTCAGGCAACAACCTTTCTGAGAGACAGCTACTCTACAGGGAGCTGGACTGAGAACAAGAATAAAAAAAACACCCATTAACAAAAGGCCAGGACCAAGGTGCTGAATATCTAACGACCTTTGGTCCTATTGAGAAGAGACGGGCGAAGTTAGTGCAGACATGGAGAGTTATGTATAGTGTGGTAGGTTTCCACCATATTGTTTCACTCTGTGTTTGCTTTCTGTCCCCTCCACTTCCTTTAGTACAAAACATGTTGGGTTAATGTGTGATGGACAAAGTCCACTTCTTTCAATAATAGGGATTGGACCTTGTAAAACAGGCTAGCTTTAGTCTAATTACTTACAGAACTTTACCTTTACAGAAGGTGTCTCATCACATCTTTGATTCACTCTGGAACAACACCTGGGAAGGATTCACTGGAACTCTTTGGGAGAGTTGTACTTTCCAAATCCCTCATCCACTGAGGTGAAGAAGGAACCGTCCAATGCAAAGGAGAGCTCTGTACCCTACCCACTCCCAAGGTGCATTGTGGGTGACCCTTGCTGTGGACCACTCTGCATCAGAATCTCCTGAAGCTAGGAGAGTGGACCCTGAATGGACTCTTCCTGCCCAGAGCCCATGAAGTGAGCCTCACTGCATCTGGAGGACCAGATTAGCTAAGGCAATGGGTTCTGCCACCTTGGTACTGGTTGGACTGACTTCGAGCCACATTTGACAGAGGGTTCCCACTGGTGCTTGTTTTCTGTGCTTCTTTGAACCTTCAAACATGTGCCTGATTCTTGAGTCCATGCAATGCTTCATTGTGCCCTCTCCGAGCTGTCACCTGCCCCACTGGAGAGTAAGTAAGAGTTTATGCCATGACTCGACCCAACTTGCCATCCAACAGCTTCTTCATAGAAATTCACATCGGGGCGTCAGGATCACTGTTTTGACAAACCACCTGCCTACCTGAACCGCTGGAGAGTCACTCATGGATCCTTCCCAGCAGTTACAGCCCGACTTGGGCCGACTCCACCTGAAATAGATCCTTGAAAGTGCCCCAACCTGCATCACCAAAAGCCACCTTCAAACAGCAAAGAGCCAGACCAGGCAACATACCCAAACTGAGCTCGATATGCTTGCATCACTGCTCTAAGCCAAGTTTGACACTGTCAAACCTCAAGGTGTTACTGTTGACTATTAAGTGCCCCCTTGTCCAGTGTTCGACCATAGAGACTGGTTAGATCACTGACCCCATCTTGCATCCAAGAAACATATCCTTTTTAAACAAAATGGTGGGTTTTACTTGCCTTAAAGGCTTGATTTATCACTCAGAATGCTGGATTGTGCTATCTTTGCTTCTCTGTTCTTCCCTCAGTGCTGGGGTTTGTGTAGTATTTTCCTATTCAGTTATTTTGCAGATAGTGTGTTTCATTAAAGTATATCTATTTATATAGAACCTTGATTGGACAATCCCTTTATAGTGGACTATTACCCTTTGCTGTTTAGGTCACTACAGAATCACATCCACACCCCTCTTATGAGTGTAGCCTTCCCTCTACCCACATTAACAGAAAAGGCAGAAGAGGTACATCTATTACCTGTGCCTGTTTTAGCTTTATGATTGTGTTGGCTCTTGGTTTGTAGTAGTGTATGGGCTGAGTGGGGATTTTAGCTTCTACTCATTCTTGTACTTCTGCAGGGAAGAATCCAATACACGCATCATCTTAATGTACTCTCCATTTTGAACTCTCTTCTCTTCCTCTGTTTGCACTTTATCTGTTTCATGTGCCACATGTTATCCCTCCCACATTTTCTCCTTTTCCATATGTACCCCATACTAGAATGCTCTCCATACGGCGGTCCAAGTAGTCTCTGCAGTGTATCCTTTCAAAACAATGCTCAAATTGCACCTGCTAGCAAGCCCACAAAACACCAACACCCTTCTATACAGACTAACCTCCCAACCCACCTCTCATGCTTTGTTCCCCCAGGACTAACTAATGTAATTTGTAAATATATATATATATATATATATATATTTATTTTATTTTACATTCCTACGTGGCTTAAAAGTGTATTTTATTTTAAGGGGAATTGCCTCAGAATAATTTACCCTTACACATTTGCATCGTAAAAAAAAAACAAGTTAAGAACAATTGTTTAAGTTAATGAATCTGGAGAACAACAACCGGTGAACGCACAAAAATGACAATCATGATAATTACCTAATTACCCATAAACAGAAGATAACAAGTGGAAAAAAACAAAGAAACAAGGTATTTCAAATTCAACAAGGGATGCAATTTACATAGCTTTAAAAGGCTTCAAGTTCTTGTTAACTAATATGTAATTCTCAGAAAAGATGACTTTTATCATCCTCATCACAGCAAGTGTCCATATTTGTTTGCCCACCATTCTTTTTGTAGGACAGACCCAAAAAAGATTGATACAAAATCATTCCCTGAAAGGCTACCATGGCAGGCACAGAAGGGGTGCAATAGGCCTGGCCCTCAACCTATGCACAAAGCAGGCTAAGGCAGAAGCATTGTATGGAGCTGATATCTGGGACTACGAAGATGACACACCCTAACAATTACAGAGAACACATTTCCGAAAACGATTTTGCTGCTTCCCTGCAGCACCCCAAATAGTACAGTTTGTATGGAGTGTGGTCGTTCTCCCATTGGCGAAGAAATAAGAATTAGACTGGTTTATTACTGGCTCCGGCTTTGGGGAAACCAGGAGCTAGTGAAATACCGGGCAGCATTAGAGCAGGTATTGACATTGGGGGCATGGCACAGGATTCCATGGATGATATATCTCCATATTTGCATAATCCACCGATTTTGGCAGATAATACAAAAGGGAGAGTCAAGATGGCCTTTCATAGATATAAATTAACAATTGCACGGACAATAACATTAGTTCTGGCAACCTGCCTAAACTGCTTAGAGCTCAAAGCTTTGCAGGGCATGGAGCTATACCTGAATACAGTGGAGCTAGCCTATGCCCTCACCTTATACTTGAGGCTACGCCTAGTTTGCTTACCCGTGCGGGAAATGTACATGGGATGGGTATCTCTGAGTGCCCAATGTGTAGCAAAGGTATAGAAACAATAGCCCACTTCATACTAACCTGTGAAGTCTTAAAGGAATTAAGTGCCAGGTATTTGAAACCATTGTTCTTGCTATATAACATTGCTACTGCTAGAAAAGTTCTGACATTTTGTAAAATGTCTAATTAATTAAATGTGTTTTACTTTGTCACCAAGTACACCCATAGGGCTTGGCTGAGGAGGGAAAAATATTGTGTAGCGTTGTTCTGACTACCATTGATAGGAGTCAGTTGAGTGAGGGTCTTGACTTGGGATTTTAAATATTATGCACCATAGTATAGTGTTTAACTTTTTTAGACTTTTTATATTGTTTTACCTGTATTTTATTATATGATGTACCTAAAGGGACCTTCGTCAAATAAAGGTTGTACTATGATGAAAATGATTCCATGAGGAGTCAATAACGATTGCACGATTGCAAGAAAAGCAAAGTTTTATTACACGTAAATATGGCCGGGAGTGTCTGTCACTTCCGTAGATTTGGAAACTGAAAACACGCTTGACACGCCTACTCTAAGTTACAACTTTTATAATGGAAAACTGCACATTGCCATATTCAAAACAAATCAGATACAACATAATTCCATGTTCCCCATTGGTCAACATCTAAACAAAAAATCTATAGATCCCCTGTAGTTCTGTAACCCATTGGTCAAGCATATCTAAATACAACCCTCTACAAGATGACCTAATTCTGTCATCATCAAAGAACACTCTAATGTGATTGGTCCATTGTGCTCAGGTACATTGTTGCAGTACTATGTTCTCCTTTTTGGTCAAGACAGTTTTGGACATCTCATGATATGCATATGCACAAGAGAACCCAATAATGGAGAAAGTGTGAATAATTAGGTCAAACCCACCTGAGAATACAAGGGCTGCCCCATGAGACCAGACACTTGGCACTGACAGATATCTTCTCCTACCTTACGGCTGTACTCTTTGGCATCACCTCGTGTGACTTCCATCCCAGTACATATTGCACCTCTAGACGGCCTCTTACTCTATCTCTCTTGGAAACCAGGTGCTTTAAAAAAAACACAGTTGAGACAGTGTTCTTGGGAATGCATTTCTCAAATGTGTTTACTCTAATTGCTCATATTCATTTACTCTAATGGCTTGAACTTCTCTAGTGCAAATGGGCTGGCCACTTCCCAATGGGGGCATTATTACACCAAAACCCTAGCTCTACATTCTGCCAGTGCCCGATATCAGGCCCTGTTCTAATACCATTTGTCATGCTCAGCTGCAACACTAATCTAATCATCATAAAACCAGCATTTGTTCCCAGCTCCTGTGCTTTTCTCCTCCTGACACAATTTAACTTGTTGTATATGCTGCATGCCTCCCTTCTTTCCTCAACCCGGACAGTGTAATCGTTGTTTGGGGAAGGATGCATAATCTCTAATTAAATGAACAGAGCAAAAGCTACAACAGCTGATCTAATTCTCTCACTACCCAAAGATGCTATTTCCGACAAGGCCTAATGCAAAAATGGTGGAACTATTGCTCATGTGGCACTCATGTTCCTACAACACAACCCATATCCTACCTTATTACCAAAGGTCAACACATTCTAATCTCTCCTTGCTGCAATCAACAATGCGGCTTCAGTTACTACTACTAGCTACACAACTATTACCAAATCTCTTATCTACTAATCTGTGGAGACTTAAATTCAACTACTCCCTCGCAAAAACTTAAAAGAAATTGCACCCCTGCGGATCAGAGAGGAATGCTATGGCAGAACTTAATGAACTCTAGAAAATTGCATAACCTTGAGCTGGTCTTCCCTAACTTGGACCGCACTGCAACATGGACAAATGGAGCAACGAGCTCAACAATTGATCACATATTCACCTCGAGAGCCTTTCTGGATCTGATCTCAACCTTTGAGGTAATTAAAACGAAACACAGTGACCATAATTTGCTATCAGTTACCTGGGAAACCTCTACCGAACCCGTGGAGATCTTGGGCTATCAACTGGAAACGAACAGACAAGGAAACAGACTCCGTCTTTCAGCAGAAAACATCAAGGAGCTGACGGATAACTACAAAACTTTCAAATTCAGGAAACGCCCCAATAAGACCGATTACGGTCCCCTACTTACACTATACGAGAAGCCCAGTACCAAGACCCAGTTGACACCAAAGTCAAAAAATCACAATTACGACACCCAAGTAGTCGAAAAGCGAAGGATCTATCGGAAAATTGTGAGAAACGCATCAAAACAAAACTCTGTGGAAGCCGAAAGTCTAAAACGTGCCGCAAAAATCACTTACCGCTCATGGCTTCGAACCCATAGACTGAACATGCATCAACAAGACGCTGAGGCAATCATCAAATCTATATGTTCAAAGAACTCCAAAGAATTCTGGTCCCTGTTAAACGCTACAACATCGATGCCTTCTAGAAAGATCCAAAACACAATAGGAGAAAGTGCGTGGAGAATCCATATAGAAAAAACCTTTAAATCACTATCGGACAGACAATCTACCACTTCCACAGAAAATGTGTATAGATGGGCCAGACTGGACGACAAAGATGAAATTTGTAAATTAATAATGTCGCTAAAAAACTCAAGAGCTCCGGGACCAGAGGGCATCACCAACATTGACCTGAAAGCTCACCCGGTGGCCTGGACAACATTCCTCAGCGAAGTCTTTGCAAGATGCTCGGATTCTAGAACGATTCCCGCTTCATGGACGTCGGCCATCATAGTCCCCATCTACAAAAAAGGAGATCCAAACAATCCTGCAAACTATCGGCCAATAGCCCTATTAGACCCTATTGGAAAGGTCTATGGCTCCCTGCTTCTGAAACGTTTCCAAACCTGGGCCAACGAAGCCCCATGCAACGACCATTTCCAATCTGGATTCAAGAAGAACACGGGAGCAACCGTTAACATCTTGTCACTGAGCCTTCTCAAAAGTAGAATGATGGAAGGAGGTTCCAGGCTATACTTGGCGTTCATTGACTTTACTCAAGCTTTCGACAGGGTCGATAGACTACTCTTATGGGAAAAACTTGAAGCTTGGGCATGCCCAAAAGAAATCTTGGATCCCATCAAAGCCCTCCATACGAATACACAGGTTAGAATTCGCTTAAACTGTAAAGGATCTCTCACTACAGCTATCGCGACAAACAGAGGAGTTAAACAAGGATGCCCCCTGGCACCTGCAATCTTTCTGGCTTACATTGGAGATTTTCAGCTAACCGAACCTATGGTAAGATCCTTCCCACCAAAACTGGGGGCGCAAAAAATAAGCAGACTCCTTTATGCGGATGATTTAATCTTGATAGATCAGACTCCAGTGGGCTTGCAACGTCAGCTGGATAATCTTGACTCCTACGTGACAACAAATAACTTAGAGGTAAACAAGGAAAAGACAAAAATCCTTGTTTTTGAAAGAACAGTGAAGAAATTTGACAACAATAAATGGTACTACAACTCGTGCCCGATTGAAAAAGTTCAGAGCTTTAAATATCTAGGTGTGATTCTGGATAGTACAAAAAACGACCTAGCTATGCAGGAAGCGCTCCTTTCAAAAATGAGAAAACTAGCAACAAAAGGCAAAGCAATCGATAGAAAATTTGGACGATTCTCGATGATTCCAGCTTTGAACTTCTATAAATCCAAAGTTGTGCCCTCTATTACATACGGAGTGGAGGCTATGTTACAGCTTCCGATTACTATCTGGCACAAACTCGAAGCCTACTACTGGAGAACCGTCCTGGGACTGCCCTCCTCTACGCCTGTTGCCTCGATTCGTAGGGAACTGAGCTTACTGTCCCTGTTAGGGTCAGTGGAATGTAGCTCTCTAAGACTATACAGAAAATGTCTGATGCCAACGAGCCCCTTCTTGTTTAAGTTAATAAAGAGGGAGCTGGACCAGGGCACCAACAAACCGCTCCAGCGCTGGAAAAAAAGGATGCTGACACTACTGGAATCAATCGAGAGTAATGAAGAGGAACTGCGGTCTAACCCATCAAGGATCCTAAGAAAATTGAAAGATCTTGATTGGATTCGGACATTGGATAAAGCCTCAGAAAACAAACTAACGCTCCATCTGCCTCCAAACATAAAAAAATTGAACGACCTCCAGGGCTACGTAAAAAAATTTCCGAACAAGCAAGCAAGAAACTATCTTTTGCGAGCCAGGCTAAACCTGCTTCCAACGAACGAGATCAATTTTATTAGAGGCTTAACAGCTACTAATGACTGCAGACTTTGCAAAATACCAAACGAAAAAGAAACAGTAAGGCATCTTCTCCTTAACTGCACAGAAACTGGCAAAGTCAGGTCCAGTTACATGCAACATTTCACATCTGACCTAACGCTGGAGTCCGAACCATGTTGGTGGTCAAGGATGATTAGTGGAGACAGATCAACCTGGCAAATCGCGACTACTAAAATACTGCAGTTCGCTCTGAACAAAATAGAAACTAACTCACCATAAGACGTCAAACTCAAAGGGCCACGAGTTGGCTGAAATTCCCAGTGAACCCATAAAACTTCGACACATCGACAAACGGAGAAGTATTTGTAAAAATCATTTGTTTGATTAAAACAAAAAAAAAAAAAAAAAAAAAAAAAAAAAAAAAAATGCCCTAGTTTTATCCTATAAATATATAAGAAAATTGATTACATGTGTTGCTTCTTCTTTCACGATGTAAGGCTCTGTGATGTTCTCTAAATTTGTGTCAATGCTAACTACAAATAACAAATGTGCAGAACTGCCAAACTAAATGGCAAAATACCGACACTAAATGACCAGCACTCTTTGCTAATACAATTTATGCAGTTGTGAGGAGCCAGGAATGGAACACTGACACATAGGACTCATGGTTTGGGTTATAAACATTTATTCAAAACAATTAAGGGATTGGAAAATGTTTCACTATCCCTAATCTAGAAGGTATGTTCCCACCTCAACCAAAAACTAATGGTTATTTCCTTTCTGAAGATGTCCAAAGCAACATATGTCCTGTGTCTGAAATCCTATTCTGGCCAACACACTCTATAAAAATCCTAAGGTGCAGAGGGTATTGGTTTTGAATCTCAAGGTGCCCAGATGTTCGACTTCAGCACAAAGATGAAAAATCCAAACAAAGGTTCCAGTGGACAATGTTCACTGTTCCTTCAGATGGCTCCCTGTTACAACAAAGAATAATCAAACTCCTTGCCAGGTCTGTGGGAATAACACCATTCTTCAAGTTTCTCTTTATGTTTCAAAATCCTATGGGCATGTGACTTCCCATGGATTCTCTTCTTTATGATTTTTCAACTTGGCTGCAAATCCCAGGCTCGCAGGTCACCTGGAATATTCTCCTGCCAGAGTCTTTCTCACACTTCAGCACTCCAAAATCTCAAAGGCATGGATCTTCCTTAAGATTCGTGTTTGTTTATACACAATTGATTGTGCCTGTTATACTCTCCTGCCAGGACTTTCACAGAGTTACTTGTAAACACTTATTTTCACCTGGTGTACTCTCCTGCCAGGGCTTTCACACAATGGGCCTCAATACAACAGTGGCGGTAAGGCAACAACGGCGCCAGTAGTGCTACCGGCGCTGTTGTTGCCATGCCGCCACATTACGAGTTCTGCTCACGGGGGCTGCTCTGCACGCCTGGTCAGACCAGACGGGCTGAGCGGCAGCGATGAGCAGAACAGGATGGTAGCAACGGTACCATTATGAATGGTACCGCTGCTGCCATCCTCCCCATTCCCATTGAGTCTTATGGGGTCTTGAATGGGAATGGGGACGTGCTAGCTCCAGGTCCCTTGAAACGGAAATACCGGGCCCTCCAAGGTCGGAATGGCCCGGTAATTCCACTTTCGTGGGACCCGGAACCGAACACAGGTTTGGTGGTAGCCATGCCCTCTATAAGGGCATGGCTACCGCCATACTTGTAATGAGGCCCAATGACTGTTAAGTCAAACACTTATCTTCACCTGGTATACTCTCCTACCGGGACTTTCATATGCTGACTTTCCTTTCACCCATGAAACAATATTTGCCCAATATTTGTGTGTCATTCCCTGCGTAACAATTTATTTATCTTTAATAGCTTTCTCCTTCATGCAATTTTCACAGTCCATTTATATTTAGTTGCTTAATTCTGTCCCTTTCAGTATATGGGCTCAATGACCCCTTTGTAACATGGCTTACAAAAAAATGAACCTCTTCACGTGACTCTCATCTTGCTTCCATGAAGGGGTGCACACTTTCAGGCCACCCGGTTACCCTTCCAACTTCCCTGGGCTTACCGGTTGCTTGTATGATATGGCATTCATAACGTGCCTATACACAAGTGTTTCAAGGCACAATGTAGTGTTCTTCATGCTTCTCTCCTTTGATTTTCTTATGGTTTCTGGATCCGCATGCATCATATCCACCGTTTCACCTTCGATGTGTCTTTTGGTTCAGGTGGTGAGCCTTCTGCACTTCTGTTTCATCTTCCGCCACTGGGATCAGCTGGGACACCGTCTGCCATGGCGTCCCTCTCCTCAGCATACTGGTCGGTATACAAGGCATTCACTGTGCAGCCCCAGGTCTGCAGCTTTCTCCTCTTGCTATCAGATGTGCTGCTTGTATAGTTCCTGGCAAGACTGGATAAGGTTGTGTTAGGTTGGGGAATACTAAGAGTACGTCTGGCAAGTGGTTGAGGAAGAGTCTTACAACATGCTATGAAGGCACGTGGAATGGTGGGAATATCTGCTAAGGAAAATTGAGGGTATGTGACTTTCCCTAATGATGTCATGTCAATCCCCCAAGGGTTGCCTCCCCACAAGTGGTCTTCCCTCCTATAGCTGCTGCCATGGTCAGGATCAGGTAGCGGCTGCCCTCCCCTTCCACATAGGGAGAGGCTACCTCAGGGAAAGGAGTGAGGACATCATCAGATTCATAAGACAGCCTAAACCTTTTTTCATGGTTAGTCCGTTGCACATGCATCCTAACATTTTATACCAAAATTCACCCGCAGTGACACATCTAAATGGTTTTAAAAGATATCTAAAGAATTTGTACCTGAGATCTTTTAAAACTCGGCAAACCACCACAAGATGACATAGTGTCTCCAAAACCTTTGCAGAATCACGTAGATGGCAGATTCTTAGAGACCTTTCTACTTTGGTTAACACACCTATTATTTCATGAGTTTGGAAAAGATTTAATTGGAATCTGAGAAACTGTGCTCTCCTACTAGAATCCAGAAATCTGTGGAGTTAATCAGGGGGCTCATTTAATGGTTTATTAATTAGTGTAATAGAGGAAAATAAGTTGTATTTTTTACATGACCCAATCGTTTCAATCAAGTCATGTCTCCACATTCTCGATTTAACGTTCATGGGGTTAGCAATTAGTTGCTCTATCAAGCCATTAATCTCCTTCAGTATATCCTGACAAAGCATACACCACGGATTGAAAAAAATGTCCCTGTGTTCACCCCGCAATCGGTTTAAAGTCCACCAAAGGGAATTCTCAGGACCCAAGAATACCTTTCTATATATCGATACGATTTTCCACTTAACCATGGCGAGTAGAGAAGATGTACACAGTTCATAACTTATGATTGGGTTGGGTACTCTCACTGGCAAGTGCAGGATCTTGTTTCATATAAACCCTAAGTCTCAGCCAGCAGGTCTTCTGGAGGTTCAACATGGTTTCTGCTCTGTAGGTCACCACAGGAACAACTTTAAACCTGTAAAATCTGAGCACTTGCAGGAGGGAGAAAGAGACACATTTCAGATTCATAATGCAGGCCTGGGTGGACAGTTTCACTATTTATTGCCTTAGCGGTGCACACACATTCAGTTTATTGCACTGTTCATTGATCGTGAAGACAAGATTCATGAAAGAGTTGACCACTTGCAGAATAGAATGCTGGAGGCATCTTTTGAAGTCTACAAACAGCTTTTGGGCATTTTTGGAATTTAAAACTTTATTTTTAAAAATATTTATGACCAATTCACTACTCAACGCATACTCTTAAAGGGAGGTAAGCAGGTGCTGCAAACCAATAGGATTCATGTCCTAAAGAACTAAATCATCAAAATATAGCAGTCAATTTACAGTCAAGCTGTTCAATCTGGGATAAAAGTGTTCCTTGGTAAGGGCATCCCCTATGTCTTCAATAAAATGGTTAAACAGAATAGCACACCTGTTTTACACATCTTTCAGTTGGAATAGAAACAGAGATGGGCCCATTGTTATTTAGTTGCATGCAAATGGAGGTGTTCGAGTAGAGCTTTTTAATCAGATTCATGAGCGTAGGACATGGGGTAGTAAAGGAGGGACAAAGCCCATCCACATTTTTAAGTGGGGGGGGATATAATGGCATTTATCCCCCAGAATATGTAAGTGTTTTGTTGTGCACACTGCAGTGCACTGTGTCTCTGGACTGTCTACAGTTGCATCATGCAGCGTGTAAAAATACGTCTGCAGGCTGCAGCCATCAGTGTGCAAAAGTAAAGGTTCTGCAGACTGTCTGCAGGCTAAATGTACTTCTGCTCGCTAATGCATGCCGCGCACCTGCGCATTTGCAACGTGCCCGGGCCGGGCAATAAACTGTACATGCCCCTGCGCAGTGCATTGCTGCACAGCCTCAGCCTGCGTTTTTCCAGAACGAAGTCAAGTGGAGGAGCAGCCAGGCAGCAACGAGTGCTTGTGCTGACTCAGAAGGCTAGACCGGATTATCGAGGGATTGAGAGAGACAGAGACTCCACTCCACTCGAGCTACCTAAGGTAAGGGAAGTGTCATAGTGTGTGTGCCGTGTGTGTGTGATGTTGTGCCAGGCCATGCTGGGTTGATACAGTTGTTTCCTAACTTTCACCATATCTGTCTGCGCATTGGGCCTGAATAAATTATACACACAGTGGCCCCACTCTCCCAGGTGCACCTGGCATGGGGAGGATGTATTTTTTCTAAACAGGAATCCACGAGGGAAGACAAATAATACACAGCGGCAGCACTGCCATTTTATATTTAAGTGAGAGTGGGACGTCTGTGGGATTATGTAGACAGAGAACTAACCTAATTAAAATAGCATCCATTGCATTACCAGAGGCTGTTCTCGAAGTCACACCAATGGCAGGAGTATGATGCACTGCACAGCCATAGATGTCAGCGTGTAACCCAATTGTTATATTTGAATCGATATACTCCTTACCCAAGAGGTTGTTGTGTTAGGGTTTGGTGCTACCCCAGGGACACAGCATTAAAAGCAGGCTGGGGGAGTAAATATCCATATGAGGAGGTGTATTTTGAGAAGTTTATTTGAACTTGTCCTATGTGTTACTGATGTTTTGCCGAAAGAGGTGGATGTGTTCCAGTAGTGCTGCCAGAATCTTCTGTGTGTTCAGCATGGTCATAGGTTAGGGATGACCAGCACTACCACGTGACGTTCTCTACATCACAGTGAACTTATTACACTCAAGTCCCCACCCCTACAAGCTTTCAGCAACTGCCACGAGTACAAGGCTGCGTCCCTGGATACTAGTAAAAGCTTTTCACACTACCCACCAGAGTAACGTCATCACACTGCTTATAAGTACACACTCTCACACTGCCCATCAGTGCAAGCTTCTCACGATGCCAACAAGTGCAAGGTCATCACACTGCTGACCAATGCGAGGGCATCCCCTATTTCCCAACGCAAGCTTTTCAGACTGTCCACCAGTGCCAGATTTTCACAACGTCCACTTCATCCTTGGCATTTTTTCATTAGATTGCCCATGTGGGCGGAAATGAAAAGCATTTCTGGTATATTTGTTTGCAAGTGGCCACTTCCTATAATTAGCAGGTGGGCAACACATGGTGGTACTCCTTGGCTAGGGTGGAGGAAGCATGACAGCACCAGTATTTATACTGTGGACTCCACATACTAGTGAATTATTATAAAGAAATATAGGTGAACTTAAATCGCACCATGCCCTGAAAAGTTGAAAAGGTGGGTGATTTGAGGTGTGTCCTCCATGTTGGAAGCTTGTGTTCTCATCATAAGGTGTGTGGTGGAAAGTGGAAGAGTTCCAGAGTCACAGGGCTGGGCCACAAAGCAAATGCCTACTCTGTTTGAGCAGCATCAACAATAGCGGCACAGGATGATGAGCCTGGATGGGTTGAGGTGAGGAGGTATCCGGGGGATACCATATAATTTTGTTGTCACAGTGTCTTAAAACTGTCCATTGAATTCATGTATGTATGATGCACAGGGCACTGAAGAATGCTAGTGCTTTGACCTGAAGCCGGCACACATTTTTCTGGGTAGTGCATCATCTAATGTTTCTCTCTTGGTGTATGAGAATAATACACTTATATAGGTTTCTAGGATTATGGCACCTATTTGGCATTATGGCCTCTGAGCCTCCCGGACAGGAGCATCTATGTGAGTGTCTGAGGCTACAGTATCTGAGCACCTGTGATTATGGCATCTGACTGCCTTGGAAAATGGCACCAATCTGGGTCTCTGGAACTACGGCATCGGAGCATTTGTCCCTATGGCACCTATAAGAGCATCTGAAACTGGCATATTATGTGGTTCGATGTGATCTATCTGGGCATTTCTGGGACTAATGCATTTGGGTGTCTGAGGCTATGGCATCAGAGAATCTCTGTGGCATCTATCTGGGTGTCTGACAGTAAGATTATTTTTCTGGCTGCCTGGCATCAATGCATCTATATGAGCGTCGGGTGGTCGTCGATCTGATCTATAATAATCTGGGTACCTGAGCCTATGTATATGATCATGTGGAACTGTGATGCTTACATCGGCCTCTGGTGCTAAACCACTAGCTCTCTGGGTGTCTGAAATTAAGCCATATTTCTGGGAACTTCGAACTTGGAAATCTCTCTGGATAACTAGGACTTAAGCACCTATCTGTGATTTGGTGTAAAGACACCTATTGGGAAACCTGGAGCATGCAAAAGCACCTGTCGGAGGTTTGACTGCGAGATCTTTGTGGGTATCGAGTGGCCGCCAATAATGTAATGCAATAATGTAATAGATTACAGAGCTTCATTTATGACACCACGTAGGCGCAACATGGCACACTTCCAGTTTATAAACAGGCGGTTCGGCTTCATGTTGCTTATGGATTTTTTATGACCCGTAATTTGCTTGATGTGGTAGTCGGGTGGTGGACTTTTATGTTTTGCACTACTGCAAATTCATTTCTCTTCATTAGATCTTTCCTTGATTTGAAAAGGCGCAGGTTGGGGTCGTGTTCATTTGAACAATAAAAGGAATTCCCTGGAGATTTAGTAAACTAGCCCCTAGGATATTTTTATCTTTTTATATAATTTAGTGTAAGCAACAATGTAATATATTTTTCCAGCAGATCGCCAGTCCTCTACCAGATTGTATGTGTCTTCTACGCCCCTCATCAGATCTAGTAAATAACTTGGGAACCGCAATTACATAGTTTACTTCACAAAAGGGCATTGTTAACACTATCAAAGGATATTGTGTAATCAAATGCCATGTAAATATCCAAATTTTTGTCTGAGGCTCTAAGTTTCATCGGATTCAAAATAAGACCATTGAGATTTGTTCCCGTGCCCTTCATGAAGCCAAAGTGAAATAAGTCAAAGCAACCAGTCTCTAAATAGGTACATATTGGTCTCAGATTCTAACTGTTAAATATATTGTAATGTCCTCCAGTCTCTGGCCCTGGTTTATCTTCAAGTTACTACCCCTATACGACACCATATGTCATACAATTTAATCATTCTATTTAATAAAGCCACTTTACATTAGGATCGCCTCTGCTCTCCTTTATTGCCAACTTTGTAAGTCATTTCTATTCGATAAGACAACCTCTTATAAAATAAATGCAAATTATTCAGTCTCCTACTGAGCATCCGTTTATGATTGGTTGGCCATGCCTCCTATAGTAGAGACCAATGCATAGGGTCTCCAGAAACCAGTTAACATGCCTGCACTTTTTGTAAAATATTTTGCACAGAACTTGAATGCGTCTTTCCTTGCAGATCACAAACTCCTGATGTACAAATGTGTAACAAGTACACATTAAGGAAATATGTGTATGACATTTCTTGGTATTTGTGAGAAAGAGACAAGAAAACGGCCCTTATATCTGAAGCAATTTACATCCAGTCAAGAGCAGTAGACAGAGGGCCTGATTTAATACAGCGTTTTATAATGGCCCAATCCCATTGGAAAAAGGTTTTCTAAATCAGGCCCAGAGCATTTCCACCATTGGTTGCTTCAAAAATTATAAATAGTGACGGGTTTGTAGTGGTAGGCTGTTGCAGGTGCACACAATGTGGACACTTGAGTTATAATAGCCTACATGCAATTACATACATATATGTTTGCATTACAGGCACTTAATTCAAAGAGAGTACTTCCTTTATTAAAGCAGTCTTGAAGGCATGGGAGTGAAATATTGTATCCCAGTGATTTGGAATACTAAACATGGGCAAATCATGCACAAATCATGTGCTTCCGGCTCTAACTGTCAGTGAACATAAAATATTGATGTGACTTTGACAGGATCGCATTGCCTTGGAAGAGGAGCATAAAATGGTGCCTGTGTCAAAACATGCTTGAAAGTGTTCAATAAATTAGAGACCAGTGACAGAGCAAAGCTGTGGTAACTTTGACTGTCTACACATTGTGGACCATGTACCCTCTCTTTTTGTAGATTTGTATTAACAAACAACACATCTCTCTTGCCAAGCAACATAAGACTCCAGGAGCCCTCTGCCAGCCCTCTTAATGGATAACCCTAGCACTATTAAACCGTCGGTAGCAATGTAGTCTCTGCCCATTCGTGAGTGGATATCTGAATAATGTAAATTAAATTAGTGAGTTTTTTTTTAATCAGATTTTGAGACCACCTTATTAATTGCCATGTTGACCTCCTTTTGCTAACATGGCTTTTGTTTGTTGCACTCACACATCACTGGAGCATCACATGGCCACATGATAACCTTGGATGGGTCAAACAAAGTGCACACATCACCATGTCATTTAGCAATGACCTTTTTAATGGATTAGCACCATTCTGGATCACAGCATTTGTTCACCCAATCAGTCTAAGTTGGTGAACATGTTTTAGCATTGTCGAGACAGTATAATTATCTTTAATATGTTTTCTGCACGTGCACCACAGACTTAGCCAAGGGACATTAGTCAGTGGACACCTTTCCTTCCATCTTGTTTCGATGTCCCCTGCTATGCATTACTGCATCTTTTTTCTTCTGTTCTTTTCATCTGCCTTAGTCTTCATCGTCATTCCTCTCCTCTCTTTCTTTTCTTCTCATCAACTTCTATTTTTTTGTTTTCTCTTCACTTTCTTCAAGACAGATTGAACGATGGAGAAAGGTAGAGTGAAAGGAAGACAAGAGGTTCAACAGGCCCTTGGTCAAAGGCTGGGTCTGCACTGTAAGCTCGTTCCAACTTTGGCCCTTTGGTGCGGATGATTGGAGGCTCTTGGGTATTTATTGTGTTTGACATGAAATCCATTTAAGCTGTGCAAAGTATAAGCAAGACAAAACAAAAGAGTTGATGACTAGAAGGTTGAGAATCAATCTTTACCTTTGCCATTGCCCTGGACATCCCTTCAGACCGCCCATCGTTGCCTTCCAAGCCATCACACAAAGCAGAAAGACCATATGCACATCATGCTTGGTCCCAGCCCAAAAAGGGCAGTCCACCCCGAACTACTTGGCCACATCCCTTCTGCATAAAACCACTAGAATCCCCAGACAGGCTTCGGCTTCAACGAGCAATGAAACACACGTTATGGAAAATGATGGAAAATGTGCACTTGTTCTAATTTACCAAAAACTATGAAAATAGAACAGTCAAAATAGTTTATATGATTCAGTCCCTGGCTTTTATCTGGAAATGTGCTGCATTGTAATCTCATAACATATATCTAAAAAAGAAGCACATTTTAGGCAGAATATATGAGTCGATTTTATGTTATGACGTGCTATGTTATTTACCCTCCTATACCATCTGTGATAGTGTCTTGCTCTTTCTTAGTTGAGGATAAAGTCGAAAAAGATTAGATATATGTGATAAATGTATTTGAAGCCAACTTATGCTATGCTTTGAAGCATTTTCAGAAAATCAAGGGCCATAATTAGAAAAAGCCTTCAAAAACAATTGTTCACTATTTCAGGGCACTTTTGCCCAGGGGCATTTTTTGGCTCCAATGCAAATGACAGGCAAGACATTTTCATGCAATAGCGGCCAAGATCATTTTATGTTTAATAGACAGATTTTGTAATGTTGTTCTTCGGATTCAAGTTGCTATCACTCTGTCTTCTGTCGGTATTTTATGGACTCTGCCACCAGTAAAGGGAAGCTGGTTGGAAAGATGGAGGTTTTCCTTATGAAGTAATCACCCTGGTAATGAAAAATGTCAGGTTGTTTCCATATAAGTCACTGCATGGAATATGTAGACAAATTGATCCAACATTGAAGGTATGCATTACCTCCTGAAGAATACTGCTACAAAGCAGGCAGCACCTATTTGAAGACAATGGTACAAGCTGCTATAAATTGTGTGTATATATATATATATATATATATATATATATATATATATATATATATATATATATATATATATATATATATATACAATATATGTATATGTATGAGTTACTTATAAAGCACAGACAAAGTTCCAAAGGCATCAATGTGCTGAGCATAGAGAGACTGGTGCACAACCAGAAGAAAAACCATTAGAACAAATATGTTTTCAAGCCCCTCCGAAACTAAGCATGGCTAGTGATCTGAAGTGTGCTCTGTGATACCGGGGAACTTTTACACGTTATGGGAGGCAGATTTAAGAGTCCTCGCAGGATGGTATGGGAATACCTGGTCCTGTAAGTATTCTGCCCACCCTTATACATTTCCTGATGAATCATGCACAGAGTCTTAAATTGAATCCAAGAATTCACTGTAAGCCAGAGTAGCTGAGAAAACAATAATGCATGGCCTGAGTTGGTGAGGGGCACAGAACCTCAAGTGCCAGCCGTGCTGCTGAAATATGTTAGGTATTTTGTCAGAGGGACATTTTATAATTTGACGGTATTTTGGTACAGTGGTAAGATAGTGGTAAAATGATGGTGTACTGTGGTTATGTTGATGCCCTATATGATATGACAAAACTCCCCTCTAATACCTGTACTCAACTCTAAACGCAGGATAGCAGTCTTTGTACATGCAGGAACTCGACAGTGCTACCTGTCACTCCAATCACTTATCTACGAGACTGGACTGCTGTCTTTGACAGATCTGCTCAGCTGTCAGCATGCTCAGCAGAGACATCACACTAACACAATCTGTATATCTATAAAACCCACAGTAAAATAAATGACACAACCCAAATGCCATGAATAATGTATCAAGATACCCAATAGTCATGGGAATAGAGTTCTGCAAAAATAAGCAGCCAGAGAGACATTTCAACATGAACTCAGCTCAATGACACAGTGTGAGTTTCACCCACTTCGACGTTGGGTGGTGAATATTTGGAATAAACCACGCTTAGCATAAAATGCAATTTCATCAAATGACATTTGAAAGGTGCTGAATTCTTTTACATATAAATAAAACTTTCCTGGCTGTCTCAGAGTACATTCACACATGTGCACCTCAATTATCACAAATACACTCCCAACAAATATGAGCAAGGTTTCCTTGCTGTTATCACGGGCAACTCTTCTTTGGTGTCCTGTCAGCATGCAGCAGTATCGCAACTCCACACTCAGGAAATCCAGATAGAAGGCCACAACCTCCCTCCGACCCATCTTCTCAGTCTACTGCCTGGGAGAATCTTGCTTCTCTGCAGTGCATGATCTGAGCCCGTCAGTCGCTCATCTGTCGGAAGAACTCTCTCCACTCCTTCTGTCTCCTGCATTTATATGCTAGCCCTCTCAATCTCACTAAGCCTACCTTTTTCCTGATGCATTTCTTTCCTCAGAGAACCACCTCCCAAGGATATTTGTATCAATTGCTTCCTGCAGAGCACAATAGTGTCTTCTCCACATTGCATATTTTCCTTCAGTTGGTGCAATTAAATCTCAGCCAGCAAACTACCTGCACATTAAAACAGCACATTATTTTGACATTTCACCTGAAGCATTTTACACTTCTTTGCTAAGGGTTATTATTAATTAGTAGAAAAGTATTAATGGGTTAGTTTGTGTTAATGTGTATAAACAGTGCACACTGGACAGATGGCCAATCCACTCTGAAGTGGATCATTTTAAAATGTGCTTAATGTGCATTTTCATTTGCTGTCTGTATTTTTGTATTCAATGTACTGCCTCTTCTGAATATAATGTCCTGACCCACTTACTGCCTTTCATATACTGTTCCACTGCATCTCCATTTTCTCTCCCTACACATCTCCAGTATCTCCTCCTACAATTCTGCAAACCTTGCAGATGCTGGATTTGAGATGCAGATGTTCCCAAATATATCCCTTTACAGTAGTCAAGCAACCCCATAATGGAGGCATGGCTACTTGTCTTCTGCAGTCCGGGGGGAGGAAAGGGTGAATCTTCCTGATAGTTTTCAATTTAAAGAACCTGGCAGCACACACTGCATACATTGGAGCCTCTCTCGATACTCTGTAGAGCCTGAAGACAGTAACTTCACCCCTAAACTCTTTAAAAAGCAGCTCAGAATGGGGCACGGTCATAGGAACATTGACCAGAATTCCAGCCTCCAGTTGGAGTTGAGAGTAGGGAAACCAAGGGAAACCAATTCGCAGAAACTCTATTTTCTCTACTCTCAATTTAAGCCTGTTTTCTGCCCTCCACTTTCATATTTCTGAGAGATGCATTTTCAATTTGCCTGGCAGCTCCAGCATTGGTGAGTTGAGGTGGAACACCATCTGCGTGTCATACAGAAATGCACTCTGTGGTGAGCAATAAGATCAACTAGGGGGCTAAGAAACAGGTTAAAAAGAAGGGTGGAGAGGGAAGACCCCATTGGAACCCAGCAAGAGAAAGTGTTTGTGGCAGAGTGACAGAGAGATAAAGACACAGATTGCACACAGCCAGATAAGAAAGAGGAAAACCATGCAAGGAGGAGTTCTGGAAATGATGTCTGCTCTAGTCATTGCAAAAGAATGCAATGGTTGATTGTATCAAAGGCCCAGGGAGGTCTGTAAGAATAAACACTCTAACCCCTCTGTTTTCCAGAAGCAGCGCAATGTCATCAATCAGCAAAAACTATAACTGATTCAGTGCCCATCATGGGTCTAGAGCCAACCTGGAAGGGATGCAAAAGTGTATTCACTTCCAAGAAACGTGAGAACTGAGGTGGAATAATCACCTCCATGAGTTTCATAAACTCTGGCAAGAGCAAATGGGGTGATAGTTAACTGGTAAGGATGGATCTAAATGTGGTTTCTTTAAGATAGGAGTGGTAAGTGCATGTTTCAGTGGGCAAGGAATCATACCAGATGAGAAAGAGTGCTGAAGAGCAGCCGTGAACACTGTTATGATAGTGTGAGGTAACTCATAGAGAATATGAGGAGGAATGGAATCCAGAGGGTAAGCTGACTTCAGTTTATGAAATGCGGCCACCACCAAAAAATCAGTAACTAGTTCCAGTTTCAAGGGTTCTGCCGGGTTAGTCCAGGTGGGCAGGCCATCCCTAGGTAAGGCCAAATGACCATTCTGGAACTCAGTGGCTATCAGTTCTCAAATTGTGCATATTATCTCAAAGATATATATATTGGAAGGGTCATTGGGGTGAGCATTAAAGTCACCCATGACAATGAGGTTGGGGTGTAGCAATGCCAGGTATTCATCTAATTGTGCAAATGGAGTAATGAACTCGGACAGCAGTTTAGCCGGTGGGTGTTACAACATCAAAATGTGAACTACATCACTAAGTGTGACTGACAGCCTCACTAGTTGAAGTTTGCACTGCAGGTTGTGATCGAAAGAGATCAGAGAGAACTTCAAGGCAGCTAGCTGGATTAAGGATAGACCTCCACCGTTAGTCGGTGTGGGCCTGTCAAGGTGCAACAGACTGTGGGTCACTGGGAAAATTTGGGCAATATCGGGATCTGAGGTGGCAGTCAACCACGTTTCCATGAGACAGAGCAGTTTTGGCGCATGTTGGAAATATCCCGGTGCCCCACAGCTGACCTTGCATTGATCAGCAAGCCAGTTAGCCTCAACAAGTGGGCCGGGGTCTTAACCCGCAGATCTATTTTGCCAAACACGGGCTCACTGGCTCACTAGTTCCGAGGCCCTCCTGACCATAATATTGAGCTCTGGGGAAGTGGGTATCTGCGGCGTGGGCATGTTTAGTAGAGTACGGCATGAAGACCTATGTCATAAGTCGATGGCAGCTGGGTATATTCAGGTTTGTGATGTTTTGGTAGAAGTTGGAACCCCAAGGCCCATCCTCGGCACGTAGGAGCACATTCAGGATTGCTTTTGCCTTGGTGTGCTAAATGCATGCCCGCTGTGCCTATCCTCTGCGCTGCCGTTCTCCCCTGCACATATGTGCAGCGAGTGAGGAGTGGGTGGGCCACTGAAAGGAAAAGAGAAGGAATAGATGCTTCCAAAATGCAGTGAGCATGTTTACAATAAAAGAAACATAATACGCTGTTGCATGTAACCCCACCAAAAAGACGTTTGCGCTCAGATAAAAATTGTGGGAGCTCTAAGCTGAACCCATTATAATAATTCAGCCTAGGAAATATTTCTGTAGAGAGGCAATTATCTCTATGTAGTTGTGTCCGAATGGTTAAGAAATTCAGAGCAGTCCCAGGGAAATTCACAATGTTTGATAGGTAATTGTTCTCTTAAGGTGGGAACCTCAATTTTGGGTTGTGACACCCAACCCAACCACAGAAATGTGTGCATATAGCATTGTATCATTGCTTTCAGATTAAAGCCGTACTGTGGGAGCCACAGAGTCCGCTTTGGCCTTGTGATCTTTCTCAACACCAATGAGTGTGTAACACAATGTGGCTGTTTCTGGAGTAGTGCATGCTAGTTGTGATATCTATAGATAGTTGGGTCTTGCAACGCTTTGTGGAAACAATACATGTGCAGGCATAGAGTTTATGTGTCTGTATGTTGCATGCTATAGAAAAATCCTAATAGATATAAGTGACGAGCTAGATTTGTGTTGGTGCTAAAGATTTGTATGTGTATAGTTTGGATATAGGTGAGGTGGAGGTATGCCATTGCTGGCCCTCTTATTTGAAGCCTACCTACCTGCTCATGTAGAATTTAAATGATTCTGCTCATGATCTCTATGATATTCTGTAATATTTATTTATTTTTATATATTGGGTATTTTATAATGTGCCTGTACATAAAATGGTGTATCACAGTGCCACAAGACAAAACAGGGATGACGAATAACAGGGGTTTGGGTGGGACAGGGATGAAGAATAACAAACACAGTCCTACTAGGCCTTGTGTCATCCGATCGTGGAAATCCAGTAGCAAGAAATGGAGGAGAGTTGGTTCCGAATGCTAAGTGTGAGGACGGGGCTAGACCGGGCTCAGTAGGGGTACAGTCCTGTCAGGCTAGTACAGGGGATGCAGCCCTGTAGGGAAAGTAAAAGCATGGGGTGCAGGGTCAGGGAAGACCGAGGTGTTGGGGTTGACTTGGTGAGGAGGACCTAGTGCCCTGTTGACTCAGAAGGAACCAAGCAGCCAGTCAGAAGTGGCAAAGGGGAACATTAGCAGGGGAGGGGAAGAGGGGAGGTAGAAGTAAAAAGGAGGGTCTTGAGAAGCTTCCAGAGCTTGAGGAGATCTGGCTGAAGCCTGAGAGGGGCAGGGAGACCATTTCAGAGGTAGGCTCCTGTGGAATAGAGAGATCTACCCACCACTCTCTGATTGGAAACGCATCGGATCTGCAGGGAGTGGAGTTAGAAGACCCGAACGGCTATAGCAGTGAGGTATGTAGGGAGAGAGAGTAGGATGTAGTGGATTCCCAGGCCCCAGAAAGCCTTGTGGATGATGCAGAGTGACTTGAACTTGATCCTCGCAAAAACCAGGAGCCAGTGTAGAGATTTTAAGGCTGGAGAGATGCGGTTCCTGGGCTTGAGGGCAAGGATACGTCTTGCAGTCCTATTCTGGTTTATTTGAAGGGGGTGAAGGGAGTATTTAGGCAGATTGAGGAAGAGGCTGTTGCATTAGTCCAGCCTAGAGAGGACCGGAGCTCTGGATACATAGACTTTCTGGGGGAAGGAGAGGAAAGGGAGAATGCCTCTGAGGAGGTGCAGTTCAAAGTGGGCCTTCTTGGCAAGGTACGTGAAGTGAGGACAGAAGGAGAGAGTGGATTCAAAGATGACACCAAGGTTTTTTGCCTCACAAGAGGGGGATGGGAGGGGCCCATGGATGGCTGCCTCAGAGTAGGAGGGAAGGAGGCAGCTGGGGTCCCAATTAGAAGGATCTCAGTTTTACTAGTATAAGGCAGAGATTGTAAGCAGTGCACCATGCCTGAATAGCAATCATGCAGTCAGGAATGAGAGACAAAGAAGAGGAGGCAGTGGAGGGAAGCATGCAGGGGAGCTGTGTGTCATCCGCATAACACTGGAAGTGAGGAGAGAAGGCGGATATCAAATGGGCCAGAGGGGCAAGGTAGATGTTGAAGATCCACAGTGAGAGGATAGAGCCCTATGAGACACTGCAGGCAGCGAGTGTGATGGAGGAGAGAAATGTCCCCATTAAACCTTGTATGGTGAGTCAGAGAGGAAGGAGGTCAACCAGTCCAGTACCAGGTTTGTGATGCCAAAGCTATCACTGAGCCAATTTATAAGGGTGGCATGATTGACCCTGTCAAAGGGAGAGGAAAGATCAAGAAGGATGACAACGGAAGGAATCAAGATTTGAGAGCAAGTTTTCACGGGTATTCAGGAGTGCAGTTCCCATGCCTCTGGCTGCTCTCAAACCTGACTGGTGGTTGTGGAGACAACCAACAGATTCAGTGTGGTGGATCAGCAGGGAGATGAGAGTTTACCCAGGAAGGAGGTAATGGAGATATGGAGGTAAATAGCCGGGCAGGTGGGGTCGGCAGAAGGCTTTTTGAGGAGAGAGTGCAAGAGGGAGTTCTTGAGGGGTAGCGGGAAGGGGCCAGTGCCAAAGGAGAGATTGCTAAACATAGCCAAGGATGGTCCAAGGAGGCAATGTTGCCCTTGATAGTTCTGTAAAAGCAGGGCAGCACCGGTTTGAAGGAGACTTTCATAGAGTGCACTTGTCTAGAGGCCTCATCTGGTGTTATGGGCGAGAAAGAGGAGAGAAGGGGGGAAGGGGAGAATGGGGCCAAGGAAGGCCTGAAAGCAGGTGAAGGAGAGGGAGGGGTGTAGAGGAGAGTGAGGACAGGAGGTCCTGAGTTTTGGTTATGAAGTGAGAGGCCAGTGCAGTCGGTCAGGGATGGCAGAGGAGAAGTGGAGACTGCAGTGGGATTGTCAAGTATCTTACAGATTTTGAACAGTTCAGTCATGTTATTAGTGGCCCCAGAGATGTGGAATTGGATATAGGCCTTCTTCTTCGAGCAGATGGAGTGTCTGTATTGACTTTGGAGCAGGTGGCAGGCCAGTCTGTCAGAGGCTGTTCTCAAAGCCTAAACAAAAACAATGGGGACTATTTTTGGGTATTCAGACTGTGTGTTGCCCAAAATCGTTTTCACACTAAGGAAGACACAGTTTTATCGACTGGGGATGAGTTTGCAAAAAGCCAAAGGGTCTGATTACGCTTTCCGAGTCGTCTCTGGTGCACTTGTGTTGTGCTAAAAGACACATGCTATACCGCCTTGGTTCAAGCATGTGTGAGCTGCCATACAGATGAAGATAAATGTCAATTTTAATGGATTTTCTCTGTATGGGCAGGTGCAGGTTAAGTTTTTTTTAAAAACAGTGAAGAACTTTCTTCAGTAGATGTTCTCTCTGGAGGTAGTTCACCTCAAACAGGAAAGGCCCCTAGGTGTTTGGGCTGGGGTCCTTTGTCAGAACGAGAATGACCTGTGCGGGTAATACTGTGCACTAGGTTTTTACGTTCTAATGCCGACCGGTTTCTGTGGGACAAAATTGGTGGGCCACATTCAACAGGGCTTGGCAAGGCATCTTAGTGTGTGCCTGCTGTAATTCATGTCTGGCAGCAGTGTCTGTGTCTGAAGGTGGAGGCCAGAGAGAAGAGGTGAGAGAAGAGGTGAGGTCAGAAAACTCTGAAAGGAAGAGGGAGACCGGACCAAGGTTCCTGTAGATGAGGCTATTGAAGGAAGAGTAGGTCTGAGTGGGTATGGCAGTAGCAGTGATGCATTAAGGGAAGATCAGGGACACTGGGTTTAGAGGGGTTATTGTAGCCCTCCACGAGGAGTGTGTCAATAGCAGTGATAGGCTGTCAGTGAACCACATCTCAGTGAGAGCAAGAATGTCAATGTTGAAGTCTTGAAGGAGGTGACAGATGTCAAAGGAGTGTTTAATGGCACAGCGAGAGTTGAGGGTAGCTAAGTGAAATTGGTTGTTACCTTTGAAGGTCTTCCAAGATGGGGCACAGGAATGCAGGACGCATGTCGGTTTTGGCGAAGGGGCAGAGGGGTGGCAGAAGGAGGAGTGGCAGGTGAAGGGAGGGGTTGATTTGAGATGGAAAATGCCTATCAAGAATGAGGAGGTTGGGCTGTGAGTCCTGGACCATGACATTGCCATTCTGGTAGACATTATGATGCCCCTAGAGTATGGGAAGTATGCCAAAAGTAATTCCCATTAATGGGTGAAGAAGAGAAAGGGGAGAGGGCTGAGACCATATGGAGAATCCAAAGGTCTGGTGAGGGAATGACAAAGAGGATGTCAGTGACAGTCTGAGTGGAAGAAACGTTGATGTAGCTGTCAGCGATGGTCAGGTCTGATTTGGAGACCAGGAGATCTTTCTTGAACATTTTGCTTCCAGGCTTAGAAAGAGAGATAGAATAGGTGATAAACTAGCAGTTAGAGTAGATAGGGGAGATGGAAAGCACATTGGAGGGAGAAAGCAGAGTGATTGAAAGGGGAAGAGGAAGAGAGGGATGGAGAAACTGCACAAAGCACAACAGACTCACCATGTGGCCTAGCAGCAAGACAGACACAGACAAATCACGTGCATGAGAGGCAAGTCCAGAACAGTGAAGAGAGTCCCCAAGGCACAAGCATATGGGTGGAGTGATCTGCAGTGTCTCCTGATGGTAAGGGAGAAGTGTGGTGCCAAGAGTCAGAGGAAGCAGGGGAGCCACGCTGCTCCTGAAGTAGATGGGGGCAAAGCCTCCAATTTTGTTTATTTGCTTCATTTCACTGGGGTCTTATTCATTTCTGACATGTGTCACAAAGGCCCTGACAATAGACCTCAATATTGTACTACTCAGTTCGCCTACTGATGGTTCTCCAGATTTGCCTCCTGTTAAGGATACCAATCGGGCGTCACACACCAGACCAGGACACTTGGTCTTATCCCATGATGTGGCGCTCAATAGGAATGCTTTTTCTTTACTTTCAATGGATGCCAATTGAGCCGATACCCGACCCGTCTGACACCCCCTTTTACAAATGCGCAGGTCACAATGGACCAGGAATCAGGAAGGTTGGTGAAAAATACAATATTTATTTATGTAGAAAATTAACAGAAAACAAAAAAAAATAATATTGGCTGACAATCACCAATGGGTTGATAATTACTATGGCAATGGAAGCAAAGCACTTGGTTAACCTTCTAGTAGAACATATCAAAAGCACAATTGAAGAGGAGCACTTTTTGAATTAGGATAGATAGCACCCAAGTTGAGGTTTCCCCCTGTAATGTTCCCTCAACCCACAAATAATCGAATTCTGAGTGGAAAGAAAGAAGCATCAGGTAGTCAGGGATAAGAGGCAGCAAACAGTTTCAAAATCCGACCTCCCTCACAAAATCAGAGGGAAAAGGATTTTAAACCTCTTGCAAAAGCCTAAAACGACACTCGGATTTTGATAAATAATTAATTATATGTGTTTTGAAATAATGCTATGCATATGTTTTATCACAGTATCAGGGATGTTATATCACTAACAACCATAAGGTAAGGTATCACAAAAACATACAGTTCACAAAACAGATTTGAAATTGAAAACCCATTGCAGTCAAATCACACATTGGAAAGTTGCATTTTCACACAGAAGCAGTTTTAAATGCAAATACGGGTGAAAAACACTGAATTTGAATGCGGTTTTTGGGCTGGGGGATAGATGTATATCACAGGGACAATATAGAGGGAAAGGATGGTAGTAGCTGAAGATTTGGATGAGATTTTCAGGGTGGAGTGGGGTTCAGTTTTAGGAAAATAGAGCAGTTAAAAATAAGAAAATCGGTTTTGAAAGAAAGGCAAATTTGACTTAAACTAAATTATCTAGACTATATTGTTAAAGAGGGACACAGTAAGCTCCAAGGTTGATTCGCGAAAGTCAACCTTGTCACCCCAACGCTCAACTTTAACTGGGAATTAGGTTGATTACTCAAAATATGACTGAGGGCTTCTGATTTACACCAGACAGAGATGAAAAGAGAGATGGCGCTCGCACTTAGAAAGCCAAGGGCAGGGTGCACGGATAATTCTAAAAGTTTTAACAAGTTCCCAGGGTATGGATAGGATTGCTTAGCGAGTGGAAAAAAGACAAAAGGGTCAAGATGGGGAGACTATGTGTTTTTCTGGGATGAAGAGATACTCACAATCCATGCTTGGGTTTGGAATTTTGGAACACCCAACTGGGTCTGGTCACCACACGGCGGGTGCGCCTTACAGCAAACAGCTGGGTAATTCTGGTCAATGGATGGCAAGTACAGCTGGGCAATTTGGGTCACTGGATGGCAGGGTGGCAGCGGGCATGCTGTTTGTGGACAAAAGCCTGGCTGGTTTCAGGATGCTTCCCAACAAAATACCACAGCTTCTCCCTTTGGGTATTGGGATTTGAAGAAGGGTTTCAGGATTGAGGCCTTGCTGGGATGGTCAGCAATGCTTTGGCCTTGCTGGAATAGGATCAGCTATGCTCTGACTTTTCAGTGGGATCTGGAGTGTGGCAAGATGAATGTGAAAGATCAGGAACGCTGGCACATCAAATTCAGGAAGTGTGTGTCTAGAGTTCTATCAACCACCCCTTATATAGAGCCTGGTGACATCACAGAATTATTGGTGGGCAGAACGGAGCCAGGTCTACCTCCAAGTCTTGGATAGGTCAGCTTAAGTTAATCGCCTCCTCGAGGAGGAGTCCCAGTTTATGAGGTTGCTTTTTATGAGGTAAAAGCCATCCCACAGCCCTTACTGCCAAAATCCAGTTTTTCTATAACTTTAAGTGTGTGTACATACTATCATGGGGACTATTTCTGTTAATTTTTAACATTCCATCATATGTCCTTCCCCCATGACTAACATTCTTCTGGAGTTCATGTCCCATACATGCTATTAACAGCCAAGATATCGTATTTGAAAGCCACGAAAATCATATTTAAAATGTATTGCGTTTACATGGTTTCTCCCAGGTTGCCAATGCAGTTTAATTTATTTTATTTATTTTTGCTCTGAATTAGAAGAAAACCTGCTGAATAATATTATCTCATACATGTATTTCACAGCACAATCCCCTGTCACATTGCTAGGCAGGATACGTTTTTGTTCAACATAATACTTTAAAATAGGCATTTTCTTCTATGGTTTACAAAAGCCCATTTTTGACACATGTGGTGACAGCTGCTAGCATTTTACTTTCAAATTTGAATTTTCCACCTGACTTCCCAATATTGTTCTGTAGCTGTAGCCAGCTTCTTTTACACAACCGCCTGTACAAGGCAAAGGTCTCCATGAAATTGAAATGTGCACAGAAAGCTAACATTTCTTTTTAAGCAGTCATTTTTGTCATGTTGTAGCAAATGTTTAAGCGTTTTTACGTGCAGCTGAATTAAAGCTTTTGTTGCTTTTCTCAGATTTGGCTTGCACAGAGCCTATCATTCAGGGATCATGCTTTCTTCTGCTGAAGCACAATGGGGATATGGATGGGCATGGCAAGGCCTTATTAATAAAAGTAGTTTGATGATACACAGATAAAAATAGCGTCAGAGCAGCCTCCTTTTCAATGTGAAATATTCCCTTTTTCAATGGGAACTTTGGCCTTGCAGCAAAGAAGCTCTGCTTTTTCAATCCTCTAATTGTGCACATATAAGCAACACACTGGCAGGCTTTTTCAGTGTGCCCCCTTGTTCTATCCTGCCCAATATGTGCTTGGCAAGGTGTTGCAACCATCTTTTTGTCGTTGCAAAACACAGTTTTGGTGTGAGGCAATGGTGCTCACAGGAGCCAGCGCAGCCATTTTGCAGCTTGGTGATGTGGTGAAGTACTGCTGAGTGGGTAAATATATACCAAAATCCTGCAAGCCTTATCAAAGAAGAACGCTGAAAGTGACTGCCATCTTGATGAGTGATGGATCCACAGAAATTGTAGTACAGAACTGGAGTGATTGCACAGGGCTAATGCTATTTTCTGAATCGAAGAGCTTTTAATCATACAGCAAAACAACCCCATCAATAGAAAGAAATGACAGACACGTGGGCATCTATCATTGTCAATTCTTCCAGAAAGCACTACTCTTTTTCGATCTGCCTGTTATCTTGATGATGATTTGTAATTCTGCTTGATGCAGTGAGCATGCCAAATCATACCAGGTGGTATGTTTTTCTTTTCTGAAAAGCTTTGATGGTATGTTGCATCATATTATAAGGTGCTGCACAGTGCTACCTTTGCCACAGAGAATATTGTGATTCAGGACACATACATATACTTTTCATATAAATAGATACACTTTAACAGTTTTTTCCTATATAGGAGTTTGGTTTTCACAAGTGTACTCTAAACAAGAGCATTATTTAGGGCATGAGAAGGGACGATTGCATATAACATGATTACATGTAATATTATCTACTAGAGGCAGTCTTCCAAAGGGAGTTGGTCTCAGGATTATGCTTGAGTTTGGCAGCTTACCCTCCACATCCTGATAATGAATCTTCACTGTGGGTGTGAGTAGATGTAACGCTCACCTGGTTCCCACGGGGGCGCTGGTCTAGTCTGGATTGCTGTGGCCTCTTCTAGCGTGATGCGCAGGACCCGGTACACCGATTGGACAGGACCTCCAAATCGTGCTTGCCTGGCCCGTAGGAAAATCCTTCTGCAGATGAGAAAGGGGATTAACAGTCTGCAGAATAGTGTGCTAGCTCCCCCCTTTCCCCCTTCGTTCCTCTCTAACTTCCTCCAAACCCCGGTTTAAGCTCACCTTGTGGTTTGGAAGGATGAACTCTCCATCCTGCTTCTGGTGCAGGGGCGCGCGTTCGTCCAGTTACTTCACTGGTTTCCAGAATGGCGCTGGCAAAATCCACTTGACTTTCCTGAGCGATGCGCCGTAAGTATGAAAGTTCAAAGTTCAAGTGAGACCCCCTTTATGTTGTCTTTCTAACCTGTGATCTGTCCTTTATTTCAGGTGCAGAATGAAGGCGATGCGTCGAGGGGTTAAACTGCCGAGGTGAGTAGTGATGAGGGCGATCCCTCTAAATGTCCTTATCATTCCCCAGAAATGTCTCTTGTCCTTTCCCCATAGGGGCCGGGGTACGGTACCTGCCAACGGGGCGGCGCCGACCCGAAATGTGGAAGAAAAGCCGGTAAGTATTATGGCTGCTAATCAGGCTTTCCTTCTGTGTTCCTTCTGCTCACCTTTTGTTTCTTCCTCTCTCCCCTAGGTGCAGAGATGTGGCGTCCGATGCTGACAGCCGCGATGGAGCCGGGAGATGTCTCGAGGACAGGTGAGTGAAGCGTGGCGCTGCAGCGAGCAACGCGATGCTCTTCAGGGATGCTGGCGAGAAGATTCCGGATGCAGGTAAGAAGTTTGAAATAGTCCTTGGTTTTCACCTTTCTCTTCTCTTCCTTCCTTGCAGGTCTTCCAGGTTTGAGGCGGGCGTGGCTGGAGTTCAGGAGCAGGAGCAGACATGGTGAGCGTTAAGCTGCAGGAAGCAGAACAACGCGAAGCATGAGCTGCTGTCTGGGCGTGGCTTAAATAGCCTCCAAAGAAGTCCCAGGTATGTATCCTTTACCCAACTAGGTATGTATCCTTCCCTGGCCACGCCCGAGTGAAAAAATAGTCCCTATGAAAAAATAGTCCCTTTCAGGTATCAGGGAGGCCTGAAGCGTGCAGCATGGTCTGCATCAGGTAAGTGCACAAAACACCTCCCTTTATGAGCCTGGCGCCTATGGCGCCAGGACTGAGTCCAAAGAGCCCCTATAAGGGGCCGCTGGGCTTTTAACCGAGGGCATGATGTCTGCTTCCGGGGGTGCTGGGCCTGGCCTGGTGGTCCGGGGGTAGGCATCATGACAGCACTCCCCCCCAAGGCCCCTCCCAAGGTCGTTCCTTCTGGAGGTTTCGGTTTGTTTGGGAAATTCCGATGGAACCTTTTTACCATCCGAGGTGCATGTACGTGATCACTGGGTTCCCAAGACCTTTCCTGAGGCCCATACCCTTTCCAATCAATTAGGTAGAAAAGTTTTGATTTTGAGATCTTAGAATCCAAAATGTTCTGCACCTCGAATTCAGGCTCCCCATCTATCTGAATCGGTTCTGGTGGCTTTGTTAATCTGGTTCCTGGGTGCACTGGTTTCAAAAGTGACACATGAAAAACGGGGTGAATCCGCATGTTAGCTGGTAGATCGAGCTTGACTGCCACTGGGTTGATTATAGCTTTGATCGAGTAAGGGCCTAAATACCTTGGATTAAAAGTTCGAGGCCCCTTGAGTGATAGGTGTTTGGTAGCCAACCATACTTGATCCCCTATTTGGTATGGAGGCGCCTCTCTTCGATGCAGATCTGCATTCTTTTTGTATTTCCCTTTCGCATATTGCAAATGTGCAGTTGCATCCTTGAAGGCTTGAGTAATCGTAGAATGCAAATGGTCCACTGCGGGCATTTCAAGGCTCAGAGGTGAGTCCAAGTCTGAAGTACGAGGGTGATGTCCATATAGGGCATAAAAGGGGCTCTGACCAGTTCCAGAGTGTATCGAGTTATTGTATGCATATTCAGCCACCCATAAAATGTCCTTCCAATTACCCTCCGATTGGTGCAACATACATCGTAGATATTGTTCAAGGGTCTGGTTCGTTCTCTCCGTCTGACCATCGGTCTGTGGGTGGTGGCTGGTCGAGAGTCTTACGTCGATTTGTGCCAGTTGACAACACTTTTTCCAAAAATGAGAAATAAACTGGCTTCCCCGATCGGAGACTAGTATGGATGGGAATCCATGCAAACGGATGATATTTTTGAGGAATTCCTTGGCAAGAACAAAGGCTGAAGGTAATCCTTTCAACGGAATAAAGTGGGCCATTTTGGAAAATAAATCCACCACGACCAGAATAGTATTGTAACCATTACAAGAGGGCAGGTCCGTGATAAAATCTAGTGACAGGGTGTGCCAAGGTGCTGGTGGAATGTCTAAGGGCTGAAGAAGACCGGCGGGTCTTGTCTTTTGACCTTTGTTTTGGGCACAAACTCCACAGGACATCACAAAAGATTTAATATCCTTTCGCCAGGAAGGTCACCAGAATTGTCGTTTAACCTTTTCCTCTGTTTTGGCAATGCCAGGATGTCCTTCCATCAGGATATCATGATGACGGGAAATAACCAGTTCTTGCAATTCCTTTTCTGGCAAAAATAAGCGTCCTTGGAAGTAAGGTAAGCCATCCTTGACTGAAAAGTTAGACCCCCTTTTGATCCAATCCTGCAAGGCTGAAGAGTCCAGGAATTGTTTCACTCGTGCTTGAATGTCTTCAAGGGTTTGTAAAGTGGTTATCCCCAAAATTCTTTGTTCGGGAATTATCGGCACAGGTTCTGAGTTTGTGTCTATTTCTTCCATTCCAATTCGGGATAGAGCATCCGCCTTACCATTCTTATAGCCGGGGCGGTAGGTGATTACAAAATCAAACTCAGCAAAGAACAAAGCCCATCGGAGCTGTCGAGACGATTGAGCCTTGGCAGTTTTTAAATATTGTAAATTTCGGTGATCAGTGATCACGGTGCTGGTATGCCGGGCGCCGAGGAGATAATGCCACCAAGGCTTAAAGACGGACTTAATGGCTAATAGTTCCTTATCGGTGATCGCATAATTTATCTCCGGCAGCGAGAACTTTCTGGACCAAAATGCTACGGGGTGCAGTTGGTTGGTTTCAGGGTCTCTCTGAGACAGGACAGCTCCCATGGCTAAGCTGGACGCGTCGGTTTCGACTATATATGGGAGATCGGGACGCGGGTGCTTCAAAATAGGTGCGGACGTGAACTTAGCTTTCAACTCCTGAAAGGCCTGTTCCGCTTCCTCGGTCCATTCAAAACGTTTATTTTTTCGCAAGAGTGCAGTGATGGGTTGCACCACACGTGAAAACTCCGGGATAAACCTGCGATAAAAGTTGGCAAAACCAAGCATGCTTTGGACACCTTTCACCGAACTAAGTGATGGCTATTTGAGGATGGCATCCACTTTCCGTGAATCCATTCGGACCCCTTTAGGTGTCAGGATGAATCCGAGAAACTCAACCTCGGTGGTATGGAAAACACATTTTTCCAGCTTGGCAAACAGTTTGTGCTGGCGCAGTTTCTCTAGGACGGCCCTGACATGCTTTCTGTGATCAGATTCCGAAGAGGAGTACACAAGAATGTCATCGATATACACGACAACACAGACATCGATGAGTTCCCAAAGGACATCGTTCATGAAGAATTGGAAGGCTGCAGGCGCGTTGCACAACCCGAAAGGCATCACCTGGTATTCGAATAGTCCATATTTTGTACGGAAGGCAGTTTTCCATTCGTCGCCTTCTTTTATTCGTGCCAGATGATAAGCCCCACGGAGATCTAACTTGGTGTATACGCAAGCGTCCTTCACCTGGTCAAGGAGTTCAGGGATCAGAGGCAGAGGGTAACGATTTTTAACAGTTATCTGGTTCAATGCCTGGTAATCGGTACAAGTTCTAAGTACGCCTTCTTTTTTAGGCACGAAGAACAAAGCTGAGGATGCCGGGGACTTTGACGGGCGAATGAAACCATTGGCGAGGTATTGATCTAAATATTGTCTCAAATGCAGATTCTCTGGTTCAGTAAGGGCGTAAATCCTGCTACAAGGGGGTTGTGCACCGGTCCCCAGATCGATTTGGCAATCGTACGATCTGTGGGGAGGTAACGTGTTGGCCTGTTCCTTTTGGAAGACGTCCTGAAAGTCTTGGTACTCTGGAGGTAGTTGCACGGGGACAGAGGTTACTGATGCTAGATTAATCTTTGGATTTTCTGGGTAGCAGGTTTGTGCACAATCCGGGAAGGTTATTCTCTTCGCTCGCCAATCAATTCGAGGATTATGTGTCTCTAACCAAGGGATTCCGAGAATAAGCTGAAACTGTGGAGCCTTGATTACATCAAACACAACTGCCTCCCGATAGCCATCCGGACCTACAAGTGTCACCTCAGCTGTGGAATGTGTTACCGGTCCAGAGGCAATTTCGGTTCCATCTACTGTGGTGATGACATCTTTGTTGGTTTTAGGACGCAGAGGGAGGTTTATCCTAGAGACCAATTCTCGATCCACATAGTTTCTTATAGCCCCGCTATCGATGTATGCCTTTATAGCATGCAACCGTTTAGGCTGTTCCGGATCTACGAGGACCATTGGCACAAGGAAATGCGAGGTCTAAGAGTTAGTTTTCAAGCTCGGCAAGCGAACCCCTACGCTTGCCGGGCGTGGTCGTTTCCCGATACAGAGTTTCCATGGATTTTATCAGCGGCTCCTACCACCTTCTTGGGCGGCTTAACCGGGCAATCTCGTAGAAAGTGTCCAGAGGACCCACAATAAAGGCATAATTGCATCTGTCGTCTTCTTTCCCTTTCTTTTTGAGTTAGGGGTCCTTTAACCACTCCGATTTGCATAGGCTCCGAGCCATCAGCCCCCTTGGGGTTAGCGTGGGTCTTGGCCAACACCCGGGTTTCAAACTTGGACCGATCTGCTTTTCTGTTTTGCAGCCTGTGATCCAATTGGACCACTAAGTCTATATATTCAGTGCATTCTTGGGGCGGATTTACAACTTGTGCCAGGACATCTTTAAGTTCTCCGCGTAGACCTCGATAGAATAACGTGATTCTTTTATCCTCTGGCCAACCAGTTTCCACAATTAGTCTATTGAAGGTTGCAATGTAGGATAGAAGGTCTTGATTGCCCTGTCGCAGAGATAGAAGTTCGTCATCCAGAGCCTGTCCCTGGGAGTGTCGAGCAAATAACCTTTCCATGCTTGTTTGAAATCCTTGAAAATCACGAAGAATCGGGTCATCTTGAGTTACCAGTGGGACTGACCAATCGGCAGCACAGCCGCTGAGATATGACAACACAAAGGCTACCTTGGTCTGATCATTAGGGAAGGACCCAGGTCTGCATAGGAAGTGCAAACGACACTGATTCATGAATACGGCGAATCGTTTGGGGTCCCCAGCAAAGCGTTCAGGTGGGGCCAGCGGCATGTTTCCAGGTAGATTAATCTGCACCGGGTTACTGGAAACCACAGGAGCGGGGTTCCCCCCGGAACCGGGTAAAGGAGTTTGTCCAGCTTGACCTTGCAAAAGCTGTCTAGCCAGGTCATCAGCTCTATCCTTTATTACAATCACTTCCCTCCTGAGGGCACTAGTCTCTTGACGAGCGGCGTGTACTTCCGCCCGTAAATCCCCCAGTAATTGGGCCAACTGGTCAGTTTCGGAAGTTTCCATAGCGCCTGGGTGGGAATTTGTAGGAAGGCTTCGCGTTCTGTAACGCTCACCTGGTTCCCACTGGGGCGCTGGTCTAGTCTGGATTGCTGTGGCCTCTTCTAGCGTGATGCGCAGGACCCGGTACACCGATTGGACAGGACCTCCAAATCGTGCTTGCCTGGCCCATAGAAATATCCTTCTGCAGATGAGAAAGGGGATTAACAGTCTGCAGAATAGTGTGCTAGCTCCCCCCTTTCTCCCTTCGTTCCTCTCTAACTTCCTCCAAACCCCGGTTTAAGCTCACCTTATGGTTTGGAAGGATGAACTCTCCATCCTGCTTCTGGTGCAGGGGCGCGCGTTCGTCCAGTTACTTCACTGGTTTTCAGAATGGCGCTGGCAAAATCCACTTGACTTTCCTGAGCAATGCGCCGTAAGTATGAAAGTTCAAAGTTCAAGTGAGGCCCCCTTTATGTTGTCTTTCTAACCTGTGATCTGTCCTTTATTTCAGGTGCAGAATGAAGGCGATGCGTCGAGGGGTTAAACTGCCGAGGTGAGTAGTGATGAGGGCGATCCCTCTAAATGTCCTTATCATTCCCCAGAAATGTCTCTTGTCCTTTCCCCATAGGGGCCGGGGTACGGTACCTGCCAACGGGGCGGCGCCGACCCGAAATGTGGAAGAAAAGCCGGTAAGTATTATGGCTGTTAATCAGGCTTTCCTTCTGTGTTCCTTCTGCTCACCTTTTGTTTCTTCCTCTCTCCCCTAGGTGCAGAGATGTGGCGTCCGATGCTGACAGCCGCGATGGAGCTGGGAGATGTCTCGAAGACAGGTGAGTGAAGCGTGGCGCTGCAGTGAGCAACGCAATGCTTTTAAATGGAAGTCTTTCTTCAGGGATGCTGGCGAGAAGATTCCGGATGCAGGTAAGAAGTTTGAAATAGTCCTTGGTTTTCACCTTTCTCTTCTCTTCCTTCCTTGCAGGTCTTCCAGGTTCGAGGCGGGCGTGGCTGGAGTCCAGGAGCAGGAGCAGACACGGTGAGCGTTAAGCTGCAGGAAGCAGAACAACGCGAAGCATGAGCTGCTGTCTGGGCGTGGCTTAAATAGCCTCCAAAGAAGTCCCAGGTATGTATCCTTCCCCAACTAGGTATGTATCCTTCCCTGGCCACGCCCGAGTGAAAAAATAGTCCCTATGAAAAAATAGTCCCTTTCAGGTCTCAGGGAGGCCTGAAGCGTGCAGCATGGTCTGCATCAGGTAAGTGCACAAAACACCTCCCTTTATGAGCCTGGCGCCTATGGCGCCAGGACTGATGTCCAACATGAGCCTGGCGCCAAAGGCGCCAGGACTGAGTCCAAAGAGCCCCTATAAGGGGCCGCTGGGCTTTTACCCGACGGCATGATGCCTGCTTCCGGGGGTGCTGGGCCTGGCCTGGTGCTCCGGGGGTAGGCATCATGACAGCAGAGAAGAATATGCATGCCAAGCTCTTAGAGGATCAAATATTGTAAGGTCTGCAAGGAGATGATTTATCTATGAGTTTTGAATGTGGGTGTGAATGGCTGAGATGCTAGGATGATTTTCAGTACCATAATTAGCCATGTTAAGGACAGGTTCTAGCACAAAAGCTGCAGAGTATGTTCATTAATAGTTGTCATGGGTATTAGGCATGTAGTTGGGGCAAGCTGGATGGAGGCTTGGCAGGCCTGGCATAGGCACACAAAGAACCCATAACAAATCCCTCCTCTCATTCCTTCCCAGTGTTTGTAGTAACTTCCTGGTTACCACTTCCCGTTGCCAAACAGGATGTGCATGATAACTCATGAGCTCTCTAGTGTTTGGGTGTGGCTGGCTATATAAGCCGCACCCAAGATTCTTCCAGTGCTTTGTGTTGCTTACTGTGAGCTGTATCAGCAACACACTTGCCATGCTCTGGATCAGACAGCATCTGCTTACCTGCTCCGGATCATCCTGTTTCTGCTTACCTGCTCCGGATTATCCTGCTTCTGCTTACCTGCTCCGGATCATCCTACTTCTGCTTACCCGCTCTGGATCATTCAGCTTCAGCTTACCTGGTTCTTACTCCACGCCGCAGCTATCTCCAGTCAAGAAGGGACTTCTACACTGGCACCTGTAAGAAAAAAGAAGAACAGCGTTAACACGCGCACATCAGTAACACTGCGCATACTCACCGAATCTTCCCGCAACGCTGGAATCCAGGTTAGTTGCACGAGCGCACAAACCCCTGTACGAAAGAAGAGACATTATTCATTGCACTTGCTCCAATAACGCGGACACTTATTTCACTGTGCTCTCTCTCTCTCTACGCGGTGCATACTTACCAAAAGCCTCCGTGCAAACTTTCCTAACCACCAAGTAGTGCTGAACACGGACTCGAGGAGCTAATACCACATAATTGCTCCTGCAAGGGAAAGGGAGAGATATCACCAGGTGCGCTCGAATTGAAGGCGCTGCGCAAACCTACCAGCAGCTAGCTTCTACACGTAGAGCTACTCACCCACAAAAATACCGGCAAACAAAGACAATACAGACAATTTTGGACACTCAACATTCTCCGAGCAACGTTCACTTGTGGGTAGGACTTTCTAGCCAGTGAAGAAACTGGCGCCTTGAACTCTCGGCCTTGCTGTGAAGGCATAAAACAGAGTTTGGCATCTGGACTCAGCCTACAAACATTGGCACCAATCACATGAGTGAATCACGCCCCTTCAAATGCAGGATGGAGTGCACACCCTACTAAAGATCAAGGTAAGCCCATAGGGTGACATCAGAGCACACAGTAAAGAGAAGGTAAGGGCCCAGGGTAATCGGGTGAATTCAGGTCTCAGTGTACACCTTGTATTTGACAGGTATTCCTCCGGGTGAAACAAGGGAAGTGAAGACTCGGGGTCAAGGGAGGCTCGTCCATCGCTCCTGCAGAGACACAGGTGAGTGTGACAGAACACAAAGCCATCCTCAATACCTCTGCCCGAGCAATGGAAACATCTGAGGTACACCAGCTTTCCCTATTGTTAGGTGAACTATGGGCCGAGGTGCATGCAGCCCGCTCAGAGACAAATGCCTTAAGGAGCAAACTGGCAGTCAACAGGGACAAAACAGACGATTTGGCAAGACAGCTCCTACAGACTCAAGCTGGTCTAGCACACCTACCAGGTGGAGTTCCACAGGGGCAGCCTACTGTGGCACCTGTAGCCACACCCGTTCAGGTATTGCTTCCAGGCAACATCCCTTTAGCAGCCCAGAACGCTTCTCTGGGGATCCCAAGAAATTTGGAGCATTCATGAATCAATGCCGGCTACATTTCATATGCAAACCAGACACCTTTCTGAACGACCAAGCTAAAGTAGCTTTTTCTTCTCCTATTTAGCAGGGCACACGGCGGACTGGTCTGTCCCGTTAGTGCTTAGGGACAACCCTTTACTGAGAAATTACCCAGGTTTTCAGCGTGAACTCGAAAAACTATTTGCCCATCGGACTCGAGGTCAGGCCCTGGATGATGAGCTACTCTCTCTGTGACAGGGTGGTCAGGATCTAATCTCATATGTAGCCACATTCAAACGCTTAATAGCCGAATCAGGTTGGCCAGAGGAGAAACGAATAATGTTATTTTATCGAGGACTGAGAGGAGAATTAAAAGATGTCTTGGCACAAGTAGTTAATCCTCCCAAAGATTTCAGTGAATACATCGACCTAACTATGCAACTAGACCACCGGTTACAGGATTGCAAGGCCGACTGAAACAGATCAGAGCATAGACCAGTCTATAGGCCTGATCACGACTTTGGCGGTAACCCTTAAATCCGGCGGTAGCGCTAATACCGCCGGATTTAAGGGTCCGCCAAATCAGGACTTCGGCGGATTTCGCCCCAGCTCTTAGCTGGGGGGAAATCTGCGGACGATACGCGCTATTACCGCTGGCGGGAAATCCGCCGGCGGTAAGAGTGTGAATTTTCCCCATTGAGCCCAATGGGGAATGGGGCATTCCCGAATGGGCTCAATGGGGAATTACTTTACCGCCGAACTCGTGATCCGGCGCTATTAGTGCCGGGGAGTTTGGCGGTAGGGCTATTACCACCGGCGGTAACGCCCAAGTCGTGATCAGGCCCTATGTCCGACCAAAGGAAGCGTCCCATCGACAGGCCTCAGAAATACACTCAGAGCCCATGCAATTGGGTGTTCTCAGGGGACCACTCACCAAGGTGAAGAGAGAACGCAGGCGTCAGGAAAAACTTTGCTTATATTGCGGCCAATCTGGTCACTTCCTCTGGAACTGCACGATTAAACCCCCACGGAAGACAATGGGGTAGTAGATAACATAGGGGAAGACACAGGTGCGGTAGCGGAAAACTCCAATGCCCGGCAGATGTAGAGGTTGGTCTGTCGAGCCAGGAACGGAGCACTCAGATCTCACATTTCAGCATTCCTGTGGTTTTGGTAGACCCTTCACAGCCCACCCAAATGCATGCACGCAAGGCTTTCATAGACAGTGGGGCTATTGTGAACTACCTGGACATAAACACTGCAAAGATTTTGGGATTAGCATTCCACCGTAAGGACACCGCAGAAAGCATGACAGCTGTGGATGGCACACACAACTCCTTTCGGGACCAGTAACACACTGTACTTCCACCATCACCTTAATCTGCCAAGATGGCCACAGAGAAAGTATTAGCTTCGACCTTATCGCAGCACCCCAATTCCAGCTGTTTCTTGGGATACCGTGGCTAGAGACGCACAACCCAAAGAGAGATTGGCAAGCTCGAACGTTACAGTTTTCCAGGGAATGTTCCTCTTCTTACGACATCAAAGGGATCAAAGGAAGCCCATTGTTAGCTTCACAGGAAAAGATAGCAGGTTTAAGCTTGGTGGGCACTTTACCAGAGGAATACCAGGAGTTCCAGGATGTGTTTGTGAAGGAGCAAGCTAATACACTACCACCACATCGAGTTTACGACTGCCAGATCGACCTGCAACCAGGGGCACAAGTACTTTGCAGCCACATTTATGCATTAACTGAGGAAGAAAACACTCATCTACGGACCTACTTCGATCAATACCTGGCCAATGGCTTCATTAGACCATCTAAGTCACCAGCCGCCTCCCCACTCTTCTTCGTACCGAAGAAAGAGGGGGACTTAAGAAAGTGTATTGATTACCGGGCCCTTAATCAAGTCACCATAAAAAATATGTACCCGTTACCTCTCATAGACCAGGTGAGACAAGCCAAGATTTTCATCAAGCTAGACTTACGCGGCGCATATCACCTGGTAAGCATGAAGAAAGGGTACGAGTGGAAGACTGCGTTCCGTACCCGCTACTGCTTGTACGAATACCAGGTCATGCCCTTTGGGCTTTGCAATGCCCCGGCTGCGTTCCAGCATTTTATGAATGGCGACATTACTTACTAGGAGCAAAACACACATCACAATAATAACAGATCATCGGAACTTGCAATACTTACGCTCAGCAAAAGCTCAGTCTTCTAGGCAGCTCTGTTGGGCCCTATCCTTAATGGAATACAACTTTGTAATCACCTACCGCCCCGGAGTTAAGAATGGGAAAGTGGATGCGTTATCCCGCATTGGCACAGGAGAAGAAGTCTACAATGCCCCTAACCCAGTGGAGATCATACCCAGCCATACAATTCTCAGCCTCTGCATCTGCCCATCTCCGTTAAATCGTCTGCAGGAAACAATAAAAGAAAATATGTCTGAAGAAGACCTACTGGCTTGGGACATGAAGGGAGATCAGTTCACCATTCAAGACAAACTACCATACTACCAAAACGCCTCTACGTTCCAACTAAGGATCTGCAACAAGCAATCATATCAGACTACCACGACTCGCTGTTAGAAGCCCATCGCGGTATAGCCAAAACCATGAAGAAAATAAGCAAATCTTATTGGTGGCCAACTTGGCGAGAAGATATTGCCACCTACTTAGGCACCTGTGAGGTGCGTGCACAATACAAAACATCCAGGCAAAAACCAGCCGGCCTCCTTCAGCCAATCACCATTCCGCCAGCGCCCTGGCACACAGTATCAATGGACTTCGTCACTGATCTACCTCCTAACTCAGGTTATAATACCATCCTTGTAGTAGTGGACCTCTTCTCCAAAATGGCCCATTTCATATCTCTAAAGGGTATTCCCTCAGCTCAGACCCTGGCACAGGTTTTTCTAGACCGAATCGTCAAGTTACATGGATTCCCTACCATAATCGTTTCTGACAGATGAAGCCAATTTGTATCTCGTTTTTGGAAAAAATGTTGTGCCCTTGCAAGAGTAGAAGTCCGTCTGTCTTCTAGTCACCACCCTCAAATGGACGGCCAAACCCAGCGCACAAACTAGACCGTGGAACAGTATTTGCACTATCTATTACACCAAACAAGCCAAAGCTGGACAGAAATTCTATGGATGGCAGAGTATGCCTACAAGAACTCAACACATTCATCCACCCAAGCAACACCCTTTTTACTATATATGGTCAAAATCCCAGAACGTCGGTCTACGATCCGCCAGAAAAGATTGAAATGCCTGCAGTAAAAAATCTACATGCCAGCATAATGAAAGCAGCCAGAGAAGCCAGCAGGAAACTACAGCAAGCCAAAGAAACACAGAAAAGAAACGCTGATCGCCATTGACGAAAAGCCCCAGATTATCAAGTGGGAGACTCGGTCTGGCTGGCAAATAGGCACATTGCTTTAAAGGGTCCCAAGAAATTTCAGCCTAGATACATCGGCCCGTATAAAATAGAAAAGGTAATTAATCCAGCAGCCATGAGACTGGCGTTACCTCAACATATGCGTATACATCCTGTATTTCATGTGTCACTATTAAAACCAGCACACCCAGGAACCCGAACTTCCACACCTCCCGCACCCATACAAGTGGGTGAAGAAGCACCAGAATATTAAGTAAAGAACATATTAGATTCCAAACAAGTACAAAAGACCCTGTATTATTTGATTGACTGGAGGGCGTACAGACCCCAGGAAAGATCATGGGAACCCAGCACGCACGTGCATGCCCCCCGATTGGTGCGGAAATTCCATCGGTACCATCCTGAGAAACCAAAGCCATCATACACACCATTGGGCGGGGTCTTGAGGGGGAAGACTGTCATGGGTATCAGGGCAGGTAGTTGGGGCAAGCTGGGTGGAGGCTTGGCAGGCCTGGCATAGGCACACAAAGAACCCATAACAAATCCCTCCTCTCATTCCTTCCTAGTGTTTGTAGTAACTTCCTGGTTACCACTTCCTGTTGCCAAACAGGAAGTGCATGATAACTCATGAGCTCTCTAGTGTTTGGGTGTGGCTGGCTATATAAGCCACACCCAAGATTCTTCCAGTGCTTCGTGTTGCTTACTGTGAGCTGTATCAGCAACACACTTGCCGTGATCTGGATGAGCCAGCATCGACTTACCTGCTCTGGATCACCCTGTTTCTGCTTACCTGCTCTGGATCATCCTGCTTCTGCTTACCTGCTCCGGATAATCCTGCTTCTGCTTACCTGCTCCGGATCATCCTATTTCTGCTTACCCGCTCTGGATCATTCAGCTTCAATTTACCTGGTTCTTACTCCACGCCGCAGCTATCTCCAGTCAAGAGGGGACTTCTACACTGGCACCTGTAAGATCAAAGAAGAACAGCGTTAACACGTGCACATCAGTAATGCTGTGCATACTCAACGAATCTTCCTGCGACGCTGGAATCCAGGTTAGTTGCACGAGCGCACAAACCCCTGTACGAAAGAAGAGACATTATTCATTGCACTTGCTTCAATAACGCGGACACTTATTTCACTGTGCTCTCTCTCTCTCTACGCGGTGCATACTTACCAAAAGCCTCCGTGCAAACTTTCCTAACCACCAAGTAGTGCTGAACACGGACTCGAGGAGCTAATACCACATAATTGCTCCTGCAAGGGAAAGGGAGAGATATCACCAGGTGCGCTCGAATTGAAGGCGCTGCGCAAACCTACCAGCAGCTAGCTTCTACACGCAGCGCTACTCACCCACAAAAATACCAGCAAACAAAGACAATACAGACAATTTTGGACACTCAACATTCTCTGCGCAACCTTCACTTGTGGGAAGGACTTTCTAGCCAGTGAAGAAACTGGCGCCTTGAACTCTTGGCCTTGCTGTGAAGGCATAAAACAAAGTTTGGCATCTGGACTCAGCCTACAGACATTGGCACCAATCACATGAGTGAATCACGCCCCTGCAAATGCAGGATGGAGTGCACACCCTACTAAAGATCAAGGTAAGCCTGTAGGGGGACATCACAGCACAAAGTAAAGAGAAGGGAAGGTCCCGGGGAAATCGGGTGAATTCAGGTCTGAGTGAACACCTTGTATTTGGGAGGTATTCCTCCGGGTGAAACAGGGGAAGTGAAGATTCGAGGTCAAGGGAAGCTTGTCCATTGCTCCAGCATAGACACATGTGAGTGTGACAATAGTAGAGGTACTATTTGTACTTAATCAGATCAGTTGGGATTTATGAAGGCATGCTCACACCAGAAAACATACAATCCGCCAGGGAAGAAAAGGCCAAGTCGATCTTGTATATAAGCATTGAACTCTGCTGCTAAGAACGTTCTGCCAAAGACATGTACAAGCATACACATTTAAAGGTACACAGTGTCCTGATGACGCAACAACATACAGTAAAAAAATGCACGGCTGATTGAATGGACCCTATACATGTCCCACCTTCATCCATAAGGGATGGCAGTTTGTTGGTCCCAGTCCAGTCCATCCATCTTCCATCATGTCTCCACTCTCGTTTTGAACTATAATGTATCCCTCTCAGCACCCGTAATACAAATCACACGATTGTCACTTAGCCGATATGCCCTGTCCATCCAATTTGAACATACAAGAACTTGTTACTTTGGGGTTGGTGGTCAAAGGTCACCTGGTGCCATGGAATTTGGGAATCTTAAGCATTAGGCAGTTATATGGGCTATAATTCATCATCACCCAGAAGTGAGCCGGGTCATGCTTTGGCCAGTGTGAGATAACATGCACACCAGGTGCCAGTCTCTGATCACAGCCTTGTAGGGCACATTCCTCTTGGGAAAAAAACACATCTTTGCAACACTTTTGGAACAATGAATAGACGCTGCAGCGGTTGGGGATGTTAGCTGTCCGTATGGGAAGTTGGGCATGACTGGGGAATTCTACGATTTCACGAATTTGACCCTAGTGCTTAAAATGCTGCATTTAGCACAGAGGCATTCCCTTCTATCTATGATTACTAATATCTAAGCAAAAGAGCGATGCTGCTCGCCCCTCGCCCCATGTAGTTAGACTACCTAATATTAAAACAGGATCCAGTTAAATGGGAAGGCTCCCCTTTTTACTGTCCCCCCTCACTCCTGGCCCAGCACAGCACTTCAAAGCGCCTGAGCGGGTGGAGGGGCTGGCCCCTTCAAAACACTTATGATATGATAGGTTATTTATAACACACTTAATACCCATAGGTTTCTAAGTGCGAACCTGGGGAGTGAACCAGTTATGCTGCATTTCGTCTTGCTTCCAAGGCAAGCACGTTGCCCCTGGGCTATCCCCCGAGACAAACAAAAACATAAAAACATACAAAATCAATAAAAACACTTTGTGCAATTTATATTGGTCATAGCCTTCATTTGGTGTCACAGCCAACACTTCTTTCAAACAAACTGGGCCTCATTACGCAGTAGGCGGTAAGGGATTACCGGCACCTGTAAGGGCACCTGTGCCGGTAATCCCTTACCACCCTATTCCGAGGTCCCTTCGTGGGTCCCTTCCTCAATGCCTGGTTTTACCAGGCGTTATGGAAGGGACCCGTTAAGGGACTTCGGAGCTAATAGCGGGCCCGTTATTAGCTCCATCCCCATTCCCATTGAGCCCTATGGGGGCTCGAATGGGAATGGGGAATGGTTCCCGGAATGGGGATTTACCGGGTCCTCCAAAGTCGGAATGACCCGGTAAGTCCCCATTCTGGGAACACGGACCCGGAATACAGTAAGGGGGTAGCCATGGCGCTAGTAGTGCCATGGTTACCTCTTACCGCGTAATGAGGCCCACTGTGTTTTCTCTGGGCTGATTAGTATTTAAAAGGTGGATATGTAATTGGTCGAGAAATGCATGAATGTATGAGCAGTAGTACATGCAAACTGCTCATTGTATTTTTGTTTTGAAACATAAACGAATACATTTGGGTTTTTGGAACTCTTCTATTACAGATGTTAAAGCAAACAAACCATTCATTCAGGCAATCGGCTACATAGTTGTAGGTGAAAATAAGGCAACGGTTCAGACACGTAATTTTTCCTTAATAACGAAATGCAAGGAACTCCTAAGAACAGATTCAATGTTCCCAGGCCATGTAAGTTCTTGATCCAAACCAGGAACCATGTGCAGGTGCCACCGGGGAGTCCTGCGAGCAACGTCATTTATTTTTTAATTAATTGTTTAATTGTTAATTAGTTTGTATACAAACCTTACACGCAATTTCAACATAACAAAAAAGAAAATTAACTCACTATAAGAAACGAATTTCATCTTCAATTTCAAAATATTATCCTAATCTAATCTAAAAATGTAAGAATTACACTTAATAAGGTCTGCAGGACCAAAAAGCAGCATCCAGATTCCCCCTCAAATTAAAAATATTGTTCTGAAGACATTTTAATGAACGACATTGACAAAGCTTGCACCATCTTTCACCCCTAGGTATATTACTAGGTGCACCCAGGATTTCATATGTGGGATAGAACTTCAAAGGAAACCTCGTAATTAATATGTCGTCAATTAAGCACTCAGAAATATAAGGGCTTAATTAGGTTAAACATCCAAACGTTTTTTCACTCGACTCAGCTGTTTGAACAGACTGTGGGGGTCATTACGAGTATGGCGGTAGAGGCTTAACGGCACTGTTAAGGAAGGCGGTGCCGTTAAGCCCCTACTACCATATTCCAAGGTCCCTTAGCGGATCCCAGCAGGAACGACTGGTCTGAACAGCCATTCTTAGCGGGGACCCGTTAAGGGACCTTGGAGCTAATAGCGGGCCCGCAATTTGCGGGCCCATTATTAGCACCTTCCCCATTCCCATTGAGCCCTATGGGGGCTCAAATGGGAATGGGGAATGGTTTACTGAATGAGGATTTACCGGGTCCTCCAAGGTCGGAATGACCCGGTAAGTCCCCATTCAGTGACACCGGACCCGGGTTTGGAGGCAGCCATGGCGCTAATAGCGCCATGGCTGCCTCAAAACTCGTAATGACCTCCGGTATTTCTGGGCTAGTTCTCGAGTTCTACACCAATCAGCATGCCAGATTTCCTATTTACAGATTCCAACAGTTATTAACCCAATCAGAAATAACTGTAGGTGAGGAATGACTATAAATATTCTTAATATCCACGAACAATGATGTCTAAGGCAGAAAAACAATTTTACAATACAGTAATAACATTTTCAAATGAACTATTGCACCCACAGATGCACGTCCTAGCTTATATCTACACACATAATCGCGAGCAGAAGATGGGAGAATTAAAAAAAAATATCTCAAAAATATTGCTACAATCTTATCCCATAGTTTACAATCTTTGCTTGCATAATTTCTGGACCATCTAGTAATGATTATACCACATTGGCCGTATAATACTACTAACGAGTAAACAAGAGAACCTGCCTTACTTCTTAATTATATGCATAATTTCAGATGAGAGAAATAAACCTTTCCCTCTTAATCTTTGAACTAAGGTCGGAGTTACCAGTCTAGATAACCAAGAGACACCTAAGTACGTATATTGGTCAATTGTTACCAACTTAATCTTGTTCATAATGTAATGTGAAGGGTGATATAGTACATGTAATACAGAAATGTGTCACTCTAGATTTGAAGCTGTATCCTCGATAGTTTGCTAGACTTCTTTGATGGCAGCTGGGAGTGTAATCAAACAAAACCCGCTAAATCTGATATAGTAGCCAATGAATTTGCGCTATTCCTATATGGTGAGGAAAGACCCTGACCTCTTTCAAGCAGAGTTGCACAGGTTAAATAAGGCAGGAGAAACATCGCAAACCTACCTTAAGCCATTAAACGTTGGAACTACACCGAACATTAACCCCTGTCCATTCAGGCATATTTGGATTACAATGTTAGTATTTAGATCGACTAACAGGCCAACAATTGAGTTTGTTAGGCCACAATGTTTTAGCTTCCACCAAATCCACTGCTAATTTACCTTGTTGAACGCAGATGACTAGTCAATAAATGCAGCGTAAATGGGCCTAAGCCTAGACCAAATTAAACCAAGCCTGCTAGCATATGCTGGAGCTACCTAATGGTTCTTCGAGCAAGGTAATTTGGGAATGTAGCCCTTTGAGAATGCCATCAAAAACATTCCCAAAGGTAAATTGTTACAAGCAATAGAAACTTTAACGATACAGAAGTATATCACGAGAACTGGGTTTGATGGCTCTCCTGCTCTTCGGTCAGGACCTGAACCCTTGGTAGAGTTGGTTACACAGAATGCTCAGGGCAGGTGCTGTTTGCAGAGGTGATCCGAAGTATAAGGTGACACTCTAAGGGGTAAAATGTTGATTTTTGCAGCTGATCTCAAAAACAAGCACCTGCTTTCATCTCAACAATGCATCACTTGTTGTGCAAGATTAGCCAGTCAAAATACCAAAATCACCCCATCTATAGGAACTTCCTGAAGGGTCACTGGAGGACGGGTCTATGACACAATGACTCGCCAAGTTCAAGTACCTGGACATCATTGTTCCATGTGAAGCAAAGTGGTTGGTGGAGGCCAGCCTAGACCGTCTATTGTTGATTTAAGTTATTGGTGTTACATGCATGTGAAACCATGTGTGCTAAATGATTGATGCTAAGAGAGTGGAAGGGGGGAGGCAGGCTGAAAGTGGAAGCAAGGCTGACAGATGTCAACAGGCTATCTAGTTTGGAGAGAAGCTTATCAATCCAGGAGGGGACTGCATCGGGTGACCCTTCAAGGACTTCTATGGTGACTGAATTATCAGATCTGAAGTTAATATAACAATTTGTGCTTCTACAAGCGCCCCATTCCCTTGGGCTTTACACATTCCCTGTCACATCTCCCTCCATCCCATGATGGTTCTGCCCTCTCTGGCCTATACCTCATCCTTTATATCTCTCTTCTAACCCACATGGTGGGTATGCCCTCCCTACTGTTATTTAACTTATATAGTTTTGAGACATGTAAGGATTGTATTTCAGTGTAGTTCTTCTGTTTTGTTTTTACAAAATGTGAGTAGATCAAAATAAAAATACACATTTGCATTTCTTCAATGATGTATGATTCAAGATAACTAGGAAAAGTACAACACATGGCCAGAAGGACACTGCTGACACTGAAAAAGTAGACATGTAGACTGTGAAAACTCTGACAATATAATGTTTAGATAAAAGTCGACATTAGCTGGTGAATATGCGTGCGCACCCTCGCAAACCACTCCTGCCCCCAATACGATGCATATTCGCACGCCTAAGTCCGATCGGAACCCAGACTGCATGCACGCACCCCATAATCTGACTTGCATTCTTACCATTGCACAGTGATTCCATACATAAGTGCCTTCAGGTGGTGGAAGTATGTGGGACATGCGTGGCCAATTCCCTGCCGAGAGGTTGTGTATTCAAATCCATGAATATGACTCATGAAACACAATTGTGGGTATGTAATGGACTGCCTGTGGGCCGTCCCTCGAAATGTCCACTTTTTCGCATGTTCTTCCCCATTTTCTGTGTTCCGCCCCCAACTGTGCCCTATGTGCAGGCCTCGCCCACGCTCTGCATGGTGTCTCGTGCAAGGCGCACAATGCCCCTCAGAGATGTGCCGAGCCTGGGCAAACTCCACACAAGTCCTGAAAAAATACCACACTTTCTATTCCATGAATCAACGGACATGTATTTGCGCGCATTTTAATGCGCAAGTACCCTGTTTTCCGCACAAATGACTCCATGAATCGATCCCTATCTGCATAAATTGGCTAAGCATGAACAGTCCTATATAGGATTAGGCAGAACACATCACCATGTGAGTGATGCCATCTTGGGGATAGCTTTCAATAGATATCCTGCAGGACAGAAGATAATGCAATGGTTGAGAATGGCCAGTTATATCCAGTACAACCCCTTGGAGAAAGTGGAGAGTTTGAGTTAGTTTCCTTTTTCACCTTTCAGCAAGGGTGAAAAAGGAAAGAAGTATGTGGGAGTGGCTCGCTGAGATGCAGGTTACCATAACCCAGCAGAGTGCATTGCTTGTCAACCAATGCTACTAATTCAGGCACAAATAGTACAATCACTTTTCGAGCTCAAGCTGGACATTATTTGCCACGTTCAATTGTCTTTTTTTGGTAGGTTGAAAGCTTAACAATTATGTATACAATTTAAATATATGTGTTTATGCCTCTGCTTAGGTTGTCCTAAAATAAAACATAGTAATTGTGCAAGAGTCAATTACATTGTTGTGATGCTGTAATGAAAGATAACGGTAGAGGCATATCACACAATGTGACACACGGTTCCTTCTTTTGTGTTAAAATAATATTATATGTTTTGTTAATCGAAGTAGATTCCTTAGCATACCCCCTACTAATACATACATATCTTTATGAAATCCGGGTGTCTCAGTGTGTGTCCCAAAGAGGGCCAGTGCACGCAAAAGAATACCAAGGTGTCCCTCACATCTGCACTCATCAGTTTTGAAACATAACCATATGATGTATTGTCATGCAGTCACAAGCAAACATCAAAAACAGCACAGATGAAAAACATGAACACAATCTGCATATTGTGCATCCGACGAAAGAAGCACACACCCACGAAGTCTCCAAGAATTAAAAATCAGGAAATTGACATCTGATAGGAAAACCGAGAAACTGGAGCTGTCTGCCAAGGTTTTTTGGGTTACCTCGCCAGAGGCTTCCATTTTCCTTTTATCTATTAGTTTGGCATTCCTGATGGTTTCTGGATTTCTTTTAGACATCTGTGCTTAATATGCTGAGTTCATTATTTTGGATTTCCAATGGCGTGTTGCCATACTTGGAGAATCATACGATCAAAGAATAGCGCTTTTCTGGAATGAAGCACTGGAAATGTACCCCTGACTACGTGGCCCAGATCCTGACACACTGCCTCAGTGCTTGCATGTAACAGGCAGGTTATGATGAATCCAGGGTATGGCTCATATTGGCATGCAGCCGTGCAAAGTGGCATATTTGTATGATTAATATCAATTTGTGTACGCCTATTTGAAAAATGTTTGACTGCTAACTATATGGATTAGTAAAGCCTTTGGCAAGAATAACATTTCTCGTATCACAGTGCTTCACAGGGAGTGATAATGTCGCTGGGGGAACAGCCGCCAGGTGGCGACATTCCTCTAAAAATGCACCCTCCAGACAATCAAACACTTTCCCCAAATATTCTAGGATGGGAGGTAATCATATTTGCTAGGGCAAATGACATCCTTAAGCCTAATCACTTGGGATTCCAACCTGATGTGAGCAGCAGCTTGGCAGGCTGGGTGACAAATGATGCCCAATGTCTGGCCTGGAAAGGAGTTCAGAAGGAGATCTATGTTGTATCAGTCGGCCTATCCTTGGCTGTGTTAATAGGAATAAACTATGGAAAAACGTGCAGATCGGGGCCTTCCAAAAGGATTGTAGGCAGCATTGATTCTTTTGCATGAACGTTCGCTAATTAGGCCTAGATTAAACCGAGAGGGATTACTATCTGGCAGGATTGAGACCAATAATGGTCTTTGCCAAGGCTGTATCCTTGCACTGTTCCTATTAACTGCCTATATGCCGGTTATGTGAGAACAATTTAAGTATACCTCCTTTATTGCCCCTAAAGGTCTGGGCACAAAAACGGTTTGGGTAACATACGCAGATCACATTATTCTGATGGACGCCACCGAGGTGGGCATAGAAAGGCTGATGAATGGACCATACTCATACTGTAAAGACAATGATTTGATTATACATTCTCAAAAAATACAGTTGATAATACTTACAGCAGTAAGTGTAAGTGTAAAAAAAAAAATTAGTATGGCTGGGAGGTGAGCAAGTGCCTGAGGTTGACAGTATGAAGTAATCTGGGCTTTGATATTTTTAGCACGCCGGGTAAGAAAGCAATAATGGAAAGTTTTCATTTAAAGGCAACAAAAGCTGTTTCTCAGATGAGGAATTTTCACCATAAGTTTGGTACATTTTCCATAGTTCCTCTTCAGAAATTTTATAAAGCGAAATTTTACCTATGCTGATTTATGGTGCATAGATCCACCACAGTCTGGTGCAAGAAGAAAGTATTTAGTCTCCCCCAGGCCATACCCATCAGCATAATTAGATATGAACTGGCACTTCTATCCTTAGAAGCACATAGTGTTTCGAAGAGAATCGTATTATGTTTTAAATTCAAAACTACACCCGCAAAAAACAATGTTTGCAGAATGTAAAGAGGGGGGAGGCTGCCTCAGTAACAGTCTCATTGATACGACTTCACAAACATTGGAAGAATGGGGGCTTGAAGAAGTCCTGATAAATTTAACCTTGGCTATCTGCAAACAAAGGTTGCGGCATGCAAATTGGTGCACAACATGTGACGGCTCGTGGGCAATAGGAGATATCAGAAAATTACTCTGGAACATAAAACATTGGGAGCCTGTGCACAGTATTTAAGTAAATACCCTTCTTGGAAAGTAGGCTATACATTGATGAGATTCAGATTCGACATTTTGCCAACTACGGGTACATTTGGCAATAGTCATCTTGAGTGCTGTAGATTCTGCTCAGCACCTACTAAATCAATACAACACTTATTATTACACTGTGAAGAAATTCATAGATCATTATGGCAGTGAAACAGGACCGGTGGTCTGGAACATGTGCTGGTCGAAGAAGGAGTACTTACTGAGTAAATCTCTGTTTCAATTTTTAAAGATGATTACATTAGTGGAATACAGGGGATGCTAGATGAGTCCTCTAAGAGACCAACCACTTTGGGTAAACTGTGCCAATTGATTTTTAAGATGGATTTTTAAAGTAATTGTATGTAGTTGTGCAAAAATGATGAAGTTTGGTTTTATGTAAGGTTTTAGTAAGTTCAAAAGGAAATGTGTGTGTGATTAATTTGTATAATGTGTTCACTTGTTTAAAAGCTGAATGCACAATGAAGGCTTAAAACAAATCTTGAATTACACCCCTACTAGAACACTTCGGCAAAGAATGTCAATTTAGCTTCTTATCTTAGTGTACAATGACTCATAATTCCGAACACAAACTTGGCCGAATAGCGCTCCGGAGTATTTTCAAAACGGAAAGATCTCATTATATAAGAGACCAGCTGAATGTTCCAGCATATGATTATGCTGGTGAAATGTGCTCTAATATGTGAACATTGAAGCTTTTTCTTAACACGTGCAGGGCCTTCTCCCAAGTAAGTTTATTGTAATGTATTAGCACTTGTTGAAATGTTCCCTACAGCTGTAAGGAATTAAAATGTGTTCCATGTTCCCTATATCTGTAAGGAATTACACTTAGATGAATCGTCTCTCTGACTGATCTGGGAACAAAATACTAATTTGGAAGGATTTGCCCCAAAAATAGAGTAGAGCCTGTGGTGGCAGACATTCATATTGAAGAATCCTTTCCTCCTCCTATTCCAATTCATGAGGCTGTCACACTTTGGATACAATTGTTAGCGAACCACAAAAGGATTTTGCTGAACCCGCTACATCTTCAGTTCAATTCTTGAAGCTATTTCCACAATATGCAATGCTGATAATAGTGAACATGTACAATTAAACGCCACATGGTTGGCAATGACTTGTATTGGGTGAACTACTTCAAGAACAACACAAACCTCCCAAATATCAGGTGATCTGTGGACACAAAAACCTTTCAAAATGTTTGGGAGACTCCTCTAGAAAAGCCTGAGTTTACACATGGTAACTGATGAACCCATATGCATGCATCATTATAGGCTGACCCTGACCCTCACCTGAAATAATTTGTCTCACAACTTTTTGTCAGTTTTGGCAATAAAATGCCCTAGGATTTTATTATACAGATATGGTTATGCAGATAACAATAATCACATATCATAATAATATCATACTTTTGGGCACCGGGTCCTGAGGTTACCTCCTCTGGCCGGTGCCACCTTCTCATGTCCCACGACTTGTTGCGGACACCGTACAGTGCCCTGTACTTCTTTTCCTTTGTTCTTCTCTCTTGGTGGTAGGGTGGGAGGGTTTTGTGGTAAAGAAGCAAAGTGTGGAAGACGCTGAGTGAAGAGCGAACCTCCTGTTAGTTTGGGTCCCCGTTCAGGGTCCACAAATAGATTGTGTTTTCTTAAAGCATTCTGCTCTTATTTATAAGACCCAGGGGAGCCCTGGGTCTTTGATGTGTATAGTAGTGGGGGCTGTGTGCCAGCCCCCGGCTGGATAGCCGACATGTCTGGCCCCCTGAGGAGGGGGCAGGTCTTTGAACCTTGGCCCTGCGTGACTGTTGGTTTTCCTTAGGTGCTTAGCACCTTGTTGCTTGGAGGAACGGTGAGGCGCTTGTTCACACCTCACCCTTCTTCAGCTTTGTGTGACAGAGGCTGTGTGTCTCTGTGCTTGTGGGGGAGAGCAGCAGGTGTGGGGGTGGGAGCTGCCCCTCTCCTAGCCTGCTGGATGTAACATCAGTTACTCTGCCTCGCCTTGGGCGGCCCTGCGGCTTTGCCCAGATAAGAAGGTTACAAATGACGCCCCCAATGTAGAAGAGCAGACCACTGCCATCACCCTCAGGGCCCTATACAATGCTCACTGGAGGCTGCAAGGCCACTGCAGTACATTGGTGCATGTTAAATTATTTTCAGCTGCGTTGTGCTGGCTCTTCTTGAGGCATCTTGTGTGTATGAGACCCACCCATAAGGATCAATGGGTGAGAACCTAGGGGTGCTTTGTGGTATTGGAGCACCACAAAAAGCCACATTTAGGGAAGTCTGCTCCAACATAGTGAAGCCATTAAGATATTGATACCACTATCTGCATCAAACTGCACTTACTCTTGCTGCAAACACTTATCATCTTCAAATACTGCTGCTTCATCTGCAAGGCTGCATCTACAAGGCTGTCACCCTAAAGTCCCCAGCAACCCACTGATAAAACCAAGCATCTCCGGAGGCCTACAAACCACCAGAAGTAAATAGATGTGCAGACTGCAACTCCATCAGTGCAGGAAGGAAGGAACCAGAAGGCATGCCTTCTCTTTCTACACCCCCAGAATATGGAACCCTTTCCCCATCAACACTAGCCTCGCCCACCCGCTTCTACACGTCAGGAAGCAGCGCGCACCCCTCCTCTTTTAGGAATGGCTCCTCTCTAGCACCTAGATCAGCATACTCTCCACTCCCCATGTAACCTGTGACTGGGTGATCTATCCCCACTGGTTCCTCCCCTTGCTTGTAGATAACTGGCTGCCCCATTGCCTGCCCTCCCACTCCACGGTTCTTTCCTTTGCATCATAGTGTCGTTCACTGTATAATTTGTAAAGAGCTCTGATGCTCTGCAAAGCTAGTTATGCACTTAATAAATACACTAATAAGAATAGAAAAATAACAATCTAATCTAAAACCATTTTGAAATTTAATTATCCAGCATGACCCTTATTTCCTTTCATAAGGAACATAATACAGAGCACTGTCTTTGCATCTGTGTGAAAGTGAAGAACCGATCAGCACCTGGGGGTTCGCACTGAGCACAATTTAAGATGGGGACCTGGGTGGAGAGCCGTGCAATTAAATTGAGCATTTCAGTGGGATGAGGAGTCCTACGTTTGTAGAGCAAACTTGGAAGGCAAAAAGTCCCGAAAAAAAGCGAAATGGAAGCTTGCGGGATCCTTGGCTTCCAATGGCGGGTCCGGTAATCCGGCTGCATTGTGCCTTTCGCGTGCTCAGGAACACACAGTTTGCTTTCTCTAACACAGCCTGAGCAGAGCTGTTTTCTTGCCGGAAGGAAATGGACATGGAGGGGAACAAGAAAAGAAAATGAAGAAAGCAAACATTGAATGAGTTATGTCGGTAGCCGCCTGCCTCAGGTTGCTCTGACGTGCATACCTAGAGAAGAAAGAAAATCTAATGGTCTCCCCAGCAGCTCCCACCACTCCCCTCAATATCTTGGTGCAACAAGCAGAAAAAAACAAATGACAATAACCAAATAAATGATGTCTCCCTGGAGCCCACGAGTGATTGAAGACACCCCTTTTCAGGAATCAATCTGGACAAACAAAAAGGGGGACAAAGATCTTCAGACTTTGCTCCAAGAACTCCTGCAGCTCAGCTTTGATGCCTCATGGGATTCTGAATACACTGGAAGGATCTATGTGAATGCTGCGATCAAAAATGATGACTCCAAAAAATGGTGATTTGTTCTTTTTCCCCAAACATATCCCCGCAATTATATACGAGTGAGGATGTATCCGGCCTCATACTTCCCATATTTTGTATAACCCTACCCCTAACTCGCACATATCATTGCGGGGTAATGTGCCCCTCGTAATTCAGCAGCTTTGGATTCAACATTGTTGTCCGCTCAGTAATTGACAGATACCCACTGGAAGAAATCCCTCAGTCCTGCCTCTGAGAGCATTGAAGGGAAAGAGAGTCTTGCCCCATCCATTAATGGACTGCGTGGTGTTTCAGAAATGTCAATGGAAAGACTGACATGACATTCTATTCCCCATACTCCATCTAAAGTAAATAGGAGTATGCCAGTCTGTTGGCCACAGTTATGTTGTTGAAGTTAGCTTTTGCTGCAGAGCGCGTGAACAACGAATTGTGACTTGTTACTTGTTGGTTCACATTGTGGGACTCATTACGAGTTTGGGGATAACTGAAAATACAGAGCTTCCTCTAGTTCTTTTCATTCTTCGTGATTATGAGTTGGAAGCCGTAAGGAGGCAATAATTCTAGCACGCGCATGAAGGTGTTACCTAGAAAAAATTGAGAAATTTCCTCTGGGGGGATTCCGTTTCGAGATAATTTCCCCATCCCCTGATGAATTCTGTGGGGTTTCAGAATGGCGCCTAACCACAACTCATAAACGGTTAGGGTGGTAACTGCAGTAACTTCTGGAGGAAATAGCATGGCTAATCCCTCCGAACTAATACTTAGGCCTTTTTTGTCGTAATATTAAACTCCTCAAAATTGCATGTCATGTTTATTTTTATTTCTTTGTCTTACAGATCATCAGCTCCGTCTAGCACATATTTTAAAAATGTTGAGGGTACGCTATTGGTTTCACAATTTAAATGTTTCCAGTTTTGATGTTTGTGCTGCTGCCCGGAATCACACTGTTCCATGTCATTACTCAGAAACTCAGGAAAGCCCTGAAATCGACAGTGAGGCCATCTCATGCATAATCCCTTTACAGGTTGCTTTCTGCTTCAAAGGTTCACTTGCCTTTGCTTTCCTTGTCATAGTGCCCATCACATTATAATGCCAACCACTTACCTATTGCCAATGTAAATCTCAGCTATATCATGATTTAAACACTTAAGGCCTGATTCAAAAGGTGCTTTTTAATGGGCTGCACCTATTAAGAAAGGCTTTGTGTTTCAGGTCTATGGTTCTCTCTAGGCTGGACTAGCAGCAGCCTCTTTCTCAATCTGACTTTCTCTACTTTGCACCCTCTGAAACTAATCCAGAACAGGACTGCGAGGCTTGTCCTTGGCCTCAAGCCCAGGGACCATATGTCTCCAGCCCTGAAATATCTTCACTGGTTCCCGGTGGCTTCAAGGATCAAGTTCAAGACCATCTGCATTGTCAACAAAGCTTTCTGGGGCTGGGTTCTGGGCCTGTACTACATCCAACTCTCTCTTCCAAATTACCTTCCTTCTCAAGCCCTTCAATCAGCTACCTCAAACACTATGAGGGTCAGATGATTCTACAGGCAGAGAGTTGGGGGTAGATCTCTCTCCTCTGTGGGGGCCTCCCTCTGGAATGGCCTCCCTGCCCCCCAGAAACTTGAGCTGGATCACCTAAAGTTCCCATAGCAGCTTAAGAACTTCCTTTTCTCCCCTGCTTTCTCTCTCTCTCTCTCCCCCCCTGCAAACCTACTTGCCTGTTGCGCCAACTGGTTGCTTGGCTACCCTCGGAGGCTCACTGGGTACCGGGCTCCTCCATGATCAGTCTCACCTGCACTGCCTCCATGCTCACCACACACTTAGTGGCTGTAACTGTAACCCTATTGTCCCCTGCCTCCTTGCACTTTTCCCAGACCCACGCAGCCCTGGCTGCACTTAGCGCAATGCTGACTGATTGCATGTTCCACTGCCCTCTTCCTGGCACTTCCCCTCTTTCCCTTCCACCTGCACTTTGCGTTCCGCACTTTCCCAAAAGGAATGACACAAGGGCTAGTAAGATCGTTTGCCTTGTCCTCCCTCTGTCTTCCCTCCCTTGTCTTGTCGCACCTAGATTGACATATATCATAGTGTTTGTGAGTTTCCCGAACTTTGTCATGACTAGCTTAACTGTTAAGTCAGCAAAGCTATGCGTTTTCAGTCATACTGCAAGACCTGTTACTCATTGGCAGGTTTAGCCTCAAGCATGTTAATATAGTTGCTCAAAGGGAATGTGCATTGATGAGAAAACATGCGTTATGTTTACCCAATCCTGCATTACCATCAGTGAGGAACAATGAGAATTACAGAATGTCCATTTCTTTCTTTATATCGAGGGTTTCTGGATGAAGGTGACAATTAATAAAACCAAACTGACATGAGAAGTGTGTCTTTCAGTGCAAACTGGAAACACACCATGTTCATGCCTATGGGTTGTATTTTGTAAGTGCTTGACATTTTCTACAATTGTTACTGAGATATGACTTGAGCAGGGACAGAGACAACAAAGAGCTTTTTGTACCTGTGTCAGGCCCATGGATTAGTTTATCAGTAGGAGATATTGCTGCTAACGTTTTTTGTTTTTTTTTCTCCATTATTTTAGGTCCTGTTCTTTCATTGTAGCAAAAATGCGTATGTTCATTTTCGCCCCTAACCCATAAAAGCACCACACATACCTTTTGGTAGGTGATCACATGCATCACACCTATCCGACCGCAGTATTTCTCTACTAGACAACTCGTTCTTAACACAGTTCTTTTCAACTTTGCCAACAGATATAGTAATTATATCTGTAAGGAAAGCCAAGCCTCCCATTGATTTGTTGCTGGTGTTTCAGGGCCAGCAGCCTTCTCTTAAATTTGCACTGAAGCACATTCACGGCCTTCCTAATGTTACGGAAGTGAATGGGAGCTAATTGCAAGCCAAACAGGATTTTAAAGCTGGTGTCCAATGAGAAGCTCTATGTACAATTAGCGCCCGGGACAGGTGCGGCAGACAATCAGATGCTCCAAACGCAGGCGGAATATAGCAATCTTAGCCAGGGTTTAAAGCAAAAGGTGTGCTGCTCTCACCCATTCCACCCTTCGCCCATTCCGTTCGTCAGATCGCCGCCGGCCATCCACCCAATTACACCCGCTTCTCCCACTCACCTGTCAGTTTTAGGCGCTGCCACTAGGCCACTTCTTACAGGATACTGGACTATCGTCGGCTTTCGTGGAAATGGTGAGGGGCCCTGCACAGTCTTGCCTTCCATTTCCATGCCAGCTGGTGTGGGGAAGTATTTGTGTAAGAAATTGGTTTCGGGTGAGAGCACATCCTGATTTATCAAATAAATACATTGATATCAGCATCCCTGATTATAAACCCGGGTTGCATATAGCAATAATCGCACCCCTTCTGTGGGCTTCTAGGCCAGTAACAGCTCTGCGGCTTGGTATTATCGCTGTATTAAATCAATATTTTTTCTTGTGTGGAAAATATGTCTGTCAGGTATAATTTGATATAGCCTGTGGCTTTGATGAATCAACACTTCATACATGGGTCAATCAGAGAAATATGTTCACGCGCTATAGAAAAAATTGTTGAATGTAATTTCTTAAAGGGAAAATGTGAAAACACACAGATCGCAATTCTTTAAGCAATGAGACATTGCGATAATTGAGAAGAAATCCAGTTACTACAGAAAATCCCATTAACATTGGGTTTGTTTTTAGGCCTACTGTGTATCATTCACTAGACCCTCCCAATGAAAAGGGTACTTTCATCCTTGTGTTTTCTTCATCAGTATAAATGATTGCTAGATAGGAAGTATATCATTCTTTTGCCAAGTCTGAGTTGGGAATTGATTTGCAAATATCAGTCTTCACTTGTGTGTGACAAGTCTGCCCTGACAGAAATGACAGAAAGGATTCTGCTTGCCTTGAGCATTTCAATCTAGGGCAGAGAAAGGATGGGTGGCCCTTGGCAGGCGCCTTTCTGCATTGTACTGTCACCTGCACTGGGAACACCAGGCACATAGGACATAGCCACAGAAGGGGGGAACTTCATGAATCAGGGATTCACTAAGAGAAGCTGCAATCACTCCCGCAATATGCCTCCATGCAGGTAAGTGTGCATAAGGAATGCAAATGGACACAATCTGGTGTGTGTATCCGCGCATGCTCAGACATACAGAACATGTCCTCGCGTGTTCTCATTCTTGCCATGCATAAGTGTGGAAAGGTATCTAGCAAATATAGCAATACACATGTAGTGTTACCAATACATTTTCTGGGCTCTGTTAGGTGTGGCCCTCCTATGTGTATTGCCCCTTTAAGATGATGTGCACCTCCCACGTGTATTGCCCCTTTAAGTTGGGCTATGACTATGTCATGGCCCTAGCTAATAAAAGGAGCCCCTGCAGGCACGTGAAACAGAAAGGCTGCAGACTCCAGAAGAGGAGGTTCTGAGTCTGTGTCTCATTTCATGTAGGTTGCAGGCCTACACTGGGAGGCACAAGCCTGCAGGCCGTGATGCTGTGGGACCCTCGTGCCAGGACAGTGGCAGAGGTCTTCATGGTCAGGGGCCTGGCCGGCTGTGCCCCCACCCCAATGGGGCTGATGCCCCATAGCACCAGGGAGCCTGCCGGATGTCTAGGGCAGGCCCCAAACCCCACAGGCACTGGGCCTGTTGTGTGCTGAAGAGAATAGCGCACTGGGTGCCTGCCGGATGTCCATGGCAGGCAAACCCCAACAGGCTCTTTCTTTTATCACTATTATACGTGTCACATCTGGAAGCCTGCCCGCAAATAGAAGGCATGCCTTTCATCCCTTCCCTATCCTCTACACATGCGTAAGCCACCACAGACTCTCCTCCTCGAGACTTATTTCAATTCGAGATTTAAATTGAATTTTTGATATATTTTACCTGACTGCTTTCTAAAAACAGGAGTTTATAAACAATCTTTAAAAGTAAATCCATACATAACAATCCATGTTCAAAACCTCTTTCAGCCAGAATTGATCTCACTGTCTTAGTTAACGCCCGTTATTAGGTGAGCCACTGCTACTCCTGAGTATCCGTTATATTTCAGGTGTGAAACTGTCTAATGTTCAATTCTTGCTACATTTGTTTCATTTCTTTCTTGCAGTTTTGCCAATGCTTTGTTCTCCAATATTTGTATAAAAAAAATATCTGCAGGGTCTACTTATAAATGGCCAATTCTTCTTACAGGGCCCGATGAACATTTTTGCACGGTTCAAATTGACTTTGCAGTGCTGAAAAGTGACTTTGCACTACCGATGCAAACCCTGATTCATGAAACTGTGCAACGTGTATTTGTGCTGTGAAAAGTTAATGCAAAGTCAACTGGTACTGCCAAAACGACTTTGCATGGTAAACATACACTTTGCTCAGTTCCATGAATCAGGGTGTGTGTAGGTAGTGCAAAGCCACTTTTCAGCAGTGCAATGTTACTTTAAACCGTGGAAAAGATTCCATGAATCGGCCCACAGTGTCTGCTTTTGTTTGGGAGAAGAAATTCAGTCTGGCAACTTGTTCGGGCTAGGAAGTGGCAGCATTGTCTACTCTAAAGGCCAATGGGATTGTGCCATTATAAAACACTTCTGTGAATCATTTGCAGTAGATGCTGAACGGGGTTGGGATAACTTAAGTTTCCATACATTATGACCACAGAAACATAACTGGGTTGGTATTATAAGCCAGTTCAGCCTCAAAACTAGGACAATAAATCAAGGTTTCCTTCGTGTTCAATATATGGAAAGCTACAATTTCTGTATCTCAAAGACTCTGTTAGACTTATGTATGGGAAGTGTGACCTGAGGTTTTCAACTAGGTAATGGTGAAAAATGTGACGGTCTGCTCTGGACTTCATTTTCCTCGCTGATGAAAAGGCATTCATGTAAATGTTTCCACTGTAAACCTTCACATGTTTCACCACACAATCTAAGCTCCTTTGACATCTGTGTTATATTCCTATACAATAATAATGATGAGTTTGTCCATAATATTTAACCAAGGGAACTGTTTACCTGTATGATTACAGTTGATTTAGGATGAAATATGATTGGATACACAGACATGGGTTTTAGGAATCGGCGTGTACACTTGCTTTGTTTCACATGGCATGCTGCACTATATAATAAAAGCACATCCACCAATGATTTATCAAGTCTGACAAACAATTTGTGTATGCACAACTGAGCATCACGGACTTCTAGTACAATGACACGTTCTGTCCGACTTCATTTTGAAAATCTGTGTTTGTGAAATGTCATGACAAAATGAAACTTTTTTTATATGTATTTTCATTAAATAATCTAGACCGTGGATGCTCTGCTTTCTTCTGATCTGTGTCGACCACAAAATAGAAACATCTGCTAAAGTTTGAAATGATGGAACCAGTAATTCCTAATTAAGTCACTACAGATTCGGTTACCCTGCAGCCAACACAGCATATTTCCTCAGTCGCTGGCTCTCAGTTTTCTGCGAAGTCACCGCATACATAGTGGTGTCTGTGCACGTCCAGCTTTTGGCAGCCGTGCTGTGGAAGGGGGCTTGCAGCCAAACCATAAACGGCATGTCAGCGAACAGTTTCACTTCCTCTTTCAGAGTGAGGTTTACCAGCGCTACAAGATGGCTGCTTTTATTGAACTCTTCTGGAAAGTTCATGATCTCGTTCGTCAATAAACGTTTCATTGACAACATGGTGGCATTTAAACTTTGTCACCAGCAACTTTAAGCAACTCTTAAGGGGGCTATAGCCCCGGGTCTTTTGGTTGTAGCCCCAGATAGAAGCTCTGGGGCTACAACCAAAAGGCTAGCAAGGCCTGAGTCCTGACAATCCTGACATTAGCGTAGCCCCGGATCTTTTCCAGACCTAGTAACACCCCTGAAAAAAATGATATGATAACTTATTTATTTCGTGCTCGTACACAATTGTTTTAGAGCGCGACCTACAAATAACCGAGGCAGGATATGTAAAAGGGGCAGGCATGTGCAATGTAAAGTGAAAGACAAGGTTTGTTGAAGCAACTTACTTTTGGGAGCCAAAATGTACCCAATTTTAAAACATAAAAAATGATATTTGAAAAATAATGTTTGAATGAATTCACCAGGAAGAACCTTATACCAGAGCTCCTCTTTGTGCACCTATTCTGAGCTTAGAGATGTAAACATCCTTGGATAAAATGCTAGACACAAACATGGGGTAAAAACGTTTTCATTCAAGGAGGCTAAAAGTAAATCAAAAGTGTGTGTCGGGGACCAAAAACAAGTATCCTTCCTGCCATAAAAGTAAAAAGGAATGCCTCCACTTAATGGCGGATTTATCCTAACCCAATCCAAGATTAACGTGTGTAGAGGGGTTTAAACCGTAGATCGGTGCACTAAAGCCCTTAATTAATAGTATGTAGTCAACAGCAGTATGGGCACTTACAGGTATTCCCCTTAGCCCCTAATTACAAAGCATATATTTAGACTGGTTGTCCTGGTGACTTGCGCTACGCCCTAAGAGTTATGTAGCGTGTTCATAATTCATTTAAAGATTTACATGATCCAATATTTTAGTGCTATTTATTGTTATACTCAATAACAGCTGACAATATAGTGTGTTCATAATTCATTTAAATATTTACATGATCCAATATGTTGATGCTATTTATTGTTGTACTCAATAACAGCTGACATGTGTTTCGACACTTGGTCATCCTCAAGGCAAATGTTGTAATTTGGAAAATGTCCCTTTAAGTGGTGCTCCTATATTCTGCGTGCAAGTCTTTGCCAGTACACTTCCTTTTTCGTGTTACCAATGTGATACACTATTTGGGTCTTGCAACCTTAAAATCTGGTCTGCGGTATTCCTTCAGAAAATGGGAATATTTCCTATGGATTTACAGTCGCCTAACAAACAACGTGACCAGACAATGCAGAAATCTTTTTCTGAAGGAATACTGCAGAACAGATGTTCACTTGGTGGCAAGTCTTGGTAAATTGCACGCATTTCCCAGTGTTAAGTAATGAGGTGAAGGTGCAGTGACTGACGATGGAGGAGTTCTGGGTTATTGCCAGCTAAAGGGTGACTGCTGCAGATGGAGGGGTCTGGAGTACAGAGGCAGGGAAGATGTTTACCAAGAACAATGTGCTCTTCAATGAACATAGACATGCACATAGACATGCACAAAGATGGCCCATGGCGATAAACACAAAAGATGCAAAATGGGATGGGGAAATTGCAGTGAGGTGTACTGTTACTGACTGATGTCCATGTGGATACTAAACAGCTACTTCATTTGGAATCCTACATCAATCACACTATGTGTGTGTTGGGAGACACGTCGTTCAATGCCTTAGAACCCCAATAGAAATATGTCTTTTTGTTCTCCTTGCCTATGGTGTTCATACATTATTTGGCATTGGCACTGTTCATCAGTTCCCTGTGTGTAGTGCACACTTAACTGAGCTGGCCCTACGTAGATGTGATGCAGAAAACCTCCTAAGTCACTCCTTCTCTATTGATATCTCTATTTTAGAGTTTGTGTCCTTCAGTGTACCATGCTGTGGAGGGTCAAGGCTACAATGTGTGGTGGTATACATGTGCATGGTGGCTGATGTTGTCAGCTAGACCTTTTTACATTGTTTGCATAAGCAAGTTGCAATTATGGTACTTTCACTGACATCGGTCCATGTAAGAAAAACATTGCTGTGATCTACCCTAACATCTAAAAGTGGTAATTGACTGAATTATCTGAAGGCCAGTGTGCTGCCTTACTAATGGATGTGCTTAACTGGGGTGGTGTGACTAATGTTAAAATGAATGTTCAGATTCAAGATTCATCAACAATTACAGTACGATTGGACAACCATGACAGAGGGTGCAAAGGGTGTTCATCATGAGGAAAGGGATAGTACATTGTATTTGTGTTGGCTCTATTGTGTTCTGTGTCTGTCTTAGAGTGTTTAAAATCTACTGGGAACATCTGTAAGACATGTTGTTTCCAAGACTAGCAGGAACTTTGAAGACACTGAAGAATAAGGTGTTGATGTGATTTATAGTGCAGGGCTGTACAAGTGAGTGGAGCAAAGGTCGCATCACCTATAAATCCTTGAATCAGCTGTACACCTGCATAAATGCCCTTGGCTTCCACAATGACAGAAACCACTGTTCAAGAAACACATAACAAGGAACATTGAAAAACATTTCCACCAACATGAAGCATAATGAAACCCAATTCCCTCATCCCAACTAAATACCAGACCTGCTGTGCCATCCAAATATTGATCCGCTCCCACATGGATGGGGTCTACCCCATTGCAACTTACACCCATCCATTGATCCTTGCCAACTGCGCCAATCCACGTGCACAACTCCATCTGACCAAGTAAGTTCTACTGAAGCAGATTCCATCAAGAAAGATACACATAAAAGTAATTGGAAGACATGTTCAAAACGTTGCGTGTGTCACACAATCCCCTCACTGACCCACCAACCATTTACATTCACCTGCTAACACTACTCAGTGACCATCTACATACAGTGGTCATGCTACCTCGATTCATACTTTCACAGTGCCATCAATCATGAACACATGGACACATGGCCTGCAGAAACATACCAGTTACCTGACTGACCCACAGAGTATTGCATTTAAGAATGTGACACTCACAAAGCAGACCCTGAATCATGGAGAAGATGTGCCAAGCATATAGTGACATTGCCACTAACCTACACAGGCACACATTCAATAGCAAGCAACCACATTCACTGCATGCTTCAGTAACAATGCAACTGCATTGTTTGTTATTGAAAATGAAGTTTATGCAATGTTAAAACATACACTATATGAACAAACCTATAAATATGTACAAAACGAAAAGGAAACCTGTCAACACAAACATGAATCTATGCTTCTGAAATAATAAATAACCCCACACTAACATATACAAATTCAAATTGTTCACGACCTCCTCATCCTCCTTCAGTTCGGCTAATGTCTGGGTAAGGCACATTGGGCTTCCCCTCACATGTCAAGGGTGTCAATGGCACCCTCATATGGTGCGGCCTGGGTTGCATGCCCCACCTCCTCTTGCTGACTCATTTGTGCCTTTAGCTTGACCTCCTGACTTGCATAGGTGATGGTGAGGATCTCTTCTCCCTCCTGTCCACCTTGAAATGAATGGCATGCCTTCTCTGATGCAGCAACTCCTTCTGTCTGGAAATCCATTATAGCTGCTTGTTCTCCCTCTGCAAAGATGATTGGCTCCTGAGGGAGCACCCCATCCTGGAACTATCATGTGATGACTTTTGGGCTCTGTAAGGGTGCAGAAGGAGGAGACTGGCACACAGGTGGCATAGTGATTGCCATAGACTTTTATTCAGTATATACATAATGAGAAAACCTATCTTGCCCTACATCTATGAGGGGTTTCCCTGCCTCATCTAAAGTGCTAATGGGTCTGTCAGAATGTTATGTGTAACTTAAGGAGTCCACGCTCCTGTGTCAAAAGTCCATAGTTTTGTCCCTTACACTTACAACAATGTTCTTGGTCCAAGAGAATGAATCCAACCTCCTGGATTGGATGGCACAGCTCTGGTCGCAGGTTCTTCACCAGGGGAAATGACTCCCTTCCCCTGGTTGTAATATGTCACTAACAAAGGACGGCTGATCCTTTAGCACTCTGACTCTGCATCAGACAGTTCACTATTTCTTCACTCCAGGGGGCATGACTCCCTTCCCCTGGATCACTGATTTGTTCCCTCTTGCAGATACCACTAACAGGAGAATGATTTCCTTCTTCTGGTATCTGGCTCTCACTGTTTTTCTATACATCACCAGGGTGAATTACTCCATGCATATGGATGGCTTTCACTTGGGTTTACAGTTCAATAACGCCTGCGGGTATGACTGCTTCCCCTGTCCTTCCTCTCATTTGGTTTCACAGGTCCACAACACCACAGGGAATGACTCCCTTCCCCTGTTCTTTCTCTCACTTGGCTTCACAGTTCAACAGCACCAGGGGTAATGGCTCCTTTCCCTTGGACTTTCTCTCACTTGGTTCCAAAGTTCCACAACACCAAGTGGGAATGACTCCCTTCCCCTGGCTGCTCTCACATCTGGTTATACAGTTCCACAACTCCAGGGGGAATGACTCCCTTCCCCTGGCAGCTCTCTCATTTGGTTTCACAGTTCAACAACAACAAGGGCCAATGTTTCCCTTCCCATGGCCTTTCTTGACTTTAATTTGATGGTGCCAGATCCTGGTTTCCCCCTCTTTAGACTTGGGCAGACATGGTTCACTCTCATGCAAAGTACTGCCACAAGGAAGATGGCTACTATTTCCCCTTTCTTTTAGGTGCAGTTCGCAGAGCTATGGTTTTCTACGTATTGGATCTGGCAGACATGGCTCACTCTCCTGCCATGTACTGCCACAAATAAGATGGTTTAGATTACACATTATTTGTTTTGGCTGTCCCAGACCTGTCTCTGGTTGTTCCTATTAACTTTTCTGCCATTACTGGGTCTCAGGAGAACCACCCTAGTCTCTGCATGTTCCCCTCCGTCCCCTCTAGCTCTTTTGTATCTCCCCTTACCTCTAATGGGGATTTGATACATTTCTGGGACTTCTAGGGCTCAGAGTGCTCCTCTGCAGCTCCACAGGCTGGTCTCTGCTGCAGTCTTGATGTTGGTGTGCCTTTCTGCCTTCGGGATTCAGTTTGCCCTCTCGCGATTTATACTCTAGTCTTAGCTGTAGTGGTAAATTAATTCCATTTAGTTGAAGCTACTTTTGGAAAGGCTTTGCCTCATCCATTTGTTCTCTTGTAAGGTGCAACGAAGATCTGGTCCAAGGCTTCTGATCTCAAAACTCGCCCCGGTACATAGCGGGTGATTTTTGTCTTGAGGTAAAACAAGCTTTTCCATGAAGACATCTGTGGACCAGTGTCATGTCTTTGAACTGTATACTATCTTCCACAGTCAGCCAGTGCAGATCTCTTCTGTCTGCTAATATGCTCTTTCTTAGATTTCTGTTTCACTATTCTGACTGCGTTATTCTGGATTAGTTGGAATTTAGCTATGCACCATTTATTTGCCCCGAACAGAATTGCTTTCCCTTAGTCCAGCCGTGACAATATGGTTGCTCTAGCGATGGTCGGACAGTTGTCTTCACTCATATAGGGTTTAAATGCACTCATATAGGGTTTAAATGCTCTGCGGAGCCGACCGTAGTATGAACAGTTCTTATTGATATACATAACCTGTGCTTCTGCACTCATTGAGGCTTCCAGAAACATCCCTAGTGTCTTTACCTTACCCACTAACTGTATGGGGGAGTCTTTGATGTAGAAAGACTCATATTGGGGAGTCAGTTTGGCACAGGTTTGGTGGGACACGAAAACCATCAGCTCTGTTTTATTGCCATTTAGGCACATCCAATTGGTGTCCATCCAGGATTCAATTGTGTTGTACAGTGTCTTTACAGTAGCACTATCCTTCGTGTAGTCGCAACTCAAATCTACCACCAGCTGGGTATCGTCAGCATAGTTAGTAAAGTAGGCAGCATTGTTATCTAGAAATACACAAAGGAACCTAAGGTATAGATTAAAGAGGAGCAGCGATAGACTGGCTCCTTGAGGTACGCCACAAAAAATGGTGGTTTCATAGGAGAATCTATCTCCCCAATGTACCTTAGACTTCCTATCTGTTAGAAAAGATACCAACCAATCGGTTGCCACCATACAGCAATTCGCCACCTTCGCTAGAGCATGTTGGAGCTGTTCGTGGTCAAGGAGATCAAATGCTGCACTTAGGTTGGAAGAATGAGAAGCCCTGTGTTCCCCTTGTCTATTATACTCAGCATGTGCGTTTGTAAGTCTAACATTGCTGTGTTTGTGCTATGCGCAGCACGGAAGATAGGCTGCTGATGGTGTAGGATCGCATTTGCTTCAACATAGGAATGCAATTGGGCTGTGGTTACCTGATCCATCACCTTGAGAAGGAAATTGCAGTTTGTTATTGGGTTTAGATTTCCAGGATCTCTTTGATCAACTCTGGTTTTATTACCGGGGGTGTGATGGTTACGGTTTATATACTTGTTGGCACTGAGTTGTTGCGAAAGGATGCATTAACCATCTTTGTGAACAGTGGTGCAGAGATATCAGTATTTTCCAAAATAATATTAGGTGGCAAAATAATACTTGATGAGGTGCATGATAGTTGTTGTTTATTCTTCTCCAGGTGAAGATTCCCCAGAGGAAGATAAGCAAACACCATCTACCAACACAGGCCAGCTAGCAGTGTCGGGTGAACATCCCCAATGCTTGCAGGAAATAGTGAGCAGGCCTTTTGACTTTTCCTCCTTAGAGATTGTGATTACTGATGAGATATTTGGTGAACTCATGCATGGCCCCAAGCTCACAGGTCAGGATGAGGAGGAATTATTCCTATTCATGTCAGGCACATGGTTAGAGGCACAGACCCAGGTCAGCCTGCCCTTGTTTGCTGTGACCATGGCCCAGCAGGCTGCATCTGCTGGTTGTGCCAGGGACTGTGGGGAACATGTGGGGCAATACACAAAAGTGGGTAGCTATGTTGTATCAACATCTGCAGGAGCAGAATATGCATTAACACCACTGCCACCAAAATTGATGCTTTCCTCGACCCTGTGTGTCCCCAGTAGATCAGATAAGGGATGTCATCCACAAGCAGTTGGCTCATTACGACAGGGAGGGATATTTTCATCATGTCTTCTTAGGTCATGCACAAGTGGGGGGCGCGTTACTGTCAGCTGTGGTGAATCAGTAATGATTCCTCCCAGAAACCTGTTTTGTGACTTTTCTCATGTGGCCAGGGACAGGCAAACACTTCCTGATTCTGACCCTGAGGGTGGTGTACTGCAGGAGGATCACATGGGGGTGTCACATGGGAGGGAGACAGACCACGAAGACTGGGAAACCCCTTTGTTTAAGCTTCCCCATAATCTCACACTTCTGATGGCTTTTTGCCAAACAGTGCAAGTTAAAAGAACTAGCTTTGTTGTTGGGGACTACAGGTCCCACAGGTCCCATGATCCCATGAGTACTGGTATGAGGAAGAGGGCTGAAGAGGCATTCTGTAACAGTATAAATCATGGGATGGGGGTGTTGCTGTGCCCTGGGTGTTTGAAGGCAGAGGGGGGGGGGGGTAGTATTATTCCGTAGCCTCCCCTTGCCAACCCAGTGTAACAGTTGTCAGGCAATTGGGCCTAATAGCCCACACCTGAAGGAACCTTTGAGACATAAATGGCCCACTCAGGTGCAGGCATTAGGAAGGAGCTGAAACTGTGGCTGGAGTGTGTTCGTAGTAGTAGAAACGAAAAGAAGAAGACACAGTTTTGGCAATTCAGGCAAATGTGGGAGAACCAAAGCGACTTCAGAACATTGATGCAGCAGATTTCACCTGCTTGTTCTGAGGGGGTCTTGTTCCCCCAAACTTAGAGTTGCAGAGGCTGCACATCAGAAGGGGTGCAGGAAGACTGGCTTTCCCCATGTAAGAATAATTGCAGAGATTGCACATCAAGAAGTATGTTGGAGACCGAGGTGAAGAACTGCTGGCAAGTCTAATGAGTGAGAGAGGCTCCTTAAAGAAGTGGCCAGACCAGAGAAACCTTCAGTGAGGAATGGTGTGGGTTCCTGTGAAGCCAGATGCAGTAGAAGTTGTGCCAGAAGTCATGGAAACTGGGCAACCAGCAGAACAAGGATCAGAGAAGCCAGCGAGACAAACCTGGTGTTCTGATTCATTACGCAAGCATTTCCGGCAACAGTCCAATCTTCATTTACGTATAAACAGAAGTGAACACTTGACAGTGGGAAATGGGAAATGTAACACTCGCGTGTGAATGAGCATTTTCCCAAACACTCACATCTGAGTGTGAAGTATGATACATTGTCTAAATACTTAACACTTTGAAATCTAAAGGAAGCAGGCAAGTCTCAAGTGAGAGTCCATTGTTCAAGCATTTAAAAACCTGTGTGGCTATAAACGATTCTCAAGTGGAGGTTACTTGAGAAGACATTGTTAATCTCTTTAAACATTATAAACTGCATGTATAAGTGGTCGTGTGTGCCCAAATGCTTCTAAAAGAAGTAAACTGTTTAACCAGTGTATCTACAATTGGAGAGAGAGCAATCATTGCCCAGGCCAAGAGTATTCCACTATTAAGACTGAAAGCAACCTTTCTTAAAGCCCGAAAACAATCTAACAAAGACTGTGAGTCCAATAGAAGTTTAACTTTGCCTAAGATACAAGTGTACAAGCATTACCTGAAGCCAAGGGAGTAGCATAAAGGCTTCAGAGTAATTATTTTCATGACAGTTTGCAAACAGAAAGAGACACAGTTGGGGAAGGGAAACGTGCTGCTTATGATTTGAATTTGACACAATCTATATTGCCAAAGACTTTACTCAACAGAGAGAAGTGGGTCATACAGGTAAATTGAAGATTTTGTTGTGGCAGATAGACAAGAGAGTCAAAGAGGCTGCACGTTTTGAAGAGAAAAATTCTGAAGAAGAGTGCCTTGCCTGTTTGAAGGTGTTGAAGTGCCTTAACATAAATCTTGTCAGAACTAAATCCTGTAATAAATTACATATTACTGAAGCTCTGGTGGAATCACAACATATTGAATCTGTGGTGATATATTTAGCTGTCAGTGGATGCAAAACTGCAGTAGTACAAGTGAAGGGGAGTACCATGAGACAAAGGATAATGTTCACATGGTACACTTTAGTAGAAGTGATGTTTTTGAAGCAGAAGCAGTAGTACTATGAAGTCATCATTGCAACCTAATGTGAATCTGGCATAATAACTGTTAACAAAGAACTGTGTTTCATTAACATTTACAGAAGTTACATTTCTTTTGAACTGTTGCTATTCTTCTTGGATTACTTGACGTGGTGGCAAAGCATTGTTGCTGGGAATATCATTTGAGGAAGTGAAAAGTCCATATTTCACCAAGAAGAAAATATATGCTATTGTTGGAACTTGGGTTAACATGACTTTACCTTGGCATTGAAACATCAAAAACTGATCTGAGACTTTTTTACCTACAGGGATTTGCATGTTTCTTTTTGTTAAACTTTGGAGTTGAATTCACACTTGTAAGTGACTTCAATCCAGCAATCCAACTAAGTCAACGCTTAGGATGGGATGCCCAATGGAAGCCCTTATTTATATTTAATGTCAAAGTTTGTTAAATCTGGATGATGAACCCTTGTATAACGCCCCTCTCTTTGAATCCCCCTGAACTCACTGAGCCAAGAAGTAGGTTTGTTTTGCAAATTAAAAGATTTATTTGAAGAATTAAACAATATATATATCACACTTTTATGAACAAAATAACATCTGAATAGCACACTTATGAATATGGACGGTAATCAACAATGGGTAATATTACAAAATTGACACTCTCTTTAATCACTTAGGAGTATGAATATGAAGGATACTGTAGCAGAGAATAGTTTATATGATTCAAGTAAATGCAATGATGGGAAAGAATGCAACACAGAAATAGACTTGATATGATTTCAATCAAAAGATAATATGGTCACTTTTTCCCTGGGACTGCTCACTCCCCCCTATACAATATGAAGAGATGGAAATGGGCGCACACAGGTTTCAGGAATACAATCAAGAATGCAGTTCAATTCCAGTTTCCCCAGCAAGCTTAGAGAAACAGGTATGATTTTAAAACAGGCAAAAATACTTTAAAATGTGATTGCAGTGAAAGTGAAAATATGCTAAATTGATTTTAATTCACTAAAAGAGATTCAGGATGAGTGATAGTTACTTTAGATTGGTTCAGCTCAACACCAGCAATGATTCATGAATGATTATCAGATTGAAAATGAAAACGAAAACGAAACTCAGCAGTGGAAAGCAAGAGACAGCTATTTTGACAGGAGATGAAATTCCAAATTTCGCTTCTAGGATGTGCAGTTCAAAAGATACAGATGTTTTTGTGAAGATAGATTTTCAGAAATAAAGTCAATATTTCAGAATGACAGAATGACAGATGGCGCTTTACAGATTTGGAATCAACAGGATGAACACAGGATTCTATAATACAATTCTGGATAGGTTGAAATGAATGGAAGAGGATTACTTTAAACTAAGAGATTGGATCTGTAAAGTTCTAGACTAGATACTCACTCCTAGTTTTGGAATTGAATGGAAATAGGCCCCATCAAGATCTGGTCAAGGCTTTGGGCTGCGGTTCTCTCGCCACCGGACAGGTCTCAGGCACTGGGTCTGCGTTCAGCACTGCACGGCAGTCTGCGCAGCCTCGTAGACTGGATCAATCGGGTCGTGGATACAGATCTGCTTTCTCTGGATCTTGGTTCTAGCACAGGGTTCTTGGCTAGAATAGAACAGCTCAGCCCGGCTGTTGAATGTGAGAATCAGGTTGCTAGATTCTACAGACCTGCTGAGAAGAGTTCAGCTTTTGGGTTATGCCTCTGCTTCAGGTTCTAGAGCTTGGTTCTAGAGTCTGGTCTCTGGATCTGTCTTGAGTCTCTGTCTGGATATTATCTGGATCTGGAGTCTTCCAGCAGGGTGCTGTGCCAAGAAATTGGTTGAATTGTGGAAAGAATGTGTTCCCTATCTGTACTAAGCAGTCTCTTTTTATGTGTTTTCAAAGTGGGTGTGGAGGCTGATTCTACATGCCAAACCCCCTAAGGATTTGATAGGTCAGAGAATCTCCTGTCCCCTGACTGGAGAAAATGATCAGCGTGTCATGAGATGTCATCATGATGCTGTGTATATGGCTTAGCTGAAATCCCTCCCCTCTGCTTTTACCTTGAAAATCAATTTTTCCTAACAAACATATTTCCCAGATAGACAAGTTGTTCATAATACATATGCACATCACATATTACTTAAGGTACATTCTGTTCAAGTCCCATGTTCCTACTAGCTTAGGTTCTGAAATGACAATGTATTTGCGCTTTTGGTGGGTTTCGCAATATTGGTTCTGCACCAGATTTGATACATGCATGCAGATCCTCCCTGGGCATATTACTGTAAGTTCTTATGTTCATAGCAAAAACACTACAGCTGCAATATTAAGAAATCCCGGAGTTTGGTCTCAGAACATCGCACCACGTCCAGCTTAGTCTTAAATTGTGAGTGAATTTTTCATATTAACCGTCTCAAAGTTTGACATTTTTGTCAGCCTGTTACAATATTTTATAACCATTTTCCTTAAACATATATTTGGTGCAATGTTAAATCCACATCCCAGTCTGGTCCGCCCTTGAGCTGGCTTGACTCAGAGGTCACATGTCCTGTCTCTCCCAGAGCATTTGTTGCCAAGTCACACCAAAATTTAGCATATTCTATTCAGTCAAGGAATCTATTGTCTCTTTCCTCCTGCCAGCAGGGGAAATCTCCTCCTCGCACAACAGTTCTAATTAACATGTCCATGTGATAGCCTCTCCTGTTGCTAGGAAGGTCAAGTGTGAAGGGTTCCCATGGACAGAAGGCCTCTTGAAGTTTTAATTAAATCAGACTACCTTCTGATCAACTGCACAGAGTTCCTTGTGAAAAAAACATACATTTATAAACTTAAAATAAGCAATATATCTTTAAATCAAGTCTTTTTCAGAATTAAATCACTGTGTGGCACTCTATATGGCATTTTGATAGAATTTTCTTCTTTGGCATAGTTTGGGTTCAGTTGTCAGTTTTCCAAAGAATATGGTTTTAAAATGCCGGCTTCTGGTAGTGGTGAGTACCGGTATTGCACCCATTTTTGACAGCTGTCTTTACATCAGTATCTTTAAAATGGGATTTAGCTTGCTAGCATATGATTCTTGCTGACATTGTGTTGATGTGGATTCTTGCAGTAGAATAATGTGGAATACCCAACAAGAAGATTGGATCTTTTTGGTGATTTGTGAGCAATGATTTTAGCACATTTTGACAATCAAGAAAATGAATTCCCAACCAGCTCTGTATTTCTTTTGGCAATCAGTATTGATATTTCCATGTGGTTTCAGGCTGCTTTGTGGATGGCCTAATGGTGGTTTTAGGCAGTGATCTCCTGTGCTCACTAAGTTAGGCAAAAGTGGATGGCAGCCTATCTTTCAGATTTTTACTGCACATTTTTGGCTGGTTTTGAGTGAGCAGCATGCTTTCCAGTGGCCATTCTGATGTTTCTGCTGCCAGCAATGCCTAATGATGTTGCACGGCTTGGATGAGTGAGTTAAGACATCCCACAAGCCCCCCTCTTGCGATGGCCGTTGAACTTTCATCGATGGAACTTCGCAAGACTGGGATGTCCGCATCATCTCTCCGGATTCCACGAATGGCACAGTTCAGCATCTTTTCCTCCATCAGGGGTGGGTCAATTGGTTCTCCTCGCCAGTCCTGATGGGAGTATTGAGCGATACCCCGGGCCCCTCGGATCTTTGCTCCCGGTCCCCGGTCGTCCTCCTTGGTCAGTCTCCATGGTTTATCTCTCCTAGGATGACAAAGCAACAAGGCAACAACATATTCGTAGACATTTCCCCACCACTATTAATGTAGTGGGGTGGGCATATACATTTCATAAATCAGGAGACATTTGCATTTTTATTATTGTATTTTATAGACTATATGTGGAATATTTTAGGGTTGGAATTTTATTGATCTGGAGCAGCCCCCTCTGGGGTTCCAGAGGACTCCTCCAGTTGCTGTAGAGTGTGCCTAGGATGGCAGCACTTCAGCTGATTGATATGGACCCACTTGTCTTCCCCTTCCGCCAAACTGCCTTTGGGGATGCATATCTTGTAGGCGACTGGTGAGATCTTGTCTACAATTTCAAAAGGTCCCTTCCAGGTAGGCAGAAATTTCCGTTGCTTGGCCTGGTTCCTTTGGAAATTGTATAAGTAAACCCGGTCTCCTATATTGTATTCATTCCTAGCAGTCTTCAAGTCATAGTGAGTCTTCATGCTATCGGCTGATCTTTCTAGATTTCACTGAGCATAGGCAAAAGCATGTTGAAGGTGTTTTCTTAAATTTTCAACATACTCATGAGTGGTGGAGGAATTGATCAATGTCTGCTCTTGGGTCCTGTAGAGCAGATGCTGGGAAAGCACCATCCTGCGTCCAGTCATCAGCTCAAATGGTGACATTTTAGTTGCAGATGAAGGGGTAGATCTGATGGCCGTTAGGACAAGAGGTAATCGGATATCCCAACTTGGCCCAGAATCTGCCACAAACTTTTTTAAGATGCTCACAATTGTTTTGTTGTAACGTTCTACTGCTCCACTAGAGGCTAACCGGTAAGCAATATGTAGCTTCCTTTTAACCCCCAGTATCTCCCACATCTTTGTCATTACTTCGCTGGTGAAATGGCTACCTCTGTCTGACTCAATCCTTTGGGGTAATCCAAAATGTGAAAAGATGTGGTTGATCATCAGGGCAGCTGCTGTTTCTGCCTTGCAGTTTGGGGCCCGGAGTCATTCCACCCATTTAGTAAATAAGCATGTCACAGTGAACATGTACTTATTCCCCCTAGAGGAACGAATCATGGCCCCTATAAAGTCGACTTGCAAATCTGACCATGGCAGTGTCATCCCCCTCTTTTGGAGAGACGCACGGTGTGTGAGAGATGTTGGCTGAAATTGTGCACACACTAGATACGCCTTCAATATTGGTGGAGGTCCTGCCCCATCTGTGGCCAGTATGCAACCTCTCTTAAGATTTCAAGTGTTGTATGAAACCCTCTCTGACCGGCTGTGGCCGCATCATGGGCGTGACTTAACATCAGGCTTCAGAATGAGGTAGGAACCACCGACTGATCATGGTCAGCTTGGGATTTCCTTACCAACAAATCATCTTGAATTCAGAACATTTTTGGATATTTCATCAACACTCTGAGGTCCTCTTTCTCAATGTAATCGGTATCCGTCAGGGGAAAGTTCTAAGGGTCCTCAATGTGTTGGTAAAACTTACCAATTATTGGATTCCCTTTCTGAGCCGTAATCAAATCAGCATCTGGGGTCTCCTTACTCCATTGTGCAGTTGAAAGATCATTCTGAGCATTTGTCTGGGACCTACTGATATCAGTGACCTGGATTTCCCCCAACAGGGACTCGATCTCTATTAGATGCCCTTGGATGGCCCCGGTTTTGGCCAGCTGATCAGCTAAGTCATTTCCAGTTTTGTCTGGTCGCTCTACTTTGGAATGACCTTTGATATTTTTCCAGTAAATGGTCATTCCCTTCGAGGTGATCAGATCATCAATATTTTGAATTAACTTCCCATGTTTCAAGGGTTTGTTATTAGCACATAGCATGCCTCTGGTTTTCCAATTAACCAGGTGGAGTTGATGTTGGACAGCAGTGAGGATGTCTTGATGCACAGCCATCAACTCTGCCACTTGACTACTTCGGGGACCAATCTTGTACCCAGCGGAGGGTTCTGGGGACTCATTCACCCATGCATTCCCTACGCCGGCCACAAGTTCTTTTCCCCCGTTGTTGTCAACATGGTAAGAGCATCCATCCACATAGACAGTGGGCATTCCCTCACACTTGTCTTCTTCAAAGACTTTGTGTGGGGAATTAAGGTATGCCTCCATGTTGTCCTTGATTTTTAGACTTTCGTCCTCGAGACAGTTTTCTCCGGCACAATCATGCAAGTCAGCCAGACCTTGCGCGAGGGGACTCTTCTTGTTTTGGCCATATCTGGCCTCCACAGGAAAGCCATGCATTGACAGAATCCAGGAAGTAATTCGGGAATTACTCACATTTCTGGCCCAGATTATGTCACATTGGAGATATTGCAGAGGCTGGTGTGGAGTCTCAACTATGATGTGTTCCCCCTGGATAAACAGGCGGTAATTCTTCAATGCACACACCGATGCCAGGAGTGCCTTCTCACAATCGTTGAATTTTTCCTCCACAGAGGATAAAGTTTTACTCGCATAGGAGATTACTTTATTGACCTTGTCATGCTTTTGGTATAATACTGCAGTCAAGCATGTATTAGAGAACCCTGTCTCCAAGAAAAACTCCTTGTTTCTGACAGGCTAATCTAGGCAAGGTGCTTGTGAGAGGCTTCTTTTGAGTTGTCTTACTGCCTCGGCTTGTCCTGGACCCCATTCCCACTTGACCCCCCCTTCAAGAGATGAATCAGGGGTCTGGTGATCTCTGTGTAGCCCTCAATGAACTTTCTGCTGTAATTAGTCAGTCCAAGGAGGCTCCTTAGTTCCCGCAAAGTTGTGGGGTCTTTCAGTTTCTGAAGTGCTTCCACTTTCTTTCCTGGGGACAGAGACCCTAAGGAGTAATCTCATGCCCCAAGAAATTAACACGGGTTCTACACCACTGTGCTTTCTGAAAGGAAAGTTTTGCTCCGGCAGCCCTCAACTGGGTCTGAACATAACGGATCTCCGCTATATGTTCCTCCACAGTTGAGCTTTTGATGAGGACATCATCTACATAAGCCAGGTTACCCCTCTCACCCAGGTTGGGCATGGCCTTATGTAGGAAAATGTTGAACTCATTACCGGAGTTGAGGTATCCGAAGGGAGTCCGGGTCCATGTGTACTGCTGGCCCCCAAAGGTAAAAGCCAGCTTGTATTGGTCCTCCCTACTGACAGACACAGTCCAGTATCCATTGGTCAGGTCTATTGCAGTGAATACCTGTGACCCCTGGATCTGGGCCAACCCTTGGTCATTGTAGGGAAGAGGCCATCGGGAAGTATGGACCCATTTGTAAAGCTCCCTAAGGTCGGTGCAGAGTCTCCACTGGCTGTTTGGCTTCAATATCCCCAGCACCAGATTATTGAAGGTGCTGTGGACTGGACCGATGATCCCGCGGGACTCAAGGTTCTTAATTATTTCAGTAAGGGACTCCATTGATGCGAGAGGCACGCAATATTGCTTCACAAACACTGGAGTCATGTCCGTGGGAATTGTTGTTGTGTGGATGTCGGGGCAACCACAGTCATATGAGTCTACCGCAAAGAGATCTTGAAAATCCAAGAAAACTTGTTTCAGCTTTTGCTTCTGCTCCAGAGTCACACAGGCATCAGCTAGGTACACTCTCTCTTCAACCATCTGCCTGAAGCCTGGAAAGACTTCTGGTTTTGCTATCTCAGCGGCCTCCTCCAGCTGGGTGGAGAAGTCGCTGGTCAGAGTGCTGATTTGGACTGGTGGCTTCAGGTGGCAAAGGCAGCCCTCATGCACCTGAAAAATCACCTCATCCCTCCTGAGGTCACAAGTCACATCTTCCTTCCCATAAGGGCAGGAAGTGTACACCAGGAAGTTCCCCCCATGCCGGGTAAAGATCCTGTCTGGTGTTGTATTGTCATCACTGTCACTGTCAAAACAGTCCTTGGGGATTGGTCCTAACGGTTCATTTCCTAAATCAATTGAAAATTTCGGTCATCAACCGCCATTCCAATGATGGTGCCTGCGGCTAGATTGATACTCTTTAAGTCACTGTTATCCACCTCTATTGGAATGGTGTCATGTTCTATATTGACTAATGGTGTTGGGTTTACCCCCAACCCTTACTGTTGGAGAGAAGAATTTAGATGAATATAAGCATCAGGGTTTTTCAAATTGTGTCCTCTTTTAACTTTCACTTCCAGGGAGAATTGTTGGGTCCTTTCTGGGATGGTGACTTCCTCTCCAATCTGAATTTCAACTGCATAAGGTCGCAATTGAGCTGACCTAAATGCTTTCTCTTGGTCATCAAAGCCCACTATCCGCTAATCGGGACAAATCTTTGAAGTTTATTAGGTCCAAACTAATGGCAAAGCGATTGAGAATGTCACTGCCTAAGTAAAAGGTGGCAGTGACGTCTCGCACGACCCAACAATTATGGACTATGCTCTTGTTGCCAATGGAGATTTTGAGCATCCACCTGCTTGGCAGGAGATGTTTGGAATTGGGTGTTTCCAGATCCATTTCCCATTTGTCTATCAGTTTGAATGTGGGAATGGCAGGATCTTTTGGGAGTTGGTGGAACATGGCTTCTTACAGTTGTTCACACACACACGGGCGAGAAGAGAGTCTTTCTCTTCATTTAACTGAACAGGGATGAACAACTGCTCTCCAATTTGCTGAATATCAGCCAGGCTCTGAGCTGATTTCACATCTTTCTGGAATATAGGAGTGGGAATGTCTGATTGTGGATTGGTAAAGAATTTCAGAGTGTTTCCTTCCAGTGTGGAATACCACCTTAAACTGGAAGAAAGGTTGATTTTCAGAAATAGAGAGGCCCCCATCCACAGTCTGTTGTCCTACTGCTATTACTGTCACGTCTGGAATTTGGTTGTTCTGGAAGTGAAATTCTACTTGGTCAGATTTTGTTCAATCATGTGGCATGTGCCGTTTAGACTAACATGGTTGACACTCTGTTTCAATTTTATGGGTCGGCTAGTCTGGGCCCAGAGAACCTTGTTTACGCAATCTATTAGGGGTGACAACCTTCTCAGGAGGTCATTCCCTAGTAAACAAGGGGTGCCCTTTGGGGTCACTACTATGACCGGGTGTTTCACCTTGTGTCGCCCAATTTTAATGTCCAAATCCGCAGTCCACTCGATGGGAATTTCCTTCCCGTCAAAGTTCTGAAGTTGTCCAGGAAGAGAGAGGAGAGGGATGTGGTAATTCTCCCCCCTTCCTGAATTTAGTTCATCAAAGGCCTTTTTGGACAGAAGGGTAGCTTGGGATCCAGTGTCCACCAGTGCCAAAATGGTACCCTGCCCCTGTACTTGCACCGGGGCATAGTATCTTCCCTCCTTCTCCGCAAGCGGGCACAGATAATGCACATTTTTGGACAACTGGTGGGCTAATTTTCTGGTTTTGGACATGTAGAGAGAAGAGATTTGGGCAGAATTCGGTGGGGAGTCTTGGGAATCTGAAAGAAAAAGTTGGCAACTAGAAATAGGAGAAGTTTTGGGTTCCCCTGTTTCCGGTTCTGGGCCGTCCCCCTCCCCCTTTTTGGAGGCAGTCACCAGGATGGGTTGGAACCAGGGGATTTTCTTGCTGTTGGTTCTGGGATGGGATGATGTTGGCGCAAGCTCAGTCCTCACATCTACCCAGTCTGGATGTGAATCTCTTGGGATCCATTTTTCTTTGGGAGGAGTTCCCCCATCTCTGAAGAAGAGGATTCTTTTCCCAGGATCCTCTGAGGATCCCTCTCCTTCAAATGGGAAGATCTGTACCTCCTCCTCAAAGTGGGTCTGTTGGGGTCCTTTGTTTCTCCTACCCCCCTCTGCTCCTTGGGTTGCAGACTTTCAGGGGTAGGAGATTTTGTTTTGGTTCCTGGGTTTCCAGGGGTTGTTTACAAGTGGGTAAGGAAGCTTCCTCCAAGGCTTTACACTCCCTTCCCCTTGTGCCTCCTCTCTGGGAACCGGTGAGTTGTCGGGGTGCTGCCCCTGTCATTGTTCTGGAGCACCAGCTCCAGAGTTTGGGGCATTCTACGCCGGCATGCCCATCTGAGGGTCCTGTGCCATGTTTTGGACCTGGCGCTCTAACTGTGAAACCTGCTCAGGCTGATACAGGGTTTTGTTTTCTCCCCTGGGCTAATCCCGGGAAGGGTAGCTATCCCTTCTCTGGTAGTACCCCGGGTTGGGAAGATTTGTTTACCCCTCCACCCTTGGCCTCCCCTCTCCCGGATTAGGGTGTCTGGGCTCCGGGAAGTCGGGAAAGAAGGATAGATGATTTTGGGGTTGGAAGTTTTGTGGATATCTGGGGAAAAAGTTCTGCCCAGGATTTGGGAATTTCTGCCCTCCTGGGGGAAGTTAGGAGGGAAGTTCCCTGGGTTAGGTGCTTGGTTGGATGCCCCCCCTTGGGCTGGAGGAGTCCACACATAACCCACGATGGGTTGGTTTCCCTTGTAGTGGTGATTTACATAGTTAGGGGAGTGAGGGACCCCACTTGTGGGTCTACCTCCTTGACTCCCTGTCTGTGACTGGTCCGAGGGCCTTCTGGGTTTGGAATTATTCTGTGCAGGCAGGTTTTTAGGCCCCCCGAGCTCCAAATCTAAAATGGGGGCAACCTTTACCTCTGCCACCTTAGCAGCGGCAGGGGTGCTGGTCGGTTTGTGTCTTTTGGGAGCATTAGTTTTATTTTCTATGGGCTTCTGCACCTCATACATCCGAGTGGCATGTTCAATGACCCAGTCTAATGACTCTTTCTCATGAAAATTTCTCACTAGCTGGGTCATGATGTATTTGGGTAGCGCATGGAAAAACGTGTTAACGAATTCTTTGCTATCCGTGCGCACCCTTTTGGTAGTCTGTGCAAAAGCACGCTTCAACTCCTGCACAAATTCTTGTGGGGCCTGATCCTCCCCACATTGCAAATTGTAGTGTCGGGGAGAAGCTGGACCCCCCTCCCCCCAGGGCAGTGGGGGGCCAGCAGCCATACCCTCACCAGCTATGGGAGGCCCCAACACCTCCCATATGGCCCCCAGAAATGCAACAGAGTGCCAAGCAGGCAGCAGCATGTTTTCAAACTGCATTTATTTCTAGGCGAAGAAAAGAAAAAAAAACACACAAAGCATTTTGCACACCGCGAATTCAGGCGCCGTCTCCCCCGGAGCTGTCTTGCAAGTAAGTTTTATAATCACACTGCAGGCTGACCTCACAGAATTGGATCAGCTCCCAGAAACCTATCTCCTCCTGTTATTGGCTGCAGAGTGGTGGGTTACATATGTAGCCCTTATAGAGAGCCTGATAATTGGATATTAACCTCCTGCGTCAGTGGGTTGATTTAGCTGTGCCAGCCCCCATTACCTAATTCTAATCTTGTTGCAATGTGACTTTGTTCCCATAACTTTTTAGCTGAACAAGCAGTTCGCACCTGGGCTCTGGCTTGTTACAAGTTATGTTTCAATGTTGTGCGTGTCCTTGAGAAAATGTCTTTCTTTCCCAGAAAGAAAAAAAAAGCACACTGGGTTGCCGTGATTTATTCGCAGTTGTGGATAATTAAAAAATGTCTGTTTGCAGAAAGCAATTTTATCTTGAATTTGCGGCCTTGGCAGGTCGGACTTCTTTTGCGAGGAATGTTGATAAGGCTCCCGCAGCCAGTGTTCAGTGAGTGAAATGAACTTAGCTGTAATTTTCCTGAAACATAGCTTTACACTTTGCATTTAGACCATGTTAGTTCATATAGGCATTTGCAAGCCTTTAAACAGGGATTTTTGTGCTGGTAGATTCTGATATTGCAGCATTGATTCTAATGTAGCATAGAAGTTGCACTGTTGGTGAAGTGGGTGTGTTTCAGCATATTTGTCACCCATGGGTGCGCTGGGGCCTGGTTCAAATGATAAGTGCGCTCCTTGTTCTTCCTGTTGTTCTTCTATGTAGGCGCTTGGGGTGCGGGGGCATGGATTTGGTCTCCATTTTCCCTCTTCAGTCCCCCCTCTGGTCGACTTTGTCGACCACACCACCAAGCAACATTCACCTCCTTCCGGTCTGCATATCCTTGCCAATTCCTTGAAGTGTCCATAATTTTCTGCATGGTTGTTGATGAACAGTACATATAGGAGTGTTCTCCTTCTGTGTTCCACCACACTCACTTCCCTTCGTACTTCCTCTGATCACAGGGAGTGGCCACCTTTATTACTGCTGGAACCATGTTGCGCACCGCTATCTTAGTCCGGCTCTTCCTTTCAGCATGTCTCTTATTTGAATTCCGATGTCTTCTTCTGTTGTTCTCTTGCAATGTATCTCTATCTTGCACAATGGTGCTGTGCTCGGTACTCGTCCTTCCGTTATCACCTTCAAGCAACCAGGCAGTCATGATGTCATCCATTACCATGCAAGCACTAGCTAGTTCCTTGCTTTCTCTTTTCAGATGCATTTTTTGCTGATCATTCTTTGGTATGCTGGTACTGCACCCACTCATTCTTCTTTCTTGCTCGAGAAGTAATTCCCCCCTCTTTTTACTTCTCTGTCTGTTTCTCTTCTTCCGTTGTTTTCCATCTTTGTTAATGTGTCACTCTTCACATCTTCCTTGGTCATCACCAACAAGGGCATGCTGATGCGCACCAATGAACACTCTCCTCCCCAATTCAGTGGTAGTTTCTCTTGATCTTTGGATGCATGTGCTCAATAGTAGTCCATAAGCAGTGATGTTCCTGCTCTCATCTCGCTACTTCTCTCAACCTTCTCTCATCCAGCATGATTGTCCACTTCTTGTCATTGTTGTGCTGGTAACATAACGTTGGTACCTTAACAGTATACGTCCTTCTTCAGTGACCATCTTTGCTCTTTTCTCCCACACTTTTAGGCACTTATCATATTTTTGTCTTTTTCATTTTATTTTTTCTTCTCTCTTTTTGTTTTTCTTTCTTCTTTTATTATTTATTTATTTATTTTATTTTTTTTTTTCAATCTCAATGTTGCTGTCTTTCCTTGCAATCTTCTTCACACCTTGTCATACATGGGCGTCGTGCTCTGCTGTAGTAATTTCTGTTGTAATCAATTCTCTTCCGGCATATGTTAAAGAACATTCAGGACAGCTCTCTCCAGTGGTGTCCCTACCAATTGTGTACATGTGTGCATGTTGTTGGTCACTTCTGATATGTGTGTTATGTGTATGTTTTACTCCCCTTGTGTCTGCCTTTAACTCTCCTTACTTTAGCAGCATCTTTTCCTTACCCACTGACGCCGTAACTGTTCCTGCTTAGGTTAGGGAATGTTAGCAGGGGATACAGCGGTAATGCTCACTATTACAAATAATTTTCAAAGTACCACCCCCATAATTTCGTTCATCATTAATAGTCCCATCGTGAAGGTAAAAGTCCTTATTTGCGTGCCCATAACCACTTACGCTGCTGGGTCCTTGCAGCTGATGAGATGATAAAGTTGCCCGCCTGAAAATCGCAAGAAAAGCATTAATACGTTAGTACTTGTTAGTAACCTCAAGCTCCGCGAACTAAACAATCACTAAGGGCAAAAATCAAACCTTCCCCTGGACATTTCGTGTTTTCAAACTTTCTCAATATGGGTAGGGAAAATCTTGGGCTGTTTATTCAATGCAAGCAAGGAAATATACTTCAGGGAAACATGCTCTAAGGGGTCTGAGGTTCTTGATAGGGTGGGCAATTGAGTGGGGAATGCTACACAATGTTTTAATCAGTAGGCCTCACAGTTTCTAATGGAAGATAACATTAAGGAAATTTCCTACACATTTCTAACATCATACATACGCAACAACCTGCATGTGCGGGGAAAAGAGAAGAAACAAAACAGTGTTACAGCTGTAGGTGCACAAAATGTAATATGAAACTCAATTAAACTTTGGAAATGCGTGTGTCAGTCCCTATTCTAGTTGCTAGTGTGCGTTGGACCATGGGATGGCCATGTTTCCCTAACTCGGGAGAGTTCGTGCTATTTTGTAGTTCATGAAAATCTCTTGCGTTGGCCCTGTTGATCGTTGCTCCCTCGTTGCCAGGGTGGCCACCGCTTTGTAGGGCTTGACGCCTTACACTTCTGACAAAGTCTGTCAGGAGGGGAAAATGTCCCACTGTAGTCCATAGCCATTGGGTGTTGGTTGTCCGTTGTCTTCAGGCCTGCCCTGGGTCCTTTGTATCTGGCGAGAAATGAAATGGAAGCGCTTGAGACCTGAGAATTTACATATTCTTCATTTTCTTGACCTAATCTCTCTGCACTACTCTCACACTATTCAGTGTCCTAGTGGGAGGAGCCAATGGTACACCTATGCACCATCCTGTCACCACCTGGTGGCGTTCAATGGCGGTCTGACTGTAAATTATTACACAATTCGGAATGTACCCAGAAAATGGGTAGGCACTTAATTTTTGTGAAGATACTCATTACACACTTGGATCATATATATGCAATTTGGGTGCTAGTGTACAAATGGGCCTTTGGATCTTTGTATTTACTGTGCTTTTGTTATAAGTTATTTATAGTGCGTGCCTTTGTCCCGTGGGGCATCAGGCACTGACAAGCTAAATAGGGAAACATCAGGGTGGTAAATTTGTCATATGGGGTGGCTGTGTTTCTAAATTAAGTGCACCATGTTACTTAGTTAAAATAATCGCAGGGTTTTTAAATCTTTTTTTTTTTCTGTGGCTCCTCTCTCACTTCTCAGGGCGTGCCTCGCAGTGAACTGCAGGCACTTTAAGCTGGTACTAATGAAATCCGCTACCAATTTACTCCCATTCTCTCTATCCCACCCCATGTCCACTTTTTAAAGCCTACCTACTCTGTTAATTACTCATTTAGTCTAGTATTTTATTACTCCACTACTGTAATTACTGTTACATTTAAACAATATATATTTCTAATTACTGTTACATTTAAACAATATATATTTCTCCCCCCAATATCTGCTCTCAAATTTTAATACAACCATTATGCTCCAGTTCGTGCAGCAATGACCTCTTTCCCTATGTGTGTTGGCTAATGCATTTGTGCCAGTGTTATTTTCAAAAGCGCTAGTGGCAGTACCACTTGCACTGTTATTGTGTCGCCAAATTAATTCTGTTGGGAACATGGATCATCCACCCTTTACCCCTATTTCTCTCCTCCTGTCGTGAACTGTCAATGAAATGTAGGCCCCCCCCCCTCAAGTGCACCTTCTTCCACCTTGTGTGTCTCATTTGATTGTTCTGTGTTAATCGTGTATTCATGAGCCCAGTCTCCTCACTGAAAGATGTGTGCTCAAAAATGTAGCTAAATGTACTCTCTTGTGATGCGCTATCATTATGCACCCCCCTCTGTACAGTGCACCCCCATTATTCTTAAACAATCTTCCTTACTTTCAACATGTGTATGCCTGGTGTTTAACAAGTTATGGATTTCTCTGTTAATAAAGTGGTCATATCCACATTGCTCATGATGTCACAAATGTCTCTTCCCTAATGCATGGCCTAGTCGCCCCACTGTCACCCAGAAAAGAAAATGTTTTGATACATATCACCACCCCTATGCAATTGACCTCTGCATTATTGCGTGTGCGTGAGTGTGTGTGTCGGCGCGCGTCTCGCCCGCTCTGTCGGGGAGGTGGAGCATGAGTGTGTGTGGCAGAGTTAGTCAAATCAAGTTTGTCTTGGGCTGTCCTATTAGCGGTATAATGTCAATCTATATCCTTTGAAAGATTTGTTCCCCATCAGGAAGACCCCACCCACTCATGTAACCGGTACCATTGCTATTGTGTCAGTGTTCTGTATGGGTGCTGGCTGCTGTGCAGTGCCCCTGTGTTGTTATTCTAGTCAGTCCTGGGGTAGTGGTGCTGTCATTTGTTGTGTCTGTACATGTAGTGGTGACAGTACCTGCATTGGTGCTTGTGGTGTCTGCTGAAATGATCCCATCCTGCCCCATGTATCCTCCCCACATGGGCGGTGCATATTGTGGTGATTGTTGACACTGCTATGTCATTCTTGTGCGTGTGTGTTGAAGCTGTTTTTAACTGCCCCTCCCATTGCATGCTTGAATGATTTATTTTGTGCCTACTTGTCCTCATCTGCCTTTCTCTGCCCCTGTGTCATCAAATATTACACTCCCGGAGGTTCAGAAGGGTGAGTCCCCTCTTCCCTCTGCTCGAGTTTGTTCAACATCAGCTGACCCCTCGCATTTTCCTTTTCCTTCGTGCACACAGTTCAACTGTAGCCATGTGCTTTTAAAGCTATTCCCGTGTAAGTGCTGTGTATGTGTGTCCTTAGCGATTGCTGCACGCTTCTGGAGAAGCCGCCTATGAGCAGCCATGGTCTTTTTAATTTACCTTCAGTACTTTTGAATCTTTGCACACTATGTTTTACTGACTTATTTCAGCATGGAAGCTGTGTGCTACACAACAAGTGAAGGGGAGTCATTTCTGTATTGTGTGATACATTTTACCTCTATTCAATTCGAAAATTTCGATAGTCCGCTGTTCAGGGAGCAAAAGTTAGAAGATAATTGAACATTTTTTCAACTTCTGTGAGCCTTCTTTGCTCCGCACCTTAGCCAGTGCACTCCACGTGCAATCCATCTTCACCAAACCATTGCCTTCTCCGGCACACCCCCACAATCTTGCGCATGTGTCTTCCACACACCGCCTCTGGGTCACCTATTCTCCAAATCCAAAACCACACCACTATCTCCTCACCATCAAACTTTGTGTCCTATGCATCAATCTGAAGGTGACGTCACCAAACTAAAAACACAATGCAAATGAAAAGACAAATGTGCATACACAAAACAATAACCCATTTCTCCCAACCCCACAAAAATCCCAAAATAAAACCCCACAATCCCCACAGCTGTCTTCCTGTCTCAACTGGAACAAGGTAAACCACAATAAACTCTTATAATTGGACTGCACACACTGCGTCGCCTAGTGCATGATACGCTCCTCACCAGGGGACCTTAACCAGCCAACTATCTTCCGCACTCGGGAACAATCTAGCTACCTCCTGCGGGAAAACATCATCCACTCACTGAACTAAAACGCTCAATTAGCAGGGAACCTCATCTACTCATTGATCTATAACGTCAATTCATAGGAAATCCAGACCCCGTACATGAAATCACCATCCAGACCAATCAGCGCGGCACACCTGTTCTAGACCAATCAGCGCGGCACTCCTGTTCTATGTGTAGGGAGACACTACCCCACCCAATATGCTCAAAAACACAAGAAGGGACCACTGCCACCACCCCAGTCCCAACTACAATTCACGTGCCGATCACTACCAATGCGCTGAATTTCTCCCAACCCCACAAAAATCCCAAAATAAAACCCCACAATCCCCACAGCTGTCTTCCTGTCTCAACTGGAACAAGGTAAACCACAATAAACTCTTATAATTGGACTGCACACACTGCGTCGCCTAGTGCATGATACGCTCCTCACCAGGGGACCTTAACCAGCCAACTATCTTCCGCACTCGGGAACAATCTAGCTACCTCCTGCGGGAAAACATCATCCACTCACTGAACTAAAACGCTCAATTAGCAGGGAACCTCATCTACTCATTGATCTATAACGTCAATTCATAGGAAATCCAGACCCCGTACATGAAATCACCATCCAGACCAATCAGCGCGGCACACCTGTTCTAGACCAATCAGCGCGGCACTCCTGTTCTATGTGTAGGGAGTCACTACCCCACCCAATATGCTCAAAAACACAAGAAGGGACCACTGCCACCACCCCAGTCCCAACTACAATTCACGTGCCGATCACTACCAATGCGCTGAATTTTGTGACAATGTACAATCACCCACCACCCAATTTACAATCCCTCCCTAAAAAAAAACAAAAAAACAAAAAACAAAAAAACACTTTAACATTTCTACTTTAAACATTTCCCCCCCCTCAGAGCCCATGTTGCTGGTTTACTTACATTTTCCTATGCTGCACTGGCAGTTGCACCACTGCTGGACACTCCCTCAATGCGCTTCACCGGACCCCTTCTCCTGCAGGGCTCTCACCTGCCCTCAAGCGGGGTATTTCCAAGTGGCCCCCGAAGCCTTTAGCCGGTTACGCGTTTTTCCGGTGCTCTTCAGGTGCAGGCGAGGGTCTCACAGCTTCCTTGAGTCGGCGGCAGGGAGCTCAGTCCATCGCAGAGCTTGCGCAGGCAGAGCTCAATTACCCATGTTACAATGAGCAATGAGCCTCACAGAGGGCACCAACTTGTCGGGGAGAAGCTGGACCCCCCTCCCCCCAGGGCAGTGGGGGGCCAGCAGCCATACCCTCACCAGCTATGGGAGGCCCCAACACCTCCCATATGGCCCCCAGAAATGCAACAGAGTGCCAAGCAGGCAGCAGCATGTTTTCAAACTGCATTTATTTCTAGGCGAAGAAAAGAAAAAAAAACACACAAAGCATTTTGCACACCGCGAATTCAGGCGCCGTCTCCCCCGGAGCTGTCTTGCAAGTAAGTTTTATAATCACACTGCAGGCTGACCTCACAGAATTGGATCAGCTCCCAGAAACCTATCTCCTCCTGTTATTGGCTGCAGAGTGGTGGGTTACATATGTAGCCCTTATAGAGAGCCTGATAATTGGATATTAACCTCCTGCGTCAGTGGGTTGATTTAGCTGTGCCAGCCCCCATTACCTAATTCTAATCTTGTTGCAATGTGACTTTGTTCCCATAACTTTTTAGCTGAACAAGCAGTTCGCACCTGGGCTCTGGCTTGTTACAAGTTATGTTTCAATGTTGTGCGTGTCCTTGAGAAAATGTCTTTCTTTCCCAGAAAGAAAAAAAAAGCACACTGGGTTGCCGTGATTTATTCGCAGTTGTGGATAATTAAAAAATGTCTGTCTGCAGAAAGCAATTTTATCTTGAATTTGCGGCCTTGGCAGGTCGGACTTCTTTTGCGAGGAATGTTGATAAGGCTCCCGCAGCCAGTGTTCAGTGAGTGAAATGAACTTAGCTGTAATTTTCCTGAAACATAGCTTTACACTGTGCATTTAGACCATGTTAGTTCATATAGGCATTTGCAAGCCTTTAAACAGGGATTTTTGTGCTGGTAGATTCTGATATTGCAGCATTGATTCTAATGTAGCATAGAAGTTGCACTGTTGGTGAAGTGGGTGTGTTTCAGCATATTTGTCACCCATGGGTGCGCTGGGGCCTGGTTCAAATGATAAGTGCGCTCCTTGTTCTTCCTGTTGTTCTTCTATGTAGGCGCTTGGGGTGCGGGGGCATGGATTTGGTCTCCATTTTCCCTCTTCAGTAGGCTGCCGTGCGAGCTTCTTGGGGATTTCGGTGAACAGAAAAGTGTTTCAAGATAGCCGCCCTATATGTGGACCATCTTGAATGATTTTGGTCCTCCAGCCCTGCAAAGAAACTGGAGTATTCTGGGGAGAATGTCCATTTTACATACTGAATGCAGCTACTGCTGTCTTTCAAATGGAAAGTCTCCATCATTTGCTCAAAGAGCTCCAAATGTTCCCAAACAGAATACTTGGAGTTCTTATGATAAGGAGTGATGACGCTCCTTATTGCGTTGGTCTGCTTTAAGGGGTCCTTAAGAAAGGCCCTTTTTTGCCTTATTCGCCTTCTTGGTTCAGGTAACCCTTGCCCATTCATCCTCTGACTCTGAAGCACTGCTCCCAGAGGTGCCCGTCTGATCTTCCAGGTTTTCCCTGATTCTGCGAGCCTGGGAATGGCTGGCAGAATGTGGGGTACTAGTCTCTTGTGTCCTGGGGCGCTCAGAAAAGTATTCAAATTCCTCCTTGCTGCCCGGATTTGATGGGTACCCCCCCCACTGACCTAACTGGACAGAGGTTTTCAGGATGCCCTTAGTGGGCCTACTCCCCCTGGGTTCCCCACTAAACTTCACTGTACTTGGGTGCCCATACCCGGATGCCTGTCCATCCATTCCTGGGAGGTACTGGCCTATGAGCCCCATACTTCTGGCTGGATAGTAATCTGCCATCCCCGTGGCCCTGGGCTCATGTGCGCCTGGGGACATGGGGTTGGAGGTGAAGGCCTCTGGTACTAGGGCCCCTGAGGTTATGCTCAGGTGTTTCCCTTTCCCATCGAATCACATCTCTATCAAGCCCTGCTCCCTGTTGCCATGCAAGAGCCTGTGCTTTCAGTTCCTCAATCAAGGCCTTACTAGACTCTATCAGTCTCTCTTGCATGGCTACCTGTTGCTGGAACCTGTCATTGTGCTGACAGAGAGCCTCATCTTCCCTCTGTGCTTCCTGGTTGGTCCTGGAGTACTGGGCCAGTCTTTGCTGCAGGAGGGTTACCTCCTGTGCCCCATCCCTACTGGCCTGCTCCTTTCTTGCCAGAGCATCTTCCACCTGGTGTGCTATAACAAGTTTTGATCCTCTTTTTGGAGGTCACCCTGTCCCTGGAGGGCCAGGTGATTTTCTTCCAGCTTACCTTTTAAGTGGCAGACTTCCTGGCCTAAGGTAGCCCTTTCCTGAATACGAGCCTGCCTTTGTGCAGCCAGGTCATCGCTCTGCCTTTGAAGGGCACCAGCTTTCTGGCGCTCTTCATCAAACTCTGCCTGGGTGTCCAGGTCTTTCAAAATCAGCGTATTTCTCTCTGCCTTCACTCTATCTAGACGGCTTTGCAGGGTGGCTACCTGCTCTGTGCATGCCCTATTGAAATCCAGTTGTTGCTCCAGCTTTTTCTGGCTCTGCAGTAGGGAGTCCAAACCTTCTTGGTACTCCTTCTGCAAGGCCAGAATTCTGGTATCCTGGTCTGCCCTTTCCTGTTGCAGGATACCAATGTCCTCTTTGATTTTAATGATGTACTGCCTACTTTCGTTTTCTGACTCCTGGCTCCTCTGCAGCCTCTGCTCAGAAGAGACCAGGTCAGATTGGGCCTTCTCTAATGCCATCAGTTGCCTACTTGCCAGATCTTGGCCTTCAGCACATTATCCTGTATGGCTCCCATATATAAATATAAATATGCCGCTACCCTGGCAATCTTGCTGTGCTCATCCTTGGTTTTCAGGGCCATGTATAGTTCACTCAGGGCCACGTGTAAGGGACCCTGATCTCTCCAGATATCTAACCCAGTTGCAGTGACCTGTTGTGTGATTGCCTGCAACCACACATTCTGGTCCTGCTCAGTCCATTCACCTCTCACAAACAACTTATGCAAAAGGTGCTCTCTAGCTATTTTGATATCTACCAATGTCGCCATTCTGGAAATTGATTTCCTTCCTGATTTACACAAAGTTTATTATTTTATTTTGCAAAACAGACAGTTTCCTGAGAGCGTTCCTTTTTGAGGGGTGCTTTTACAGCATAGCACAGCATGGTAGTCCAACAGGATTTATATATCCTATTAGTTAGCACACTGTATTAAGCTGCACAAGAGGTAGAGCTAATCCAGAATCCCCAGCTACCGTGCCCCAATCTGTAAGTGAGTTCAATCCAGCAATCCAACTAAGTCAATGCTTAGGATGGGATGCCCAATGGAATCCCTTATTTATATATTTCTATGTCAAAGTTAGTTAAATCTGGATGATGATCCCTTGTATAATGCCCCTCTCTTTGAATCCCCCTGACCTCAATGAGCCAAGAATTAGGTTTGTTTTGCAAATTAAAAGATTTATTTGAAGAATTAAACAATATATATATATATATCACACTTTTATGAACAAAATAATATCTGAATAGCACACTTATGAATATGGACGGTAATCAACAATGGGTAATATTACAAAATTAACACTCTCTTTAATCACTTAGGAGTATGAATATGAAGGATACTGTAGCAGAGAATACTTAATATGATTCAAGGAAATGCAGTGATGGGAAAGAATGCAACACAGAAATAGACTTGATAAGATTTCAATCAAAAGATAATATGGTCACTTTTTCCCTGTGACTGCTCACTCCCCCCCTATGCAATATGAAGAGATGGAAATAAGGGCACAGAGGTTTCAGGAATACAATCAAGAATGCAGTTCAATTCCAGTTTCCCCAGCAAGCTTAGAGAAACAGGTATGATTTTAAAACAGGCAAAAATACTTTTAAATGTGATTGCAGTTTAAGTGAAAATATGCTAAATTGATTTTAATTCACTAAAAGAGATTCAGGATGAGTGACAGTTACTTTAGATTGGTTCAGGTCGACACCAGCAATGATTCATGAATGATTATCAGATTGAAAACGAAACTCAGCAGTGGAAAGCAAGAGACAGCTATTTTGGCAGGAAATGAAATTTAGCCAAATTGTAATTCGCTGCAAGTTTTCCGCGTGCGTAAATCGCGATTATGGAAGAATTATAGAATTTGGGTTTGTTGGAAAGCTGAGGATCTTAGCTTTAAAACAACGGTTAAATTTCGCTTCTAGGAGTGCGGTTCAAAAGATACAAATGTTTTTGTGAAGGTAGATTTTCGGAAATAAAGTCAAGATTTCAGAATGACAGATGGCGCTTTACAGATTTGGAATCAACAGGATGAACACAGGATTCTATAATGCAGTTTTGGATAGGTTGAAATGAATGGAAGAGGATTACTTTAAACTAAGAGATTGGTTCTGTACAATTCTAGACTAGATACTCACTCCTAGTTTTGGAATGGAATGGAAATGGGCCCCATCAAGATCTGGTCAAGGCTTTGGGCTGCGGTTCTCTCGCCACCGGACAGGTCTCAGGCACTGGGTCTGCGTTCAGCACTGCAGTCTGCGTGGCCTCTTAGACTGGATCAAAAGGGTCCTGTATACAGCTCTGCTTTCTCTGGATCTTGGTTCTAGCACAGGGTTCTTGGATAGAATAGAACAGCTCAGATCGGCTGTTGAATGTGAGAATCAGGTTGCTAGATTCTACAGGCCTGCTGAGAAGAGTTCAGCTTTTGGGTTAGGCCTCTGCTTCAGGTTCTAGAACTTGGTTCTAGAGTCTGGTCAGATCGTCTGGAGTCTCTGTCTGGATATTATCTGGATCTGGAGTCTTCCGGCAGGGTGCTGCACCAAGAAATCGGTTGAAGAGTGGAAAGAAGGTGTTCCCTATCTGTCCTAAGCAGTCTCTTTTTATGTGTTTTCAAAGTGGGTGTGGAGGCTGATTCTACATGCCCAAACCCCTAAGGATTTGATATGTCAGAGAATCTCCTGTCCCCTGACTGGAGAAAATGATCAGCATGTCATGAGATGTCATCATGATGCTGTGTATATGGCTTAGCTGAAATCCTTCCCCTCTGCTTTTACCTAGAAAATCAATTTTTCATAACAAACATATTTCCCAGATACACAAGTTGTTCATAATACATATACACATCTCATATTACTTAAGGTACATTCTGTTCAGGTCCCATGTTCCTACGAGCTTGGGTTCAGAAATGACAACTTATTTGCGCTTTTGGTGGGTTTCACAATATTGGTTCTGCACCAAATTTGATACATGCATGCAGATCCTCCCTGGGCATATTACTGTAAGTGCTTATGTTTATAGCAAAAACACTACAACTGCAATATTAACAAATCCCAGAGTTTGGTCTCAGAACATCGCACAACGTCCAGCTTAGTCTTAAATTGTGAGTGAATTTTTCATATTAACCGTCTCAAAGTTTGACATTTTTGTCAGCCTGTTACAATATTTTATAACCATTTTCCTTAAACATATATTTGGTGCAATGTCAAATCCACATCCCAGTCTGGTCCGCCCCTATAGCTGGCTTGACTCAGAGAACACATGTCCTGTCTCTCCCAGAGCAGTTGTTGACAAGTCACACCCACATTTAGCATATTCTATTCAGTCAAGGAATCTATTGTCTCTTTCCTCCTGCCAGCAGGGGAAATCTCCTCCTCTCACAACAGTTCTAATTAACATGTCCATGCAATATCCTCTCATGTTGGTAGGAAGGCCAGGTGTCAAGGGTTCCCATGGACAGAAGGCTTTTTGAAGTTTTAATTAAATCAGACTACCTTCTGATCAATTGCACAGAGTTCCTTGTGACAAAAATATACATTTATAAATTTAAAATAAGCAATATATCTTTAAATCAAGTCTTTTTTAGAATGAAATCACTGTGAGGCACTCTATATGGCATTTTGACAGAATTCTCTTCTTTGGCATAGTTTGGGTTCAACTGTTCAGTTTTTCAAAGAATATGGTTTTAAAATGCCGGCTTCTGGTAGTGGTGAGTACCGGTATTTCACCCATTTTTGACAGCTGTCTTTACATCAGTATCTTTAAAATGGGATTTAACTTGATAGCATATGATTCTTGCTGACATTGTGTTGATGTGGATTCTTAGAGTAGAATAAGGAGACCTCCAGCTTCTTTTCCTTTGCAGATGGGGAGCAGGTGCAAGTGGATCTAGGTCACCTGGCCTAAGCCCCGCCCACCTGGTACCTTCCTGCCTGTTGCTCTTTTTCAACACTTAACAAGCCACGCCCACCTGGTGCCTTCCTTCACCATCACTGTCTTGTGGCCAATGCTGGATTTGACTTTTATGGACTTCATTCATTCACGGTGTGTCACTCTTTCTCAACTCTCATGCTGGACTTCCTTTGCATCTTGTACTCATGGTGGCCCTGAATCATGCTGTTCCCATCTTTATCTTGTATCCTGACTTGCAACATTATGTGTTACTGCTGACTTCTGCAATTGTATTCGCCCTCCACTTTTGCTTCTCCACTCTTTTTGACTGCTTACTCTCTTTTCTCTCCTCCTTTCTCTTCTCCCTTTTCCTATCTCCTCCCCTTACTTTCTTCTATGCACTTACTCTATCAGGATTGTCCCTGAACCTAATATGATAGCAACCTCGTCTTTTTCCTCCACCCTCCCATTACTGTTTATTTCCTCCCCACCATCCCTCCAGCACTATCTGAAATGTCGTCAGGCCTAGTATGATAGTCGCTTGTTTTGTTCCTCCCCTCCCTTTCTGCGCCCCTCTCCCTCACCTTTTGTTTTTCTCCAGCTCTACCAGAAATGTTGTCAGGCCCAGTACGGTTGTCAACCTGTCTGTTTCCATTTCCTTCCCACTCTCCCCCTCCCTTCCTTATCTATGTCTTAGCTCTTGCACTATCTGAAATGTCGTCAGCCCGAGTACGATAGTTAATTTCACATCCTTACTATTCATGGCCTGTAAGGATGTCGTTGTATTTTCCCTTGTTCCCTCCCTTGCTTTTAAGCGCTTTGAAACACATTGTGTATGGGTGCTATATAAATAAATGATCATATCATATCATATCATAAGGTTGGATCTTTTTGGTGATTTGTGAGCCATGATTTTAGCACATTTTGACAATCAAGAAAATGAATTCCCAATCAGCTCTGTATTTCTTTTGGCAATCAGTATTGCTATTTCCAAGTGGTTTCACGCTGCTTTGTGGATGTCCCAATGGTGGTTTTAGGCAGTGATCTCCTGTGCTCACTAAGATAGGCAAAAGTGGATGGAAGCCTATCTTTCAGATTTTTACTGCGCATTTTTGGCTGGTTTTGAGCGAGCAGCATGCTTTCCAGTGCCCATTCTGATGTTTCTGCTGCCAGCAATGCCTAATGATTTTGCAGAGCTTAGATGAGTGGGTTAAGACATCCCACACACTGAATCCTGTGGAAGGGGTATTGCACAAGTTCATAAGAGGTTATCAAGAAACTGTGATTATTATTATTATTTGAATTGCAATACATTTAATTTGCATTTAATGTTTAAGTGTGAGGGCCAGTCATCCTGTGTTAGAGTGTTTCCCTTTAGTTTTGTTAGGCAGGGACATCCTCAGCATAGTAGGGATACTGAGGCGTTTAATATCCATTTTGCTTTGATAACATGGCATATGAAACATCATAAAACAATTGTCCACCTTACATTGCTGACCCCTCACACAGCCAACTTCACTAGGAAGAGGAGTTGCTGCATGCGAACAGTAGACAGGGACAGATCTTGAATTCGTTGTCTGGGAATGTGACCCAATTTGGAGCATCATAAAAACATACATGCATTGAGGGAGGCCATGCACCAGGACATGGTGTCATTGAGGGAGAGCTTGCCACAATGGACATGGTTGCCATTGGTGGGTTGTTTCACATCTCTTTATCATGCAGTGCTGTGGCAATGGAGGATCAGACTTTGTCACTGCATGGTTGGAGTGGTCTCCCAGTCCACAATGCACCACAGAAGGATGTTACCAAGTTACTGGGGATATTTTCTCTGGATTGGCTCAAATGCACATTGCATGGTATTAGTTTGGGGCATGCCCTGTCGTTGTGTTGACCTAGAGGGAGAGATGGGGCCTCATTACGACCCTGGCGTTAACCATGGCGCTACCAGCGCCCCCGGTTGACGCCGGTTTTTTACCAACTCCGCCATGGTGAATGGCGGAATTACCGCCCCATTCCAAGGTTGGCGGGCGGTAATTCCCCATTCACCATTGGCCCTTCCCCATTCCAATTTTTGCCCCCATAGGGCTCAATGGGAATGGGGAAGGCGGTAATACGGTACCGCAAATTGCAGTACTGTAATTACCTCGAAAGTCCCTTTGCCGGTTCCTTCCTTAACAGCTGGTAAAACCAGCCGTTACGGTCGGGACCCGCAAAAGGACCTCGTACTTAGGCAGTAAGGGTTTAACGGCGCCAACACCTTTTACGCCGCTGTTAACTCCTTACCGCCTGGGTCGTAATGAGGCCCATGGTGTTCGGGATGTCTGCTGGTGTGTTGTTGCAGTTATTTTTGAGGATATGGATTATGTGATGATGGCACTACATGGGGTCCGTATGTAGTGAATGGTTAGTGATGTTGTGAGTGATGTGAAATGGATGTCTGTATGTGTTTTATACGTTTTTGGCATGTAGAGGCAGATGAGCTTGCAGTGTGCTGTTTCTGTCATTGTGAGCAGCCTCATTGTCATTCCGGGACAGACATTCCATGTGCGTTATGTTGGGCAGACTGGCCTTGCCCTGTTTCTTCATTGAAACCCATTGGGGTTTGACGTGTGTTCACAACACAAGGTGTGGTTCATGCAAAAAAATATGTATGCAAAACATCTGTCTACCACATAGCTGCTGGTGATCTCTCACTGCACCCTTTGTCCCACTATGGGCATGGGTAGAGCACACAGATGTATGATTGGGATCACTGTTGGTTTGGCTCGGCCAATACAAATAGCAACCCTCCTGCACCTCTGCAGGTATGCCACTTCATTTTGCTATGTTGTGCAGAACACAATGCACCAGTAGGATTTTGCATACCTCTGGCAGAGTGTATAGAAAAAAAAGAGAACAGAAATGTGATGTGAGCACACCAAAGGTTCGCTCAATCATGCCTCTAGTGACAATGTATGCAGCATTGCAGCAGGTCTCACTTGGATTAGATCAATTCCTGATGGGTGTCAGGGGTAATGGGGAGAGTGGGTTTACACTGTTCCTGGAAAATGGTAAATATAGGTTAACTTGGTTCATGGGGTAGGTGAATGTTTTGTGTGTGTGTGTGTTTATGATCAGTTATACTCATCAAGTAGCCACATGTTGCCAAAGGTTCCAGTAGACAGAGCATGATGGAGAGGTAAATGATGGGGTGTATCTATCATGGGTGCATACAGAAAAATTGGCATTCATACTGATTATGTGGCAATTTGCATCACAAACGAGGTACATGTTGATTGAATGTCTGGACGAAATGGCTTCTGCGGTGCAGGAGTATAAAGAAGAGTATTGGCTAAACCACTTATTAAGCCCCCACACTTCTACAAACCAGTGGCGACCCCAATCAAATAGGATACAACAGGCACAGCTAAGAGAGATACATCTCTCAACATTTGCAGGAACATGGGCTGAGGGAAGACTGTACTCTCAAAAGGGGTGTGAAGGTGATCCAGCAGCAACCCAAACAGCAAAGTACAACAGTCAAAAATGAAAGAAATCTCCAACCACCTATCTTCTATATTACACGGCCCACGGTAGCAGCCGTGTAGTTATGGTTAAGTTACTAAACCCACAGGAAGACCACTTTTTCGGCGGCTTATAACTTTGCTCCCCATGGACGAATCTTCACCAAACTTTGCCAAAGTATATGGGGCCCACTGCAAAGGGGGGGAAAGTTGGTTGAGGTTTCATGGAGGGCGGGATTATAGGGAGGGTCCTAATTTTTTTTTTCGTAGACTGAATGGGGAAAAACCTTGCGCACGGCTACAGGCCAAATGGCTGGACATATTTTAACCAAATTTGCAGCAGGGGCAGGGGCTTGGTTCAGAAAGTGTGCTTTTGCTTGTTTGGTGGAAATCCCACCAGTACTTTTGTTGCAAAGAACTGAAATGTATGTCTCAAAAAATTAGTGATGAAAATTGGATGCGGCCAGTGGTTGGCTGGAGGAAAGCGTGCTGTGCATCAATGTTTTTGGGAAAAGCTGCCATGGTGTATCAGAGGACAGTGTGGCGCTGAAAGGGACTGACAAATATAATGTATGGCATGTGTTGGTGGGAAGAAGGGATGGAAAGGGTGGGGGAGAGAGAAGTGGTTCATCTGAGATGTGTGGTTATTAGGTGGATTAAGACGGTGGTGTGCCTTCAGTATCCATGCATACTGTGCCAATTCGCCAGCCCCTGCACAGGCGACTACCTTGTGTGGTGAATGAAGGCAGCCTTCGTTACAGCACAGTAGCTCGTGCTGCGACCTTTTACTGTGGTGACTGGTGGCAGCTGAATTGCAGAAGGGGAGTGCATTGGAAAACATATATTACACCATGTGGTGGTGGAAAGGCCGGATGGAAAGGGTGGGGGAGTGAGAAGTGGTTCATCTGAGATACGTCAATAGGTGGACGAAGATGTTGATGTGCCTACAGTATCCGTGCGTACATCACCAATTTGCGAGTCTCTGCACAGGCGACTACCATGTGTGCTGAATGCAAGCAGGCTTCGTTACGACATGATATCTGCTGCCAAGACCTCTTTCCATGGTGACTGGTGGGAGCTCAATTGCAGAAGGGGAGTGCATTGCACATTACGTGCACATTGTAAGATAGATTGTATTCAGGTGTGTTGCATGTGGTAAGCCTGTAGCCCATTAGATGCACAGATGGAGGCCTTCCACCAACAACTATGTGCCCTGGTTGTAATTAGTTTTCACAGTGTTGCCTTCTGTGTGTGGTTCATCAGCATTGCATGCATTGTTGCAGACATGGGTGTGGTGCTTGTACTAAAATCCTACAGTGTTTAGTCCATGGCTGCAACTAATGGAGTGAACACTTCTGCAGTGTGTGCACTGCGTGCAGTGTTGGAATACTGTCAGTATAGACGCGGGTACAGTTAAAGTGCATCTTCTATGTGCATGGATACTGCAGTGGGTGAAGTGGGTGCAATACTCAAATAGTGTGTACATAGAAGTGGATAGGGGTGAACTGCATATTTCATAGGATTGTATAGTGTCCATTGTGCAGAGTGCTTACTACTATACTGCACTATGAGGTATTGCTTTTGTGTACTGAATTGAGTGCTGGGAGCAGGGCCACTGTTGCAGACATTTTTTTTCTTTGGTTGGCAGTAAAACCATACTATGTGAATAAAAGTGGATCTGTGTGCCGCAGGCTGTTGTATGTTTGTAGAATCTGCTAACTGTTCCATATTTCCATGCAAAGCTGCATTAAGGTGCACAGGTTGGGTAGCAGTGGTGGTGGCTGTGGTACATGTGTGAAGTGTGGTACTTGGGCACATGTTGCCATGCATGACTGCATTATGTAGTGGTAGGTATGGGCAAGGCCTAGACTATTGGGTGCATGGCCAAAGGCCGTAGGCCTTGCCCACACCCACCACAGCAATGCAGTTTAGGCAGCATCTATCAGAGGGTGCTCACCTTTACAGAATGGTTGTGGAATACATTGTACTCTTCATAGAGCACCATAAGTGCGCTGACATGCATATATTGTTGATTCCATGGATGCAGTCATTGTTAGAACATCCTACGGTTTTCGGTGTATGGCTGGAGATTGTGCATTGAAAAGTCCTGCAGTGTGACCGCTGGGTGCAGTGTTGGAACACTGTCAGTATAGAAGAATGTAGGCATGAAGTGAATGTTCCATGTGCTTAGATATTCTGGTTTGTGTAGCTTCCTGGGAGTAGGCCCAATGGTGTGAAGATTGTGTGGTCTGGTTGGCAGTGACCCAATACTTTGTGAATGGAAGTGGGAAGGGGTGGTGGAGGCAGTGGTACGTTTGTGGAATCTGCTAAATGTTACATCTTTCCATGCATCACTGTTTTATGGTGCTGGGGTTGGATAGAAGTGGTGCTGGCTATTTTATGTCTGTGGATTGTGGTTTCTGGCCACATGTGTGCATGCATGGCTTCATTATGTTGTGCTGGGTGTGAGCAAGCAGTAGACTTTTGTGTGCATGGTCAAAGGCGTGCTGTGTGCCGCCCTTGATGATTTTGGATGCTGACATTGTGGATTTTTTTTACAGAATTTAAGGTGCTTTATGGAGGTCTACATTTGGGCCATATGTTGTGTGGATATTTGTCCATAATCTGAAGAAATTAATGAATGCAGTGATGCAGATTTTTCCTACTGCCAAGGTTGTTTTCTCAACCATTCCCCCAAGGGGAGTATGGGACCATGCCGGTGTCATTTTTTCCCAGCTTGAGCTCGGAAGGTATCTTTTATTGGGGCATGGCTCTCACTGTACTTGGGGAAATGCATATTCCACATACTACTGTTTTCAGCATGCTACCCATGGGAACGGGACAATGGGAACTACAGCAACTGAGGGTGTGGTTAATAGGAAGGGCCGTTATTACCTTTCTCCATTACTGTGCGTAGTGAGCCGGGATAACATGGTTGCCATTACTTGCAAAGGCAGTGTAGAACAGCAGATTCGGTCCAACATAAATTACAGGTCAAACCTATGTGGCCTGCTACTCTGTTCTGAAAAGCTACAAACAGATTGCGGAGTAGCTTTGGGATGTAGCCTTTTGTAGGGCTGCTGTGGATAACATGGCCTGCATTGTTCAAAAACATATATATTAATATGTTCAATGGCACATTGTGGTGTGTTTGTAAGTGTGTACTTTCTGAAAAACACTCCTTACATTGCACAAAACTGTACTTTTCTGCTGTCCGAGGGTCTGGATTGTATCCCCAAAATAAGGGCCCATGTGGGTGCAGTCGCATGGTGACATCACAGCTGTTCTCCCTTGGGATGACTGTTCGCAAGGCGCGTTTTGGGTGGAATATGTTGTACGCATGTGCGTAGGTGCCTTATGCACACCGTTGCCATTTCTGTACTGATTAACAGGTGATTAATAGTGCGACACACGTGCGCTGACCATTTTGGGACACGCTGGGTCTTTATAGGGTATAGCAAGTGGGATGTTATGTGTATAGTTACCTGTAGGACATGGGTGGGCAGCTCAAACTAATTAAAGTTTGCTTGCATATGCTGCACAGTGGTGGTGTTACCAGGACACAGAGGAACAGATACACATGTGGGTACTTGTACAATGACCAAACATCCGCTCACACACGTAATTATAGGTGTTGCACAAGATGCCGATTTGTGGGTCATACTGGCATCGTATGGATGCCTCCATTGTCATTGTGGATAGGCCAGGCAGGTGCGGTGTTCGTAGGAAATCTCCCTTTTGCTTAATTGTGGTTATTCCTACAAGCACTGTGCGGCGGTGAGTCATAACGGCATTTAAAAAAAAACAATACCACATATACACAATGTTTACTTGCACACATTCATACACATCATAAGGAAAGGGAAGGGGTAGCAGAAGTGGATACTTATTGTGGGCAATTGGGGATTTCCACAAGTTGGTTGTGAGGGGAGGAAGGGATTGAGGTATCACTGTAACGTCTCCCATCAAACAGATTTTGAGGGGATGGCGGGCTGTGACATGGGGAAGGGGTACACATGCAGGTCTGGCAGTGCTATTTTATTTTGTCCATAATATACCCTGGTACGCAATCTTTTAAGGCGGCACAATTGTTCACCAATTCTTCAATTTTTGGCTTCCAGGCTGTCCATTTTGCTATTTACAGAGTTTCAATCCTTTCCTATGCCTGTATGCTGTTGTGGAAGGTGTGCCGCTTGTGCTGCCTTGCTTTCCTTTCCAATATTTTTGCTTACAGAAAACAAAATGTGTTAGGTGTATATGAAGCAATATATATAAAATAATTTACGTTGCTCACTATTGTGAGCACCAATGAGGTTAGTATCATAAGTCATTGCGTCAGGAGGGACATTTTCTTCCAGCCAGTGTAAGGTGCTTGCCATTGCTACATACAAAAAACTTCACGCTTCTGTACTATTATATACTGCACCACCTGCGCAATTATCAGAAAAACTGTAGTGTATTTGCTACGTTGTAGTGATGTTCTGGTCTTACTCTGGCCGTTCGTTCTATGTTCCCATGCACAGTTGCAGTACAGTAACATTGTTGAAGGGAGACGTCACTTCTGTTCTTGGTGCATAAAATTATGGTGTAGTCCCTATGCCTTTGTGCTGTTTGCTTCATAAGTACACAGTTTGCAGATCTGCTCTATTTTACCTTGCAAGTCATGTACATGCTGCTGTTTGCATATGTTCCTTGTGTTTGCTGAATAGTACCGCTATGAAAGAGAACCCCTGCCTTTCTGAGCAGGTTGGATGCCACCCAATGTTCGCGACCAGACGCACACTCCGAGACTGCTGTGCGCATTAACATGGTGCCAGCAAGTTCAGTATGTTGTACAGTACATCTTCAAAAACGAATGGTATCCTGCTAAAAGCTATGAAATTCACTGAAAAAAATGTTGTTGGAGGGACATTATGCTTAAATTGCACTAGTAATAACCTTTGAAATTCACTTACAAAAAACATTGTTAAAGGGACATTATATTTAAGGTGCGCTACTAAAAACCTATCACCTTTACAGAAAACACTACGGTAAAGCAATGTTATGGTTAAAGTGCCCTACTAAAAAGCTACAAAATTCACTGAAAAAACGTTGTTAAAGGGACGTTATGGTTAAGTTGCACCAGTAAAAACCTATGCAATTCACTTACATAAACATTGCTAAAGGGACAGGGGAAGAAGCAAGCCTAAAACACAGCAATCATTTCTGTGCATGAAGATAAGCAGTTAGGTTATGAACACTTTCTGATGATTCTGCTGCTTTTTTGCTTACTTTACTTTTCCTATATATGCTCATATTTGTATGTGTTGTGGTCTGTTTATGTTTTCTGTGTAGTAGTACAGTTATGTAGTAAGTGAGGCATTGGTAGCTACTTATTACATGTTTCACAGTATGCAAACTAAAGCATGCATCATTTTACTATCCAACATGGGAAGATTTTGAATATTGCACATCTATGGTGCATGCTGCAGACAATGCCTATGTTTCTACATGAGTTTGTTTTATGTCTTGGAAAAACCTCATTAATGCAATGGTTTTTATAGCAATGCATTGCTTAATGAACTAATTATATCATGATAGTTCTTCCAATGATCTCTGATAGTTTTCTGCCAACATTACAATGAGAATCCCTTGTGGAGGTTTTTCATGAAAAGTAAATACACATGTGATGTCATCCGTGATATTTTTGATGTCATGTTTGATATCATGGGTGTTAATCTTAGTAGTGCACAGTGGTGGTGCAAGTGATGGTTGCTTAGGTTACCATAACTGGCGAATTTCTGTTTTTTTTTGGTTTTACTTGTAACCATAATATGAATAGGTTGTTATTAGTGCAAAGTAAGTGTAATGTTCCTATGTAGTTTGTCCAGGTGATGCTCTTTCCCTGGCTGATTTCTCAAAGGAAACAACACCAACGGCAAGCTGTGCAAACAAGATTTTCTTAAATTGTTGCACATCTTGGCCAGCCAGGCCCTAATGATCCTGTTTAACCTTTCCACCACAATCCTGTTGGCCTGAAAGTGGTACACTGAACACAACCTATGCTTGATTGCCAAGATCAAAGTAATTCCTGAAAACAAGGTATTAGAAAAGTGGGTTCCATTGTCAGATTCCAAAACCGCACAAATTCCCCACTGTGGAAATCCCTCGCTCACCAGAAATGTTGCTGCAGACATGGCATCAGGCTATATGCAGAGACCAACCTCAAGCCACAAAGAGAATGGACCCACTATCACAATACGATACCGGTAGTTATTACATTTCATAAGCATATAAAAAAAATCGATGTGTGTTCCTGTAAATGCCCAGAGCGCCTTGGCAAAACTCCCCTTACTGACCTCATGGTGTTTCCAGGATGATTGAATTCCTTGCAAATTATGCAGTTTCCTACAAATATACTTACCTGTTCCTGGTGGTTTGGTATAAATCATTCCTCCTGGATCTCTGCTACAATTTGTCATTGAGAAGTTTGTGACAGGAAGTGTATTTGCTCTAGAGCCACAAGAAGGAGTTCTGCAGGCACTACTACCTGTGTCGTCAGATACTTTTTCCACAGCAAACCCATGTGCAAGAGGTCACACGTTCTCTTTGCGCAAAGCTCCTGTTCCTCTTTATATGCTCTTGCATTTCTATGATCTGAAGCACCGGGACTGCAATATAGGGAGCTGGTAACTGTTCCTGCTGGGATACAGTTTCCATTTTCTGGGAGTCTCTAAATGGCAGCTATGCTGCTTCCTTTGCCGCCATGCCTGCAGCATCATTTCCAAGTGCTATGGAATTTGTATGATTAGTATGCGCAGTGCATTTTACAATGTCTACCTCTGTGGACAGCATTAACGCTTTGATTAGTCTAATGGCAACACAGCATGCTGGACCAGGGTCCCGTCAGATCTAAACTCTCTTCTCTGCCACCTTGATAACCCTGAATGTACAATGGAAGTTACATGTGCAGAGTCAGAATAAATAATGACTGTCTTCCCCTTACACATTTCTAGCACCACTATAAGTGCCATATTTTCTGCCGCTTGTATTGAGTCATGTGAAGGCAAACATTTCTTCAATCTGACCTGGTATTCGCCATCCACAAGGCCACAACTGCTGCACCCATATGCCTCTCAACCATGTTGTGGATGATGGTCGAGGACCCATCTACTAAGACTAACTCACCTCCTTCCAATGCATCCTCCTTAACACTTGTCTCCTCTTCCTTTTCTCCCTCATAGGTTGAACAATTGTGGACAATATCAGTAGGTCTCACTGGCTCGGCTAAAAATGTCACAGGATTGGCTAGGTGACACCGTATGGGATGTATTGATGCATTCAATAAAATAACCTCATACCCCAAAACTCATTGTGTCGTCAAAGTCAACTTGGATTTTTTATGTACAAAGTCAACCGCCAACCCATGGTAATGGTTGAAGACTTTTGAATAGCAAAATCTGCTGCTCACAATGAAACTGTTCCTGCATCAATTGGTCTAGGAGTGTGTTATTGCAACAATAGTGTCTGATGTTACCTCCTGCGGCACAACAGGCCAACTCAAAAACTCAATCGGTACCCGCCATGTCTGATCTCTAATTCCCAGGACCCAACTTAACAAAACCATTACCGCACATAGAAACAATGTTGAATGTACAGGCAACCCCATATCACATAGTCACTACAGTATGCATGCAAACATGTTGCTTCTCTTACCATATACAAACCTGGAGTAGAGCATAATATACCTTCTTCCATAAAAGCAATCGACATTCGGAGCTTGCTCAAGAGATCTCTGACCAAGAGATTCACCGGGGTATCTGTGCAATACAACAAAGGAGCATTTTGTCATCACAAAGTTCACAGGTGTATGACTGCTCACCTTCGTTTGCAGGCATTTCTCAGCCAGGTTCACATTTGCCAATTATCACGGTTAAAAAAAAGCCATTCTAGGCCCCTTAGGTTCTTCCTTTACCCAAGTCTGGGTTTCAGCCCCCATTCAGGCTTTCCCTTAAGCCCCCAGTCAGGCTTCACACAGTTCTATCATCACTATGAATTTGCAGGCATCCCTGTGTCGGGATCAGATTTTCAGTAACACAGTTCACTTTGCTTAGTTTTCTCTTGGCATCCCTCAGTCGGGTTCACATTTGCCTCCACTACATGCCAAAGACTTTCAACTGTACAAGGGGTTTGACTTGACCCGCGTATGACCACTTTGACAGCTTACACTAGCCTTCCCTAAGGCATCTTGGTATTTATAGTTTCAACACTCTTAGTTCAATACATTCTTATGGTTCAGGAGAGGGGGGCACCAGCCAGAGACCTTTGTTTGCGTGCCCATGTGGCACCGGACCACTCTCTCTCTGGTGCCAATTTCACTCACAAAGTTTACCAGGGTCTCCCTCTGTGTACTCAGACACCTCTTAAGGTCACCTCTTAAGGGCACAAAGTGACTCCCTCTTCTGGGCTTGAACCCTGCTCCCAAGAGTTCTCTCTCAAAAGTCCACAAAGGTCTCCCTCTTCCGGGCTCAGACCCCTCTGCCAAGGTTAATAAAGGACCTCCCTCTGCCGTACTTGGACCACCTCCAAAGCTCACAAGGGTCTGCCTCTGCTGGGATCAGACCCCTCTCAATACCTCAAAGTTCACAAAGAAGATTTGCCTCCACTGGGATTGAGTATCCTCTCACAATTCACAAAAAAGGGTTACGGGACTTTAGTCCCAGAATGCACTGTCCGGATTTTTGCTCCCACTTCTCAGCACCCCAAAACAGAATTTTTGGCAATGGGAGTTGCAGGAGCTAAAAGGGGAGATATTGTTCTGAAGTCTGCATCTCCTCTGCTGACCCTCATAGACCTGGGTTGACCTGACCAGCCCAGGGGAGGAATCTTGCTGCCCCTGGACTTGCCTTCCGTTGGTACAGCTGCCTCTCCACAGTGCAGTCTCCTCTGGACTCACAGGGCCAGTGTCAGGGTGTTTTTCCCCTCCTCCATGTCTCTACAGCTCTTCTGGTCTTCCACTGGCTTCCCTCCCCTTCCAGCATCCCCATCTCGCTCAGAGTGTGCTCTCCTGTTCCGCCTTTTATACTTCCTGGGAGTAGTGATTGGATTCAGGTGTGCATGGTTGTGAAGGGAGGCCTGACTTTGCCTGTCCTCATTAGTGGGGCAGTGTGATCCACAAAGGGGGAAATCTATCTTCTGTGTCCATGGTTCTCTGTTGGTAATCCTCATCCTTTCAATCTCTCTGCTCCTCGTCCCAGTGGTTTTAGGGAAAAACAGTGTGGAGGGATTTTGGGAGTTGTAGTTTTTTCGAAGAATAAAGGAAAAAACATGGGGGTGGTTTGTCAGGGTGAAGGGGGTAACTGTAGTGTTGTGTACAAATTGGTTCTTGTAGAGCATGGGGTGACATATGTGCTTTCCTTCTCCCGGTTCTCTTATGCTTCGCTTCTGGTTTAGTAACTTTTGTTATTGGGGGGGGGGTAACAGTATGCATTCTGAAATGGTGCATGGTAACAGAGGGAATGTCGGGTAAGGAGTTGGTAATCCCTTGTTGCTCATGGTGAGTTGTCCGTGTCTGAAAAGCGGGGATGGGGGGTTGAGTTTATAATTACCCTACTGGGTGGGATGCGGAAAATGTTTCATACGGTAGGTTGTGCCACGTCTCACCTGGGGTATTCCCCAAGCATAACCCTGAGTTCCCATACACAGATGATCCTCCTCCGCTCGTCCACCCCCAGGGTTGGGATCTGAGAGCATCAGCCCTACTCTGGCCACCTTAATAAGGGATTCTTGGGGTCTACTTGGGAGAATACCCTCAGGCTTCTCACAGTACATATTAACACCAGGGAGGGAAAAATGATTCCCTCCAAAAACACTTGGCTCGCATGGTTCCCATAGGAATGTGCATCCCTAGTCACTGGGTTCTGTTCAACCAGTACCTGCTGCGATTGCACAGAGCCTGGGGCATATGGCATGGTCAGCGATTGCATCTGCTAAGCTCCCACGTTTCAATATGGTACCCTGTCTCAACAATCCTGTGACAAGTGTACAATCTTTCCACATGACCAACACTTAATCCCATACAAACCCCATAGTTATTTCCCATTGGGAAGTTAAATTGGCACCCCGTTCGTCCAAAACCTGCCAAGTGACCCACTTCCTCATGAAAATCTTACCCTACCCATTGTAGACCCTCTAATTTGCCTTGGACTGGAAGCATACCCATCCATCCAACCTTGTGTCATACCCTATTCACCATGTCCCTGTTTCCTAACAGTCCCTCCTGTCCCTCCATGGAGCTGGTAATCACTGCCGCTTCCAAACAGATTTTCAATAACTTTTTTCTGTACAAGCTTGGCCTCTGCCGTTTGTGCCTGCTCTATACTCTCCTTTTCCTTCTCTTCCCTCCGTTTACAGAAATGAACAATGTGCCCCTAAATTTTGGGCCAAGTCCTGACCTCCATCCTTACCAATTTATCTAGAATGTGCTGGACTTCCTTGAAGAGTCATTTCTTTAGCATGTCGTAAAAAATTCCCACATTCTTATCCCATGCTTCTTCCATCCCTGCCCTCTACACCTCCTGAATTAACTGGATGTTTGCGGCAGAATCATCATCCAACTTCACAGTTTTAGCTAAAATAAAATGTATATCTGGTGTATCGGGATACATAATCCATGGGCCCTCCATTCCTGCACCCTGCAATTATTATAAACTGCTCCATCATGAGCATTTGAATCCAACTGAATGCCCAGATATCCTGCTCTCCTCCAAAGCTCATCTGACCATTCCCCCATTACAGTTGTGAGTGTGCTGGTCATGTCCCCTATGGCCAACATGACACCAACAGTGTATTTCTCTAATGCATAAATTCACTTCCCTTCCCCTGCAGTGAGCGAATTGTATTCATCAAATTAGTCTGGTCCATTTGTTACCAGGGGACACAGTCTGCCTTTCCGAGACTCTTGAGGAGCAATGGAAACTGAGTTGCACCCGCTTTTACTGGGGCTTCCCCATCTCTCCTCTGCTACTTATTATGGTCATGTGAGTACCACAATTTGTCCTAAAACCCCCATGGTGTACTCTCTATCACTCCTACTGGAGCGGGAGGTGGGACTGCCACACCCTGCTCTTCATGTTTCAACATCCGATTCCAATTCCTCTTCAAACTTGATTTTTCAGCGAGATGGAGTTCATCCAACTGATGTGGGTAATCAGAGTTTTGTGGAAAACATTCAAAACGCTTTGAAGCAGTTTCTGTGAAAGTGAAACGAAATAATTAAAATAAGTGAAATGTTTTCTCACTTCAGTTTGTAAAAGCAAAAGTTAAAAAACAATTATAAAAGTCAAAACCCTTCAAAAACGGTTCTAAGTGGCAACTTTTTTTTAGCAGAAAACAATTGCAATGATTGCAATTGTCCCATGCCTGGAATTGTGTACATGTCCATGGACTACCGCACTGTCTGCAGACTATGCAGGTTGCGCAGGGGCCTGTGATTTTTTCCTCACTTCTATTTTTGAACTGTAAAAGGTTGCGCCTAAAGAAACTTTTTTTGTATTTTTTCAATTTTGTATTTCTTTGGCATTTTTTCTCAGGAGAGGGAAGGTAGGGAAGAGAAGGGGGAAGCGGTGCCAACCATGGGGATGAATGGGCAGCTGGAGAGAGGAAGATGTTGGGTGCGCCTTAATCAGGTAGGTGGCAGTGTTTCTCATGCTCCTTGACTGAAGCCTCGAAAGCACTCCGAAACTGCTCCCCCTACAGATTGGGGCTTCACAGTACATGCATAGCACTGTGACCCTCAAAAGGAAAGGGTCAACAACATGCTGTATGGCCTGCAAAACCGCAGCTGGGATCCACTACCCCAAAGGAGTATCCTTTGTGGTGACAGGAGCAGATGACGATGATGGGCTGGAGGAAGTCAACCTGCTTTTACCTGAAAAAGGTATCGCCTTTCTCACAGCACTCTGGTAGGCCGATTTGGTGTGGCACCACATGGAAGTAGTCCTGTGGGAATACAAACCAGTTTCCTGCAACTGAGTACAAATTTGCATTCAATCATCAAACCTTGCTTGCCGGAGCCTTTGGGACATTTTCAAAAGTGGTGAAAAATTGCCACACCCAGGACTCACTCCAAGTACTGGTGACAGGGACTTCTACCACTTCATCCTCGTCTTTTTCTTGATCCTCCTCTGTGTCACTGTTCCTGTTCCCCTCTTGAGGCCGTCCAGATTGTTGTGGTGATGGTGGTGGTCGAGGAGGTTGGGAAGCAAAGACGGCCATTGCAGATGCTGTTGCACCAGGTTTTCAGAGATTTGCAAAGCAGGTGTTCTCCAGATGCCCTCTCCTGGACAGCCAAACTGAGAATGAGGAAAAGTAATGGGTGGGCCCCTTAAGAGGAACCTTCTGCTGACGGTTGTGCTGTTTGTTGACTCCTGAGTCATAAATAGGCATTGGAAAGTTGTAAAAAGCTGCCTTATCAACGTAGAATGGATGTTGGAGCTGTGGAAGGGTAAGGCTTCTGCTTGAAACAGCATAGATTGGCTGGAAAAGCACTTTTAAACTGCAGCCTCGGGTACGGGTTTCAAACACTGCGATCACGCTTCACGGGCATGGTCACATGATGATATCCCCAGACATCCGTCCCTGGACACCCTGCAGGCAGAAAATCTCAGCACGCTGGTTGTCCGTAGAACAGGCGCGGTGTCCGGGGACTTATTAAAAGTGCCTCATGTAACATGGAAATGTCCGGACAGCCTACCTGACCGGGGGCACCTCCATTTTGAGTGTGGGCACCCCGGACAGTCGCATGGTCCCCAGACTATTAATGGGTGTTTTAAAAAAACAAGGGAATACAACACAACAATAAACAATGTATTTGTAGTACAACAAATATATTTATTTAAGAAAGGGATGGGGTATTGGAATGGGAAACATAAATGGGAGAATTAGGTATTTGTGCACAATAATCATGAGGGGAGGAAGCGACTGAGGTTCATCAAATCGTCTTTGATTAATATGTTCAGATTTTGATGAGGAGTATTGCCGGGGGACAAGGGGTCCAGGTGCAAGTGGGACAGTGATAAGAAACATTTTTAATCAGGTGATTTTTGATGTATTTTAGAAATTCATTAAAATCATTACTTAATTTATCCAATTTTTTTGACAAGTTCTTGATTTCAGTATTTACATTTGGGGATACAATTTCTTTTTGTTATTCTAGGGACGGTAAATGATCTAACTGGGGCGTGCTTTCATCATGAAAACTATGCCCTGTAAAAGAAATAGAAATCATTATTTTAATAAGGTGCATATAAAGTACGTTATTTGTTGGCAGTAAAATATGTATTGGATACCATTGGAGATGTTATCATCGCTCATTTCCTCAATTGGGAAGTTCTCTTCAAACCATCCAATTGTTCTTGCCATTTCTGGGAGTGAAGAAAAGGGCTTATGTCTTATAAAATATGTTTATGTAATGAAAGCTAATAAAAGAGATATAAATACAATGCACTTACTATTTAGTGAGAATGTCTTGTCCAGTAAGCACTGTGTGTTTCTTAATATGTATCCAGAGTTGTACTGAGGATATTATATGAAGTGTACAGTTATGGTTTGTGATTGGTGCATTCCATTGCAATGTGTATTACATAAAAAGAAACACATATTTTTAATCGTGAGTATTGTACAAAAAGATATACTCCCATGTTGTAAACAGTAGTTGTGATTTTAGATACCTATGTTTGTTTGTTGATGGTTACATCTTTTTTGGGTCTCTCCTATGATATTGATCTTTGCAAATGCTGCCCAATGTACGTGGACTACCATGCTGTTCGCAGACTCCATAGCTGCCAAATTAGGTTGGGTACAATATAAGAGATTTGTAGCAGAAGAAAGATGCACTAGGAAAAACCTATTGAATTCACTGAAAGAACATTGTTGAAGGGACATTATGGTTAAGTTGCACTAACGAAACCCCATGAAATTCACTGCCAAAACTTTGTTAAAGGGACATTATGGTTAAGTTGGACCAACAAAAACCCACAAAATTCATGAATAAACATTGTTAAAGGGACGTTATGTTTACAAGTAAAACTGAAAAACATCAGAAATTCACCAGTTATGGTAAGCTAAGCAACCATAGCTCGCATCACCGCTGTGCACTATTCAGACTACACTCAGGACATGAAAGATGACAACACAAATGTCATTGATTGGGAGGCAAAACCACCGTTTATTTGCCATAATTATTTGTGTAAACAGCCATTTTTGCAGTGATTTTAACACATGGAACCACTAGAGAGATATCAGATTATCTAATGTGGATGTAAATCATATTGGAAGATTGTTTCGATAACTCAATCTCCACCATAAATGAATTTGGCACTCTGGAGGAACATTTGTATTGCTTTAATCTCTTTGAACTTCTCCTAAAAGCTATGAATCATAGTTGGGTAGTAAAAGTGCAAGTAGATACAGCAACTTGTTCCAGGAACATGGGACAGTAAAAATCAATTTTTATTGGGATCTGCAAGTCTTAAAAAAATAAATCCCATGGCTAATGGAACATTCCTGAAATATGTGTTTCAGGTGAACATATATAAATTGGCTTACATTGCCTTATTGACTATTATACCTGACATTCTTGTGATATCTCTATGATGCTACGTTCTCTACTCTAGGCACATATTATTGAGGCCCCACCGTACTCTGGAATTGATCTTCTATCTCGGAAAGCTCAGGGCTAAAATCCCTTATCATGTATTTTACCTGTACTGCCAGAAGCAATTCAATGGCCTTGTGGTATTTTGGCTGCCACCATCAAGGTAACCCATATGAAAGGGGTGCCTATTTTAGCAATATATATCCTGTAAAAGTCAAAGTGGGTCAAGTCCCAGAGACATGGTGATGCAATATCTTGGTTCCAATCCACAAGAAATACATTGTAAGTAAGATATTCTAATTGATATTTAAACAAAGATTAGCAAACTAGTTATCCACTTGTAACTGATTCTCTAGGTTCAAACTGGATCCATGAATAATTGTAGAAAAATGGACATCCATATAACACTTTACAATGTTTATGTGCCGGTTTTGCTATGTTTCTTTTAGTGCATTTTACTCTTTTATTTGTTTGATCCTAAGGATTAAACTCAAAGCATGGGGAATCCAACAGTACTTATTAATACCTCTGGGATATACCAAGACCTGGGCTAGTGTTAACATAGGCTTAAAAGGGCATGTACAACAGACTTTGTGGTCCATACAGGCCTCAGACAAGGATGCCTGTTGGCTCTGATGTTCTTTAGCCTATATTTCGCTGATTATTTGTCTCATATCGTTAGGACTCAGTCCTTTCTGCCAAAACATGGTGAAGTCATGTTGGTCAGCTGGTTTATGCTGATGATCATCTTCTTGTTGATTCTATGCTATGCAAACAGCTGAAAACTCTCTGATTTCCTATTGTTAAATACACCACCATCCTTTTGGATCGACCACCAACCATTCCACGCACCCTACTGGTCCAGCGATCAACCCACTCTTCAACTTCCATATAAGGTACACTGCTCAGAGATCGCCATTTTATGTGGCCCCCCTCTAGCTTATTGCTACCTGCTTGGAACCTACCAGCATCCACGTTACTGTGTGGTGGAGCTCCAAATGCAATCTCTATTCAACGGTGTCCGCCCGTAACACCACTTATTGTGCAGGTATGCCCATGAACGATTTAAGCTCTCTTGCATATCTGCATGCGAACCAGCAACCTTTAGTATCGTGTCACCTTATTAGTTGAAACTACCACTAGGACCCTCACCTGCTAAATGGCGCTGCATGTATGTGTTATATTTTTGCATATCAGATGTGTATTGCTCTCCAATGCCCTAGTTTGATTCTCCAAGTTATGCCCCGGAAGAAATGCCCCGCCTATAAATGTCTTCTCAAACTCTTGCATACAGGACAATGTGTTTCTATGTGTTTCCACTAGGGACCTCCCAACCAGATAGTCTCTAGAATGCTCATAATCTCTTTGGTACCGGTTCACACTTGTGCTACAGTCTGCTGCACTGAATGCTTAGGGCTCACCCCATACCTTGCTACTACTATGTATAGACTACTGTGCTCCCACTGCAAACTGTACTTAGGCGCACCTTTAGCCAGACTAGTAAGTGCCTTTAAAACTTACCCTGCATGGGTCTGATACATAGACTTAACTGTGATTTTTGTTGTACTCAGGAAAGTCGAATCTAGGTGTGCACATAATTTAAGCGCACCCATAGCCTTACTAGTAAGCGGCCTAGAGTTTGCTCTACCTGGCTGATATATAGTCATAACTGTGAATCTTGCATTTTTGATGAATTTTAGGAAAGTTGAATCTAGGTGTGCACATAATCTAAACGCACCCACAGCCTTACTAGTAAGCAGCCTAGAGCTTGCCCTACCTGGCTGATATATAGTCATAACTGTGAATTTTTCATTTTTACTGGATTTTCGGAAAGTCGAATCTAGGTGTGCACATAATCTAAGCGCACCCATAGCCATACAAGCAAGTGGTTTAGAGCTTGCCTTACCTGGTCTGATACATAGTTACAACTGTGATTTCTGCTGTAATTAGGAAACTTGGACCTAGTCCTCCTTAGCTAATTTATTGACACAGTGCTAACCAACACCTACTACTGACTAGACGTTACAACCCCCACATTTCTGCTACTATGCTTGCCCAGAATTACACCTTTGTACGCATTCACCTTGCATTATGTCTCACCCTTAAACTGTGCTCTTACAGCTTTTCATTTAAATGACAGGCTCCACCAACAGATAGCCATGCAGTAACAAATCATAGAGACCTGTAAGGCCTTAACAGAGGAACAAAAGGGTCATATTTTGGCATGTCATCAGGGAGTAGGGGATGAAAGAGATGAGGTAAGATGGGAAATAGAAACCCCTGAGCATAACGTCAGGACCCCTGGCATCAGTAACTTCAATCCCTTCAGTTCCATGGACTCTGCCACCCTCATGTCGACTGGCTCATATGAACCAATGGCCACGGGGATGGTGGACTTCAACACAATGGGAGATATGGGACTGACAGATAAGCGCCTCCCAGAAATGGATGTTTGGGCATCTATGTACAGGTTCCCAAATATTAGGCCCAGTCTCTCTGATCACGGAGACTCCAGTGAGGGGAGAATCAGAGAACTGGACCCTCAAAAATACCACCTACCAAGAGATCAGTCAGTCAAATTTGGTGGGGAATTCCATGAGACTAGGCCCACAAAGAGCATTTCAAATACCTCTTCCCAGCTAGGACAGTGGGAGGTGGGGGAGTACTAAGCCAATCTTGGGAGCAAGGGAGAGTCAGAAAACTCTTCTGAGTGCCACAGGTTTCAAGAGACTAGGCCCCCACATTCTGCAAGCCATTCCCAAGCCCGCAGAATCAGGGAGAGCCTAGAGGATCAGACAGCCACCTCTGGTAGCAGTGCCTCTGACTCAGAGGATGAGTGGACCAGGGTGACCAGAACTAAAAAGTCCAACAAGATTAAGAGAGCCCTACTGAAAGATCCCCTGAAGCAAATCAAGGCTACTAAGAGCGTCATAACGCCTTACCACAAAAATGACAAATATTACGTTTGGGAACACCTCGAATTGTTTGAGCAAATGATGGAGACTTTCCACCTGAAGCACAGCCAAAGCTGTATTCAGTATGTCAAGTGGACATTTTCACCTGAATACTCCAGCTTCTTTGTGGGGCTGGAGGATCAGAGCCATTCAAGATGGTCCACCTATAGGACAGCCATCATAAAGCATTTTTCAATACACAGAAACCCTCAAGAGGCCCGCAAGGCGGCCTAAAATCTGCAATGTGGGGAAGACCAGGCCCCACAAGAATGTATCCAAGAACTGAAACGTGCCTTTGCGCAGACCACCAGGAAGGTGCACACAGTCAGTAGGGAATGTATCAATACCTTCTTTCATGCCCTCCCTAAATACATTATGACCCAGCTGGTGAGGGATTTTCATGAGAAAAGATCACTAGACTGGGTCATTGAACAAGCAACTCACATCTACGAAGTGCAGAAGCCAGTAGAAAATAAAAGTTCCAATAAAAGCCCAAAACCAACCAACACCCCTCCTACTGCTAAGGTGGTGGAGGTGAAGGTTGCCCCCATTTTAGATCTGGAGATGGGGGGCCTAAAAACATTCCTGCACAAAATCCCACTAATCAAAGACCCAGAAGGCCCTCGGGCCAATCCCAAACATGGAGTCAGGGAGTTAACCCCACAAATGGTACCTCTCACTCCCCTGACTACATCAGCCCCCGTTACAAGGGCAACAGACCCATCCTGTGCTATGTTTGGACTCCCCCAGCCCAAGGGGGTGATTCAACTAGGGAGCCGCCAACCCAGGAAATTTCACTCCTCACTTTCCCCAGGAGGGCAGGAATCCCCCAAATGCTGGGTTGAGTTTCTTTCCCCGGTACCCGCCAAACATCAACCCCCAAAACAACCCTTCTTTCTTTCCCCACTTTCCTGAACCCAGACTAACCGACCAATCAAGTTAAAACATAGTGTCAACCATGTTAGTTTAAAAGCCACATGCCACATGGTTAAACAAAAACCTGACCAAATAGAATTCCATTTCCAAAATAATCAAATCCCTGATGTGACAGTTATTGCCGTAGGACAACAAAGTGGTGATGGGAAGTCCTCTTTATTTCTGAAAATCAACCTTCCTTCCAGTCTAAAGTGGCATTCCACACTGGAAGGGAATACTCTGAAATTCTATACAAATTCACAATCAGAAAATCTCACTCCTATAGTCCAAAATGATGAGAAACCAGCTCAAAGCATGGCTGACATTCAGAAAATTGGAGAGCAGTTGTTCATCCCTATTCAGTTGAATGAGGGGAAGGACTCTGTTCTCGCCTGATTGTGTGTGAACAAGGGTAAGAGCTTCATCAGCGAAGCCATGTTCTGTAAACTCCCAAAAGACCCAGCCATTACCACATTTAAACTGTTAGACAAATGGGAAATGGACATGGAAACACCCAAATCCAAACAGCTCCTGCCTAGCAGGTGCATGATCAAAATGTCCATAGGCAACAAGAGCATAGTGCATCATTGTTGGGTTGTGCGAGATGGCCTTGCTGCATTTTATTTAGGCAGTGACATTCTCAATCCCTTTGCCAGCAGGTTGGACCTAATAAACTTCAAAGCCTGGTCCCGATTAGCGGGTAATCCCATGGACTTTGATGATCCAGAGAACGCATTTCGGTCAGCTCAACTGCTGCCATATGTAGATGAAATTCAGATTGGAAAGTCACCATCCCAGGACGGACCCGACTATTCGCACTTAAAGTAAAAATTAAAAGATGACAGAAACTGAAAAATCCTGACGCCTATGTTCACCTCAATGCTAATTTTCAACAGCAAAGGTTGGGGTTAAACCCAATGCCACTAGTCAATACAGAACACAACACCATTCCAATAAAGGTGGATAACAGCGACCTAAAGAGTTTCACTCTGGGTGCAGGCAACAATATTGGAATGGCGGCTGATGACTGACATTTTTCCATAGATTTAGGTAACAAACTGGTAGGACCAATCCCCGATGACTGTTTTGACAGTGATAGCGACAATGACGCAACACCAGACAGGATCTTCAACCGGCATTGGGGGAATTTCCTGGTGTACTCTTCCTACCCTTATGGTAAGGAAGATGTGACCGGTGACTTAAGGAGGGATGAGGTGATCTTTCAAGTCCACCAGGACTGCCTTCCCCACCTGAAGCCATCAGTCCAAGTCAGTACTTTGACCAGTTGGTTGACCAGGGACTTCTCCACCCAGTTGGAGGAGGCCGTTGAGATAGCCAAACCAGAAGTCTTTCCGGGCTTCAGGCAGATGGTTGAAGAGAGAGTCAGCCTAGCTGATGCCTGTGAGACTCTGGAGCAAAGGCAAACATTGAAACAAGTTTTCTTAGATTTTCAAGCTCTCTTTGTGGTGGACTCATATGACTGTGGTCGCACGGACATCCACACAACAACAATTCCCACAAACCCTGGCATGACTCCAGTGTTTGTGAAGCAATATTGCTTGCCTCTTGCATCAATAGAGTCCCTTACTGAAATAATTAAGAACCTTGAGTCCCGTGGGATAATTCGTCCAGTCCACAGCACCTTCAATAATCCAGTGCTGGGGATTTTGAAACCAAACGGCCAGTGGAGACTCTGTGCTGACCTAAGGAAGCTCAAGAAATGGGTCCATACTTCCTGATGGCCTCTTCCCTACGTTGACCAAGGGCTGGCCCATATCCAGGGATCACAGGTATTCACTGCATAGACCCGACCAATGGATACTGGACTGTGCCTGTCAGTAGCGAGGACCAATACAAGCTGGCTTTTACCTTTGGGGGCTAGCAGTACACATGGACCTGTACTCCCTTCGGATACATCAACTCCGGCAATGAATTTAACATCTTTCTGCATAAGGCCATGCCCGACTTGGGTAAAAGGGGCAACCTGGCCTATGTAGATGATGTTCTAATCAAAAGCTCACCTGTGGAGGAACACATAGCGGATATCTGTTATGTTCTGACACAGTTGAGGGCTGCCGGAGCAAAACTCTCTTTCCAGAAGGCACAGTGGTGTAGGACCCGTGTCAATTTCTTGCGGCATGAGATAACTCCTGAGGGTCTCTATCCCCAGGAAAAGAAAGTTGAAGCACCCCAGAAAATAAAAGACCCCACAACTCTGCAGGAACTAAGGAGCATCCTTGACTGACTAATTACAGCAGAAAGTTCATTGAGGATTACGCAGAGATTACGAGACCCCTGATCCATCTGTTGAAGGGGGGGTCAAGTGGGAGTAGGGTCCAGAACAAGCCGAGGCAGTAAGACAACTCAAACAGAGCCTCTCACAAGCGCCCTGCCTAGCTTACCCTGTGAAAAACAAGGCATTCTTCTTGGAGACCGGGTTCTCAAATAAATGCTTGACTGCAGTATTATATCAAAAGCATGACAAGATCAATAAAGTAATCTCCTATGCGAGTAAGACTTTATCCTCTGTGGAGAAAAAATTCAACGATTGTGAGAAGGCACTCCTTGCAATAGTATGGGCATTGAAGAATTACCATCCGTTTATCCAGGGGGAACACATCATAGTGGAGACTCCACACCAGCCTCTGCAATATCTCCAAAGTGACAGAATCTGGCCCGGAAATGTGAGTAATTCCTGAATTACTTCCTGGATTCTGGCAATGCAAGGCTTTCCTGTGGAGGTCAGATATGGCCCAAACAAGAAGAGTCCCCTCACGCACGTTCTGGCAGATAGCATGATTGTGCCAGAGAAAACTGTCTTGAGGACGAAAGTCTTAAAACCAAGGACAACATGGAGGCAAACCTTAATTCCCCACACAAAGTCTATGAAGAAGACCAGTGTGAGGGAATGAAAGAGCAAAGATATATCTAGGCTGAGTACCACAAAGGAAATACACCAATCACAGGCTAAAACGATTCACAGATCTTTTATTCTGTATAGTTCACAAAGCAAAACAGATAGCTATCTGGCTCCCAACACCTCGCAGTGTGTACGTGTCGACAAGGAGAGGTGAGCGAGAGATGAACATCTCAACATTTGTGCTTTTATACAATTTGTGTAATATTTTCCAGCCTCTCTTCACGTTAATTAACCGTGGTCTAGAGTTTGTGCATAGTTCACATACAGATTATACAATATTATGCAAAGGATTACATAGGTTTGCATTTCCATGAAGACACAATAGTGATGTATGGTCTGCGATCTTGTGGTAAGCCTTATACTAAGTTCCTTCTCAATGTAGTTCAGCTAATGCATACACTCGAGGTTTGTTCTTCATTGTCCCAATGTTTATACAAGGATGAGTTTTGTGAGCGCAAACAACACTTAAACGAAAGTTCATATGAAGCACAAGGTCTCATTACTTAGTCTAAACAGTCGGCTCTCAGACAGCCTAAACATTAACAGAACTCAAAGGTCAGAAGGCTTGGTTTCAAGTCGAAAACATAGTTCGCCATTTTAGAATGAAGAACACATGAGTAGAAATTAAAATGACTGATAAATCTTAAAATAGCGGCGAAGTTAACCCAAAAATTGGAACTTTGCAACGTGGTTTTTCGTGTAGCGCAAATAGGCTTAGGACAATATAAATGCTAAGGAGGCACTATATAATTTCCATTTAACAGGAATGCCCACTGTCTATGTGGATGGGTGCTTTTACCATGTTGACAACAAAGGGGAAAAGGAACTTGTGCCTGGTGTAGGTAACGCATGGGTGAATGATGCCCCAGAACCCTCCGCTGGGTACAAAATCGGTCCCCAAAGTAGTCAAGTGGTAGAGCTGATGGCTGTGCATCAAGCCATCCTCACTGCTGTCCAACACCAACTCCACGAACTGGTCATAATCACTGATTCAGATTATGTACGGAACGGGTTTGTGGAGCACCTGCTTAACTGGAAAACCAGAGGCATGCTATGTGCTAATGATAAACCTTGAAAAAAAGGAAAATTAATGCAAAACTTTGATGATCTGGTCACCTCGAATGGGATGACCATCTACTGGAAAAAGATTAAGGGTCATTCTAAAATAGAGGGACCAGACAAAACTGGACATGACCTAGCTGCCAGCTGGCCAAATACAGAGCCATCCAAGGGGATCTATTTGAGATCGAGTCCCTTTTGGGAGATATCCATGTCACTGCTATCACTAGGTCAATTGCACAATGGAGTAAGGATACCCCAGATGCTGATTTGATTACGTCTCAAAAAAGGGGATCCAATAATTGGTAAGTTTTATCAACACATTAAGGACCCTGAGAACTTTCCCCTGACGGATACCAATTACATTGGGAAAGAGGACCTCAGAGTGTTGATGAAATGTCCAAAAATGTTCCGAATCCAAGACAGTTTGTTGGTGAGGAGATCCATATCTGGCCATGACCAGTGCGTGGTCCCTACCTCATTCTGAAGCCTGATGCTAAGTCACACCATGATGCGGCCACAGCCGGTCATCGGGGGTTTCATACATTAGAAATCTTGCTAGAGGTTGCATACTGGCCACACATGGGGCAGGACCTCGACCAATACTTGAAGGGGTGTCTTGTGTGTGCACAATTTCAGCCAACATCACTCACACAGCGTGCTCCCCTCCAAAAGAGGGTTTTGACACTGCCTTGGTTAGATTTGCAAGTCGATTTTATCTGGCCCGTGATTTGCTCCTCTAGGGGGAAACAAATACATGTTGACCGTAACTTGCTTGTTCACTAAATGGGTGGAATGTCTCTAGGCCCCAAATTGCAAGGCAGAAACAGCAGCTACCCTGATGATCAATCACATCTTCTCGCGTTTTGGACTACCCCAAAGGATTGAGTCAGACCGAGGTAGTCACTTCACTAGCAAAGTGATGGCAAAGATGTGGGAGATACTTGGGGTCAAAAGGAAACTACACATTGCCTACTGGAAGTCCACTAGTGGCGGAGTTGAGAGGTACAATAAAACTATTATGAGCATATTAAAAAAGTTTGTGGCAGATTCTGGCCAAGTTGGGACATTCGATTACCCCTTGTCCTGATGACCATCAGATCTACCCCTTCTTCTGCAACATAAATGTCTCCTCTCCATTTGAGCTAATGACTGGACGAAGGATGGTGCTACCCCAGCATCTGCTCTACAGAACCCAAGAGCAGACCTTGGTAAATGCCTCCACAACTCATGAGTATGTTGAGAATCTGAGAAAACACCTTCAACATGCTTTTGCCCAGAGGAATCTAGAAAGATCTGCAGACAGTATGAAGACCCACTATGACCTCAAGACCACTAAAAAGGAATATCAAGTAGGAGACCGGGTCTACTTATACAATTTCCAAAGGAACCAAGCCAAAGAGCGCAAATTCCTCCCAACTTGGCGGGGTCCTTTTGAAAATGTGGACAGAATCCCACCAGTCGCCTACAGAATCTGCATCCCCAAGGGCAGTTTGGCAAAAGGGGAAGACAACTGGGTCCACATGAATCAGCTGAAGAGTTGCTAACCCAGGCATACTTTGCGGCAAATAGAGGAGCCAACCGGAAACCCATAGGGGGAAAATCCGGAGACATAAAAGAATTACTAAATGTTCACCATGTATGTGCGAGAAGAGTGAAGACCATTAGTGAACATAGATGGGGAATATTGCCAAGTGTAATCAATGCAAGTGTCTTTCCCACTGCTGACATCCCCAGATGACGTGTGGACACAGTAGTGGGAACATTTCCATAACCATGCCATGTTCTATTTTCTAGAATTGGTCTAAGAATCATTCCAAGAATTACCAAGGAGGACCACTCGGGGACCGGGAGGAAAGACCTAAGGAGCCCCGAGTGCCCCTCCTTACTCTCAACCAGAACAAGCAATACTTCTAACCAGAACCAGCAATACTCCTGACCAGAACCGGTGAGGAGAGCATGTCACTCCAGCACTGATGGAGAAGCGACTGAAGTTCGCCACATGGACATAAAAAGAACATCCCAATCTCCCGACTTCCCCTTGACGGGAGGTCAAAACCAAGTCAGGAGGGGGGATCTGTGGGATGTATTGACCCACTTTGCTGTGCTTTGCGGTATCACTCTAATACTTATGTGCATGGAACTGCAATAATGGCGGCAAAACTCATGGGCGTGACAAAAATCTACAAAAACCGTGTATTTCAGCACACAAAAATAGGGATGCACAACCTGCCACTCATGGTGCATGTTTGGTAGAATAGCGCACACCCTGCAGAAAATGTGCCAGTGGGCTCCATGACCAGCAAACAGAGTGCAGAGAGAGAAGCAGCACTTCACAAATGTATGTAATCTAATGAACCATTGCGAACATACAAAGTCCTAAGGTGAAGAGTAAAACATTTAATCAGAAAACTGGATTGTCTGTAAACTGACAGCCCCTGACAGCCCCTGTCAGAATCTGGGTGCAGTATCCTACCTACCTTCGCTACCTGAATGACAGCTGTCAGATGAGTTACTGATGAAACTTTAAAAAGATCTAAACTTAAAAAGTCTGCCGGATCAGCAAACATAAAAAGGATTGTGGCTAAAAAGAATACAGATCTCAGTTGCTTTTTATCCCACAGAGTTAAAGCTAAGAAAGTAATGTATTTATGTTTGATTTAACAAATGTGGTTTTTCCTGGATTTTAATTGAGAATAAATTAGCTTGGCTGAGCTGCAAACCTTTGGAAGTAGACAAACAGGTTTCTCCCAAGAGGAGGGCCTTCCTCTCAGCAGAAACTCATGGGGAGGTTCTAATTGTGGGTTATCCCAGACTCGTGTCTACAGAAAGAGAATGAACAATAGCATGCCCTTCAGCCCAGGAAACAGAGGTGTGAGAGGGTCGTACATGGCTCCTGGAAGGAAAAAACCAGGAGGGGGATGCTCCTGGACTAAAGGGAGAGAAAAAGGGGCATGCCATTTACTGTTAAACATGAACAAAGAACAATTTTTAAAAGACTCATAACTTGTGATTGAAAATGGTGAAAAATATACCAATGACATATTTGTTAGTCTTATTTTTGGCTGCATGTTTTAAGAGGTGGCAGAACTGTGTAACATGTTCTTGACAGGAATGGCAATATATGTGGTTTTATGTGAAACATATGAATCCTAGAATTGTGGAAATGTACACACACACACCCTATGTTAAATACACACATTTGTGGAAATTTGCATAAAGTTTGGAAATCGTGTTCATAGCAAAAAGGACAAAATTCTGTAGAAAGTTGAAACACGATCCTACACCTGCGAGATTTTAATGAACAGCTACGACATAAAATATGGCATCTTTGTGTGTGATTTGTGTAAAAGTTACCAATGTAGAAATGTGTATTTAGTAGAAAATCCGATTTTGAGACCAGTAGCTAAAAGGAGGTTTCTGAGAACTGTAAAGCAAACCATAAAATGTAACATCATCTGGCCTTGATCCAATGACTCAAAGGGAAGGCGGAGAAGCATTTTTTATCCAATCCCAGCTCACAGGGGCATGCTTAGCTAAACTGGCCCATACACCCACTTTGTGATGTCATTTTAAAGCATAAATAGAGACAGCTGACAACACATAGGGACTCACAGGTCCACTCACTTTCCCGATTCCGGCGAAGCAATCTGATCCAGCATTCTACATTCAGCTTTAACATTCTTCCAGATCCAGATGCCAAGACTCTTGCAAGCAGTAGAGAATGATTGACTTTCTGCAAGGCCTAAATCTTCAAACTTATTCTTGCAACCCGTGAAGCGCTGCGGTGTGAGAAGGCCTTTTGAACCAGTATCCTGAAATTCCTGGCTTGCTACCACTAGGCTTGTCTGACGAACTCACTATCCAGCTGATTGAAATATCCACAGACTAGGAGGGCTGATCTGGGCAAATCCGGTGACCGCCCTAGCTGACTTGATCCCGTGCCTGAGGTGCTGTTCTTCCTAGACCAGATCCAATCCAATAACTTATTTTTTAAGTATTAATAGGGAGAACAGTGACCCATAGTATATTTGCATTGTTTTATCGTAATCTCCACCCATCCTATCTTTAAATTCAAAATCATAATATTGTCAGAACCTTTCTTGTGCTGATTTTCTCTCATTTGTTTTATAAAATCATAAGTCATTAGTGATTTTGAGTAACTAAAGTGAATCCCAGAACAAATTGAGTATCCACCACGTGAAGGGTTACGCCGGCCACGTAACTGTGGAGACTCATGTGTGACATCCTCTTTTTCATAGTCATAATCAGTGTAATCAAACCCATCTTTCATTTTCAAAGTGCTTTTCTGTTTTCCATTCTCGTGCCTATTTTGCAAAAACGACTCTCACTAAAACCTTTATAACTCCCTCAGTTTTTTATGATAGAAACACAATTTTAACTCCTACTTGTACCTAACATCCTTAGCTATCCATAGAACCCAAAACCGCTTTGCAAAACAGTGCAATTCTCCCGTTATAGCGAATATCACGCAAGGAAAAGTTTGCCGCGAATTGAAATTCTGAAAGGCTTTACACGTGTGAAATAGCTTTTAAAGAGTTTCCGACGTGGACTTTGAGATTTCCACTACTTTCCTTTGACTAAATCATTGCTTGTGATTGTTTGCAACTGTTCAAAGTGGCTCCCATAAGAATGTATGACAATTTAAGTATTTTTGATCACATTTGGTGTTTTTGCCCAGGTAATTCCAAAGATAATTTCAAAGCCATTCTGACAGCTGAAAAGTCAATTCCGTTTTCTCTTGTGTTTGAAGGGGGAAGGTGGGAGTGATATTCTGTTTGGTTTGTGCTATTCCTGAATACCTGCTCTCTCCTCACATCTATTCATTGCCTATTGGGGGGTTGAGGGGTGTTGCAGGGGGAACCCCTAACCATAGTGCCATCTATACCAAACCAACACAAAAGTATTATTTTCTGTGCTGCATGTGTTTTATGCTCATTATTTGATTCCTAGTGCATTAAAGATATTATTCAGTGTTCTGTCACCCCATTTGTGATTGTTGCTACTTATTAAAATATATTGTGATTACATTCCATATACATATTTACCTTTGCAAACTAGCCTGATTCCTGGTTCAGTGTGACCGAGGGGGGGAGGACGGGGTTTCCAGGAGAATGGTGTGATATGAGTGGTATATCGTTCAGAATATTGAACCTATAGATAAAAATAAATAAGGGTTTCAGTTGTGCACTACACGCTGGGCTTGACTTGGGTGTGTGCCGGATTGAAATCACTTACAGATGCAATGTTCTCTTGGTTATTTCATGGTTATATTTCATTAGGAGAACACTGTTGTGAGTTTTCTGCTGTCTTACACATAATAGAATGCACAATAGCAAAGTACACTAGTTATTGATTATTCACTGAATGGGGTTCCATTGAATGTCATGTTGGCTAAGATCCATGTTCACTTCAAATTAGGCCTGACAATCCGGCTGCATTCAAACAGAGCTAAGCCACACAATAGCCTGGTTATACAGGAAATCCCACTAATAGTGTCCCAGAATAGGCTAATTGCAGACACCTTTTTTCATAAGACCTTCACTGCAAAATTAATAGTTTAGTTCCCAAGTTGGTCCCACAGAATACAAAGCTAATGTTTCAACATGATAGTTGCATGGCATGGCAGCTGATACTAGAGGTGTTAATTAAGTGTTGCCACAAGTCCAAGTCGCTGATTTAACTAATGTTGTTGACTGTGATTGGTTCATCTGCATGGTGATTTGGTCAGGATGACAAGTGACAAGTTCGGTTATTTGCTAGAGGTTGTTGTAAGACGTCCTTAAGGGTTGTTCTTATAATGTCCCCTACAGGTGCTTACCAATGATGTAGTATTGTATGGGTCATCATTTAGGTGTAACCCTGGCCAGAACCAGTAGGGAGAGTGGGGTGTGTTTTTATAGGGTAATCTGAAATGTTTCATCTACCAATTGAAATGCACTAAAATTATATGTTTTTTGTATATACATATTGAAGCCAAATGTGGGCGGGTTGTGGGTCCTTTGGGTTTTTGTTTGCTGATTCATTTACCTCCAGGCAATATTGCATTGCAATAAAGAAGCTGTCTTTCTACATCCTGTGCACTTAACTTTTGTTTCTGTGGATTACTTGGAGTCGGAAGAATATGTTTCTACAGATGCAAGATCTGAAGTACTGTCTTCAATTAAGGCTAGCTTAAAAGTTGCCTGTCTAAGGTGTGCTTATTGCCTTAGTCTTAGGCAGGCAGCCCTGGACATACTCCTTTATCTTCTTGCGAGTGGTGTTCATTCTTGGATTCTGTATGGACAGATGTTTATCCAAAACATATAGCAAAGAATGCACAGGGTTTTGATGCACTTGTTTTTGTTAGTGTTTCTGGGCAAGGGGAGCAGATAAGTCGGATGATGATGGATGGCAAACAGAGCATGAAGGATAAAGAGGATGTTAGGTGAGCATGGCCAGCAAAGGGACAACATGACTTACTGTTGCGAGAGTGTTTCACAAGGTAAGGTGGAAGAATGGGCTTTGGGGCCTATCCTCATTAGGAAGACCAGGGGAAGAGATTAAATACGATGCAATTGAGGGTGATGTCAAATATGGATGATGACCAAAGGGGAATCCATAAAAGAAAATAAGAGTGCCAAACTAAGAGCATATTTGAATAAGTAGGGTCTGACAACAAAACGTGCAATATCTGCAAATAGCAACAGAAAAAGAGAGCATGACAAAATGAGTGGCAAATAAATGACACAGAACTGGAACCACGTGGCATCCTTTACCAATGGCTCTTACGGAGCCCCTGGGGCTGGACACTCTGCTACTACTTGATGGTAAGTGCTGTTAACGTGGGTTCATAGGATCATGTCGCATCCTGAGACACCACCTTGTCAGGGGTGAGTCTGGGTCATTGCCATAGGTTGGATCGGTGCTCCAGGGCCAAAGCAGATGTAATGGCTTGGTCCTCTGTTTTGATGGTCATGAGCACCGGATGAGAAAGCAGGGATCCTCTCTACCACAACACATATTCTTTCTGGACTGTCTTTTCGTGGGCTTTGCAGAATAAATCCATTTGCAGCCAGATCCAAAGGGCTTCTGGGGCCAGTTTGGGGAGAGTGTGTGGGGGGGGCAGCATGGGTTCGATCTTTGTTCCATGGAACAAGCTGATGTACTGGCCTGGTACATTTCTTCTGGGGTCTTGAGCGGCAGATTCATTCTTGTGTTTGATGCAATAGCCGAGGCTTAGTGGACCAGTCTGTTCATGGTCTGATGCACAGGGCTTCTGTCTCGTGTCTGGCTTTGCACCGGGCATTGGATCTTTGGTCAGTGGACAATCATGCTAATGGCCTGATCCTCTTCTTTGATGGTCACGGGCACCAGATGAAATGGCATGAGAGCTGATTAACTCACTCTTCTTTGATCCTAATCATGCCATGCTACTTTACACCTCCGTAGACCTGCATATTTAGCAGTCGTGTTTATTTGCGTTGCTACGTGACTGCAGTGGGGGGCTGGCTAAGCATTGAGGTGAGGAGTTCAAATAAAATAAAAATGCTCTAAAATATCAGTTTAGAATCACTACACCTCTCTATCCCAAAATGGCAATTTTAAAAATCCTTTCACAAATCACCAAACATTCAAAGGCGTACTGCAACTGAATCGCTGCATTTCACATCACAGTGTGTGGTTATCTATCTTTCGGCCATCGTTGCTTTTTAGTCTTACCGTGAGATGTGTGTATGTGCAACAGGATGAGTTGCATTCAGAACACAAACGTTGCTTTTAACCCCACGCATTGCCATGGAGACGCTAATGCAGTCTGCCAGTCGTACTTGTTTTTTTCAATTAGGCCCATTTTATTTAATGAATCACCCAGCTCTCCCCTGCAACGCTCCCAGCATGTCGTAATTTCACGGGTGCATTCGTACTCACAGCTTGTTTGCATTGAATGTACTGTATACATTGATTCACATATGTTTCTCGGAGGTAGGTTGACGTCATGTCATGTGCGGGACGAGACACCATTCTAAGATGCCTACACATTCACCTAAATAATGCCGACCTATATTCTGTAAGTGAGATATACCCTAAAGCTCACAACTGAAATGCGAGGTTATGATGTATTTAAATCCCCACAAGCAAAGTGACCCCACACTGCGGTGTGCACAGGTGACTGCTGCTTTTTAATGTTGTTTTACCACACACATGTTGTTGCGCCACACACCGTGGTTAATAATAAGCAGCGCTCAGATACCTGAAGGTTCGTAGCGCTATATAAATGTGAAATTATTATTATATTATAATACTGTCCAATTCCGATTGTGCAGCACTGAAACCTTTACCGTTCATATCAAGAAGCATGTATTCCTGAAATAATCTTCGGAATACAGCCTTATTAATGAACTGCATTAGTGTTTGTAAAATGAATAATAAAGTTTTATTGAAAAAGAAATGAAAGAAAACATAATACAATTAAATATTTAAATAACTTTTTGTGGCGGGCATTACATGATTTTTGTTACAAAAAATATATTTATTGCACCGGAGAAACCTGTAACGTAGTGTTATCTACAGAGAATGCCTTCTGTTGGCAGAGACATAGGCAGGCGCCTATCGCAGAGCTGGGTGGACACGATAACAAACCGCTCATCAGTCTCAAACTTGCAAGTGATGCAAATACAGACGCAGATCTGAATAATGCATCTATTACAGTGCATTACAGGGAACGATGGGCGGCCAGTACCGAGGACCCGGCCTTTAATGTCTTTTAGTGAAATCTCACAATCTGCCTTGAATTCCAACATACACTGGGACTGTCAAAACTCGCAACCGGCAAACTTCACTTTCAGTGGCTGTTTCGCTTTTCAGCTACCACAAATAGCAACAACGCGGTTCCTGCCTGTCAATATGGACTGTCCTTGCTTCTGGGGTCCCACATTCTTCTGAGAGGGCTCAGGCTTGGTCAGTCCTGCTTCGTGGAAGTCCGGAGGATCTTCCAAAAGCTTTAGGCCAGCTTAAAAGTAATGCACACAATCTAGTGTCCCTCTCCCTGGCTATATGGCTTCCTGCAGCAACTCTGAGGAAATTCAACCAGCTTCGAGATGGGTCTCCAGGTGGCTTACTTTGGAATTGTCTGCTCCCACCAACTCAATGGCAGAAGTCGTCCTTGCAGGGGCTTCACAGTTGATATGAACTTGGTGTTTCAGCACTGCAGCAGGGCTTCGTCGGGCAGCCCAATGGTCAAGGAGTTGCACCAGACGTCCTCTACAAGCTCTTCTTCGGTTCCTTCATCCAGTGGTCGACTCTGCCTTCCAAGCGAAAAGACTCACCTTGTATTCATTTCTCTCCCATTCATTCCAGCCTAGCTGTCACTCACCCAGCAGGGTGGCTGTCCTTGCCAGACAGTCAGCCAGCCAATCACCAAAGAGTACATTTGGGTCTCCTAGGAAACTAAGCACAGGGAGTTTCGGGCACCTCCCTCACTCCGTGCCTACCCCAGACACTCTACAAGGTTCTTTCCAGAAAGACATGGCAAAAAAAGAAGACTGAGGACCATTTTGTCAAAGATGACTATGCGCCATTTTGAAAAAGATGGCTCCTGCGGTTAGCGTTACCAGAGCTGTGAACAGCCACGGTAAATGCAAACCTTTGTAGTTCGGAACAAAACCACTGCCACCAGCCATTCTGTGAGGAAAGGGTAACATAAAAAAATTACATGAGCATTTAGACACAGGGGATACTAAGTAAACCCTCAAGCATTTTACTTTAAGATAGGGTGTGCTGGGTCTAGCAAGTACAATGCTAAGTAAAGTCAATTTCACTTTACTGCTCTGGGAAACAGTAGTTTATCCCAGAGGAGGTATTTAAACCTTGGGAAATCTAAAAGACGTCCCTGTGTCGCTGCACTGAAGGTGCTGTGTGACACAATGTAAAAGATGATGTGTATTGAGCTTGTCAGACTCCGTAACCAAACGAAACACAGAAGTAAAATTCCCATTAAAATACATGAGAGAGTGGGAACAACGGGTCACACTCTCTCCATGTTAAAAAAAAAAATCAAGTCCTCAAAATCCAACAAAGTTGCTGGGGGTGTCTAAGGTGGAGGGAATTAGCAAATGTTTGGGAATTCTCCTAACAGTTCCAGTTCTATGGCACATGTTGTACTTGGTCAGTAACCTGCTTCCCCATCAAACAACAGCCTTAGTGACTCACACCAAGGAGGCAACTTTTTGCAGACCTTTTCAACAGAGGAAATGCAGATTTCTTTTAAGAAGGATGAGAGTATTGCATTGGTTGCTGTCCATGATGTAATTACATATCCGCTAATTAATACTGTATGTTTGAGCTAGCCAGTGGTTATTAAAGCACTCATGAAAGATGTTCTTATCCTATGTCTATCAGTCCAGTATTGACATGTGTACACTGTTCCTGGGCCCTGGCAAGTGGTGCCAAACTGAAGTATTTGCCACTTTTCATGAAATAATGATGTGGTGCTAATACTCACTCAGGCATATGGAATCCACAAATACACGTTTGGCTAGGAGAGCTGTCATCCTACCTGACAGTGACACCCTACCTGAGCAGGTACTACGTATCATCAGCAAAAGCATGCCTTTTGCAAAAATAGAAATCAGCGAGTGAGCTAAACTCAGTAAAGGGATGACAGAAAGAGGGAAAAAATCACTCATCTATAGAAAGATCTCTTGCGCTTAAGATTGGGCTCACATGCAAACTAATCGAAAAAGAGGCACACCAGCATAGGTCAGTGAGCCATGTCCTCAATAGAATGTGATACTTTGATAACCTTGGAGTGATGTGTATCCCCTTTACAAACCAGACCATTTCATCCACCTCAAAGGCAGTGTGGTAGACACCCCCAGTAGAGGTTGTGGTAGGAATAGCGGAAGAGCGAAGCATCGACCTGTCAATGTGCATCAAAGAGAGAGTAGACAATAAACCCCTGCAGTGAGCTAGACCTCACTAATCTACACCAGACTGATGTACTAATGTCATATAATGTATGGAGAGACTACTGTTAAACCGCCTTCCAGCCCATTCTTTATCAATATGCACACTATACCAGAAGACGGGACACTGCAATTAAAATAGATGCCCCACACTTAATTCTCATGCACATATGTTCATTAATTGATTCTCAGTAAAGAACACACAATGAATGTTCCCACACTTTCGTACAAAGTGCATTTTGTTAAATTAAGAGAAATAAAAATAGAAAAAATATTGTGATTCATTGTCTATCATTGTGACTACTGTGATGATCACAAGGAGTTGTCACTTCTCCCCAAGGGGGTGCCCTTTTCCATGAGGCTAGGGAGGTGCGGCTGCTACCCAATAGTTGTGTAGGGGTGGTTTATTGTGGGAGGACCTCAGGGGAGGACCAAGGTGGACTACCCTTCTGGGGGTAAGGACGATTAACTGGAGTACAGCCAATTACATCTTCACACTTCCCTACATTCCATAAACCTTCCTAACGTCCAAAACCGCTACATTGAGAGAGCAAACCTATTTATTGCTGTACCATGGGAGATGAAGCCAAAAGTACTGGGACAAGGAAGAGCACAGGACACATGTAGATCATTGACTAAGCTAACACTGGTATAAGGTGGCCCTGAGAAGGCATGAGGATTAAGCCGTTAGCAGAGACAAAGGACTTGTGCAATCCACTTGTGTGGAACGAGCTAAAATTTATAAAAAGGAACAAAGGACTATCAGATGTTTCAAGTCCGGCCACAGAGTTGAACGCAGCCATCAGAGGAAAGAGGTGTAGCAGATCTCCAACAAGGAAGAATCAAATCCTGCTGGCAGACCAGCTAGAGGAAGACACAGAGGGCGCTGGTGATCAGCTATGGGAGTTCTCTGTTGGGTATGGTGGTTGCAGACACAAGCACATGACCAAGAGAAGGACGCAGGCTGGGTTGTGCGTGGAGATGCAACGCTGCAGATCTTGACGAGGAGAGAAATGCAAAGAGCTGACAGAGCCGATCCAAGTTCCAGGAAGCCCCATCGATGTACCAAAGCCCTTGAGAAGGTAAGGGGAGGTACAGGAGACCCAGAGGCGACATGAGAGCTGTCATGAGAGATGTTCAAAATACCTTCCCTTGTCCCAGTGTGAGTGAACCAACTATTGGGCCTTGCCAGGGTCAGTTGTGCCCCTTTTAGCATCCTCCTCTGTCAGTGACAGACAGAAACCCACTGAACACCAGAAAAAAGGGTTGGGACCCTACTAGGAATACAAGCAGGGTCAGGGATTCTAATCAGAGCATAAGAAACATCAGTGGCAGAGATATTACCACTGACCACCAGGGGTCAGAGGCCCTACCACGGACATGAGAAGAGTCAGGGACCCTAACAAGAGTACCGGAGGGATCACTGAACCTAATGAGAGCATCAGAGGAAATCTTCCTCTGCGCAGTGGTAATGAGGAAACTACTGGCTTTCAGAGAAGGGTCTGGGACACCAACAGTGAGAAAGAGAGCATCAGGGGAAATCTTCCTCAGCGCAGTGGTAACAAGAAAATTAGAAGATGAGTTAGAAAAGTGAGACAAAACAGTGAAGAATAATCCATTGCTTAATTGTGAAAATAGTAAAAATAGGGCCACAAAATACACACATCACATAACATGAGTCCAAATGTCATCAAAACTCATTATTACCTCTAATTGTAAGCTTTTCAAAAACATGACCACAGCCAGCACTAAAGAAGTGGTACGTCCTGCCAGTCAGTCATTCCAAAAAAGCATCAGAACTGCCCAAGTATTGTATGTGTGTTGTATGTATGTAAACAAAAAAATAGTACGTGTTTAAGAGGTTCCAAGTTATCACTGATACCTCAAAATCTAAAGTTGGCTGCATCTGCCGAAATGAATGCATACCTAACAAGAAATTATTTCGTGAGGTTCAGGTTCCACCTGAATTTCAATAAGAGATTTTATAGCTGTCTATTCAGATAAATAGAAAGGAACAGGGCCAACACCCCACACTTTTTGTGTTTGGTTATAAGATGGCTCAATGATTCATGACTATGGAAACCATCTAGGGTGGAAATCCAATCACGATTGTATAAAGTCTGTTTCACCTTAGCAGGATCGTTCACAAGGTCAATTACTGTCATCTCCAGTTGATGTACTAAACTAATAGAAAATTCAACAAAGTCTTTCAGGAACACAACCCCATTTGATTCCATGCTATTATTTAGGTCACAATATAGAGAGGCAATCAAACGACTTACAGTTTCACTGCAAACTCTGCTGAGATTCCTCGCAAGCCCAAGGCGAACAGAGACGGAAGCACGGACATCGAACAAGAACGCTGTTTGATATGAATGCTTATTCCTGAACAGTACGTGGAATAAACGCCAGCTCAGTACTCTGTTTCCACCACGACGAGGCAAAAGTAACATGGCTGGACAATTTAACATTCCCAGGTAAATGTGGGAAAACACAGGAAGCAATCTAATCAAACACTGTGACCACCCACAGGAAGTAATATATCGCGCTCATACGATCAACATCCCGTGGCAGGCAAAGGGAACATTGTAAGCAATCTATGTGTCTATTGATAAGACCAGCATCGGAAAATGACACCTTATATGCTTTTAAGGCATTGAAGATTGTGATGCCTTTGGCACTACGTATCGTCCATTCCACTATTACTCTATTAGTGTTAGAACTTTGGAGTGTCCTGAAGACAGGCCCAAGGAAACACATGACATAAACTGACTAGTGAATGTGTTAATAATCCCAGACCCAGAAACACGATTAAGTGACAACAAGAGCATAAAAGTATTCTGATGGGCCACTGTCTAAAATCTTTCAGTTTCTATTACTAACCCCACCCCTTCTTATTTGCCATAATGGTAGATTAACATTTAAGGCACTAATGCACTTAGGCTAGAGAAATTGAATGTGTTCTGTGCCTAGTGTGTTGTGGTTCTGTTCATGTGCTAAACTATTTGTGGGTGTTTTTTTTTTTAAAAGCATTTTGTATATCTATTAAAATATGTATTATTTTTTAAGTTTGTATATTTTGGTCTAAATTAAGTTAGACGTATCTCCAGATCTGAAACGTGGTTTTTTCACGCCCTTAGCATATAAAGGAGGGTAGCTGTTTCTGTGGAATCTGTCTTGCCTTACTCTATATGTGCCCTCATCCACACAGCCCCCTAAAAAAGAGGACCACCTTATGTGCTCATTTTGAATATTCTCTCTCACACAAAGGATGGAAAAACCTTGCTGTCGGCATTGAGAATTGCTATGGGCCTGTAGTTTTTTGGGTCTGAACTTGGACTTTTTTTTATAGATGGGAACTATGTGTGCTGTTATTCAGGATGCAGGAAAGGAATGAATATCAGACATTTGTTTTAAGAAATTGGCAGAATAGTATGCCCTGTCACCGGGCTACATTTAAATAGGATATTAGAAAGCCTATTGTGGCTAGGAGCATGATAATGACTAATCTTATTCAAGATACCAATTAAATATTCCTGAACCTCATTAAGTTGCCATGTAACATCCACTTGTAACCAGACAGTTACAGGGAGGAATCAGGTACATTTTGCGAAGAAAACACCTTCTTGTAATACTTCGTCCAATCGGATTCGGACACAGCATTAATCTGAACAGCTGTGAATTGCCAACTTGTTGATCAATTTTCAAAAATCTAAGGACTTTTAATTAAGACAAAAATGTCTTCAAAATTTCTTCAAAATCTCTTTAGATACCTAGACACTATATTACCTCTCAAGCAATTTACCAATTTTTGTATTGAAGTTTAACCCTCCTAAGGTCTCTACATAAAGTCGAAACCCACATCAGATTTTAAACTTTTTATCTGAGATCACATATGCCTTTTCTTCTCTTCAACACAAGGATCGTAAACATGTAGAGAGGATTTCAATAGTTTATTCCATAAAAGGTTCAAAACCATACACACTAAACGTGTTACATTACCAGTCCATTGATGATTCTGTCAGATTGAAAGCAAGAGCGTCATTCACTCTTTTTTATTGATTGGGGTTTGCACTTAACTCTACAAGATCTCTAGACCCATTTAATTACCCTCTAGGAACCAACAGATCAAACTCACTGGTTGGCATACAATGGTCACTCCATGATGTTTCTTTAACATAAAAAGAATTATATCTACTGAAAAACCAAACCCCCACAAAAATATCAATAGTAGATATTGACATCCCAGTCCGCCAAGTGAGTTTCTTTGGCATGTATCCATGAATGGCTACATTCAGCATTCTAAGACCCAATCTTTGTAAGCATTTCATCCAACTCCACCCTAAGAAATGTTTAGAGTTCTCCTTTTTGATGAAGGGTGGCATATCTTTCATTGTATCAGTTTCAATACATGGAGCATTCACATCTCCTGCTACCAGTAAATGACTGCCCTTTTCCAAATCGCACCATTCATTAACAAACAGTAATAGATGCTCCAATACATAATCAAGATTTTAAAAATTCCACTATGTCAATACAGATTTAAAAGCAGTAGATTAGTTTTGTGCCCCCAACAAACATTTTAACATGTATAGCTAAAATGCCCTGTCATTAACACACAACTCTTCAAATCCCATGCCTAATTTAACCTGTGTCAGTAGGCTGCCTGAAGAGCGGACCAAATGACCTTTTGATGCAGGCTGGTGTACAGTGATGTAGCCATCCAACGAGGGGCAATCAAGTTACCAGGTCTATTGTAATAATATAAAATATGTGACTTTAGAACAAGACCCAGAGAGGTATACGTAAACAAAAAAATTATCATGGCCTGTGTATTCCATGACAGTAGCAAAGGTTGGACACTAGGACTGAAGATATTGAGTTGATTGCTGCCAATTTCCTGGACCTGAACGATTTAGTGCCCTAGATAGCCATGACCAATCTTGTGGAGTGTATTCACAGTTGGATTTACTTGTGGACAACCGAATATCCTTAGTTGCATCTGCACAAGGACATACTGAGATTATAATTTCTCTAGGTAATGTAATGACAGAGAGACCATGACTTCTACAACTGAATTTTGATCATTACAGGAGTGAGGTATTACATCAAACCCCAGTTGTCTCAGAGATTGAAGATTTTCGTTATGGTGTCAAACACAATTTTGGAGCTAATATACAAAACAGCTCCATCTTTCCTTTGCAGGTCAATAAAGTTCACCCTGTGAATATCCTTGGAGGATATCGCCCTCAAATTAGGGACCCCTCCCAAAAGTGAAGAATGTTAGTTATATTTAATGTTGAGTCTCTGCCTTCTGGTACGAGGGACTCCAATAGGACTGTTTATGATGAACTTGCGGATGGACCAGTTCTCTATTGAGCTCTTCTGCCTGCAGAAGACCTTTGGGGAAAACATAATCCTTGAAGGTCAATGCCCTTGTCTGGGCCTTTTCAGTTTTTAAGAATACTGTAAACATGATTTGGTCCTTTCCTGTGCTCTCTTATACACACATTTGTAGAAAGGACATTGCGACCCTGCAATGTGTTATTGGACGTAATGGTATCAGACGGCATAATCCAGAGAGCAAAGCTTCGTTATACAGTGGTCTTTCTATAGCTTCAAAAGCATCTTCCCTTCTTGGCGAAGTAAACACAGATGGTGTAAATAATGGTGCAATAGCATGAATCAGACGTACATTTGTTTGCACGAGAAAACAGTTAGAGGAGACACTGAAGAAGTTACAACCAAAGATTTGCAACTTAGAGATCCACTGTCTACCTTTTGCTGATTACAGCACTTCTTATCCAAAACATCAGACACTTAAATCAAGGCAGCTATCACAGTTGGTTGTCTTATGAGAGTGTGAATAACATTTTCGTGATGATTGTTTAGCGTAATTATCCTGAGATTTATTTTTATTTCTGTTCCTTGGTCTTATTGCCTTTGGCTTTACACCTGGTCTTTTTTGTTTTGGTACAAGGAATCGCAGTCATATCAATGTGAGGAGAAACTGCAACTTGTATGGTTGCACACTCAGTCAAAAGGGAGGCACTGCAGTTACCGCCAACAATGATAACTTTGTTGTTAATGAAGCGTTCCGAAATAATTGATTAATTTAAAGGATAATCACCTTCAAGGGGGGCATGGCCCCTCATTACAAGGTTGTTCAAATGGACCTCATGAATAGACTCAGTACTTAATAAGTAGTCTTGGTGACAAGGATTATACATCTGCAAAAGTATGATTCCGTAGTTAACTCTTGTATCGTTTAGTTGGTTGTAGACTGATGGACAAATTGCTCGTGATGTTACAGATTGTCTTGTAGTACAATGTGATGCCGGATGAAGTGTCAGGATTTCTTTGAGTTTATTTTGCAAACCAATATTTTCAAACTTGAAAAGCAGAGAGCAGTAAAGATGAATCTTGGTCTCTTCTTTTACTCCCTCTTATAAGGTGAACAATGCACACAGCACATGGATGATTTCATACAAGAGACCTTCGTGACCTTGCCCAAGACCCTCAACCACTTTATTGTCCATGTGGTTCAAAATTGCAGACAGTCTCCTGGGTGGAATATTAGTAGAAATTGAGGTAACAGAATTTTGAACTTCATGCACTACATCTGTGTAGTCAGGACATTCAGTAGAAGTTCATCAGGAATAGTATGTCTATAATTAGATTCCGAATTCAGTGTGATAGATAATTTAGCTGATCTATCTGCAATTGAAGCTTGAGTCAGGATTAAAAAAAGAAGTAATTTTTGCCGATTTTGAACTTCGCATGCTCTTCATGCCTATCGGGGTGGGTAATGTGTTCAATTACGCCTTGCACACCACGGTCCAACCCAAACAATCTGCCCTCACCAGGGGACAGTGGCAATTGCAAGTCATTTGACGTATGGCTGATGAGTGCCAGGGTATTGCGGCCAAATTAGCCCTGCTTTTCAACTCGTACATACACAGAGGAAGGCCATAATAATTATGACACAACACCCACTCACCCGGAAGGCAAGGTTGAATGATCCAGATGGTACATACAAAGCACCCAGCAGATTATAATCCGTTCCTACTGATTCGATAAAGTTAGGCCCAATAGCATCTCTACAGCAGTACTGTCATATTGCTTTCCACACACTGCACACACCGCATGTGCTCCGTTCAGCATCTGGGATTTTGACTGCTCAAGCTGGTCACACCTCCGATTCCAATTAACAACGGAAAACAAACTCCAAGGACGGGTCCAGCGATACCTGCCAAACTGATTTTCACACACTGCACGCATAGCGCATGCTGTGCACAGTGTCTGGGGTTTTGACAGTTCAAGCTGGTCACACCTCTAAATCCAAGTAACCACGGAAAACAGACTCCAACGTCGGGTCGAGCGATACATGCCAAACTGCTTTTAACACACTGCACACACTTGGATCAAGGTTCCATATATCACTGAAAACTTTACAAAGGATTGAATTGTGCCCTACTCAGTGGGGAGCATGGCTATAATTGTATAGAAACATGTTCTATCTATGTTTTTGGTGAAAGCAAAATATATGTTTCAAATTATTATTTCCCAGTAATTTAACATATAGGTATAATGTATTATTTACCAATTAAACAAGTATATATATATATATATATATATATATATATATTACATGGCCACGGTAGTGGCCATGTAGTTATGGTTAAGTTGCTGTTTCCATAGGAAGAGCACTTTTTGGGCGGCTTATAACTTCGCTCTCCCTGGACGGATCCTCACCAAACTTTGCAAAAAAAGTAGTTGGGTCACTCTGAAATTTTTTGCAAAGTTTGGTGAGGATTCGTCCAGGGGGGGCAAAGTTATAGGGGGGGTCCCACATTTTTTTTTTCTTCCCATAGACTGAATGGGAAAAAACTTTGCGCACGGCTACAGCCCGAACCGCTGGACGGATTTACACCAAATTTGTGGCAGGAGCGGCGGCCTGGTCCCAAAAGCGTGGTGTAAATCTGTCCAGTAGTTGTTTTAAAAATGACTAAAATGTAAGGCAAAAAAATTAGTGATATCTGCGTTCACTTCGCGGACGGACTTCCAGCGACGTGTTCGCTGATTGGACGCCGAGGGGCGTGGAGCGCGTCAGATTTTCTGTGGCGCCCACCATCTTGTATTCGCAGTCGACTGCGTACAGCGCAGTGAAACGTGGATAAAAAAATTGTATTTAGTGCCGTGTGTTGGTGTGTAAGAGTGTTTGGGGAGGGTGGGGGAGTATGAGATAGGTTCAATGTTTTGTTTTTTTATGTGCTAGACGTTTTTGTTGTGTTCGATTTGTCCGCGGAGAACACGGTTGTTCTGACATTTTGTAAATAAACTAAATGGTGGGGTGTTTAGAGGACGGAGTATGTGTCATTTTTGTTCGCAAGGAAGGTAAAAATGATGACCTATGAACACTTGCGGTGTACTTAATTGTTCGTAAATACACAAACTGGGGGTGTCCTCAGGACGCTGTCCGTATTGTAATCTGTCTAGTTGAATGTGTTCTAAGAACACTCGCAGCGTCCCGAAATGGTTGCAATTACAAAAAATGGGGGTGTTCTGAGAACGTTGTTTGTATTGTTCGTTGTCAGGGTGAAAGTGTTTTAAGAGCACTCCTTTTGTCCGCTAATAGTACAATTTCCTAGGGGCGTCAACCGACTTTTTGTCCACTAAAGAAACGATAAATCCGGCTGGTGTGCGTCGACATTATGTGATAATCCTATGACTGGCGCTATTGACCTGGCTGACTTGCTTTTGCGACACTAAATTATATGTCCCGCCACTAAGCCTGATATTATCAAAGCATTCATATTCCCCGCCTCTCTCCGTGACGTTACAGGGTGCGTAATGAAACGCGCCCAGTCGTCTCCAGTACTACGCGACTTTACACAGAACCCGGAAGACAACACTCATTTTGTCACAACACAGTGCGCCACAATTCAGAATATGAAACTGTGATTTAAAAGCAAAGAGCAAGATTGTAAATGTTGTAAAGTACATTTATTTGACATCAAATGTTTAGAGAATATTCAGCAATTTGCATTTGTCTTTGTTGTCGATCCGCAAAAGTTCATGTTGAGACACGCGATGTTCCTTTGCGGTAAGGAGAGTGTTAGATCAGGTTACAACTCAGTGCGCCACAATTCGGAATATGAAACTGTGGTTTAAAAGTAAACAGCAGGATTGTACATTTGGTAAAGTACATTTATTTCACATGAAATGTTTAGTGAATATTCAGCGATTTGCTATTGTCTCTGCTGTCGATCAGCAAAAGTTTATTTGGAGCCGCGCGTTGTTCCTTTGCGGTAGATAGGCTGTTGGTTTATGATAAAAGCAGTAAATGGTCTCTCTGATAATCGGAAGGTTGCTCCAACAACGAGCCATTAGACCACCGTATTGGTTGGTATGTTGTTTGTAGCCGCTAGTACTGCGTAAGGGCATATTGGTCCTTGGCGATTGTCCCATAAAATGGTGAGGGTCATGAAGTTGCATATTTGGACTTGCACCTGGCAGTTGAATCGTGACATAGACAAAACGGGGCCACGTACCTGTTTTAAAAAACATAAATTAGTCTCACCAGCGGATCTTCATTAAAAATCATCATTTTATTTATTAGGGCGTGAAACTATTTGCTATCGAAGATAGTGCAACAGAGTATGTTAATAATAAAATAATAATATTTTCCCATTCATATAGCGCTAAGAACTGTGAGGTATCTAAGCGGTGCTTATTATTAACCACGGTGTGTGGTGCTCATTTATCGACCACGGAAGGATGAAAGGCTGAGTTTGGGCTTGCCGGGATTCGAATTGCGTTAGCAAGCTGTGCACGGATGTCAAAGCGAGCGCTGTACTCGCTGTGCCACTTGACAGGCTACAGTAAAGTGGCACAGCGAGTTGAGCGCATGACCGCCTATAGACCGGTTAAATTATTTCTATTAACCCACTCTGTGTCGTCTGCCTTTTTCAGAGCCCTCTAAACGACAGGGGATCAATTCGGCAGTGATAGTATGCGGTAGAAAACATTATGCCACTTTCAACGAACAAGTTCAACTTCAGCGGTCTTTAATGCTATGCTATTGTAATTATATTTGGTATAAAGTAATGTAAAGGGTTACTTACAGTACAATTTCAATTTCCATTGTCTACGAGTGGTGCAGTCCGAAAATACGACTCCGCGTGTGCCAACGATCTTTCGCATAGTGATATAATATGTAAAAGTGGTTTCGTTTCAGAAATTTCATCTTTATCTTCTCTTACGTTTTAGCAACACTCCTTCAAGAGAAGTCTTTCATCACAATCTCTGTCTGTAAAGGTCAAAACACAATACAACCTTACAGTCTGCTTCGTGAGCCTCTCCGGGGCCCGAGAAAAAAATGAAGCAGCTGACCTTCACTGTGAACGAGCATAAATTCTTACTTTGCAACATTCTGTGTAAAGCCATCTGTAGAAGTTGGTTTTTGCACGCCATGTTTGTATATTGTTTGCGTGATATTAAAAAAAGTTTGTTTAAAGGACGTTATGGTTCTAAGTACAGCCGAAAGACCCCTGAAAATAGCAAGTTATGGTAAGCTATGAAAAATAACTCGCGCCAACACCATGCACTGCTAAGACTAACACCCAGGACATCAAAGATGACATCGCAAATGTCATTGATGAAATCACTGATGACATCACATGTGTATGTACTTTTCATGGAATTTGTGTAGTAGGGATTTTCATTATAATGTTCCGAAAAAAGTGTCAAGGATATTGCAATAAATATCATACCGTTATTAGTGCTTTGAACGAGGCATTTATATCAATAAATAGCATTGTATTATGGGATTCTATGTAGTATACTGAGCTGCTAATGGAGAAAGATAGCATTGTGTGCAGAGTACAAGATAAAAGTATAATATTTGTAATGTTAATATGTAGAATAATGAAATGATAATTGTCCTGAAATGTTGGAAAATTCACAAAAGGGTGGTGTTCTGAGGACGTTATTCGTATTGTGTGATTGCTTAGCTGTATGCAATGAGGGACTGGTACAGAGAGTAAAGTGGACGCCGTCCGCGGACACCGCGGCTGTTCGTGGACAGGGCGTGGTAAATCCGGGTTTTTCCAGGAAATCCAACATGGAAAGAAGACTGTACGGATCAGCCAATCAGATGTCGAGGTTGTGGATTTGTGTTGAAAGAGACTGTGTGTGGTGAAGATGGCAGAAGTGGAGAAAGTCAGGGTGTTGGTGCTCGGAGATATGTTTGTGCATGGTTTACAGCAGTACGCTGAATGCAGGCATGTTGCAAAGAACTTTGATGTCAAAGGAGTGGAGGTGGTGTGCGGATATGGCCACGATGAACAGTCCGCATGTGGTAGTTTTGCACTATGGTGCTTTCCATTTGGGCAACGTCAGTGCCCCTACTTTGTTGGCTGATTTGGAACGCTTGGTTCAAGCCGTAGTGAAGATCCTTCCAAATGTGAAAGTAATTTTTTCTGGATTACTACCTAGGGCAATATGGGACAATAGTTCAGTTTTTTGTCCTCAGCAAAACATTGCTAGGTGTGTCATCAACCAAAGCATGTGTGCCTTCTTGCTTAGAGCTGGTATGTTCTTCTGTAACAATGAGAATATTGATGCCAGTAATGCTGTTAATTTTAAAGAAGATGGCATTTCTTTATCTTTTACCGGAAATGCCTTTTTATTTTGGAATGTAAGGGTTGCTTTGGAGAAGGTTATGTGAAGATTTTACGAGTAAAGTAAGAAAAAAAACCAAGAAAAAAAATATAAAATAACAGGTGTCTGTCAAGCATCTGTAAAAAAAAAAAACTGCTCTTTTTAGAGCCAACTTCAAAGGGGAGATGGGGCACACTATTTAAATTTACATTCACCACGCTCAGATTTTCGATGTGTCCGCGGACATGGCGGTAGTCCGCGGACATGAAAATCACTACGAGGGGGTTAGTATGTTCTATGTTATATGTCAGGGATATTATGGTTAAGTTGTGTTACTAAAAACCTATGAAATTCAGTGAAAAAACTTTGTTAAAGGGACGTTATGGTTCCAAGTAAAACCGAAAAACCCTTGAAATTCGCCAGTTATGGTAACATAAGCAACCATAACTCGCGCCACCGTGCACTGCTAACACTAATACCCAGGACATCAAAGATGACATCACAAATGTCATTGATGACATAACTGATGAGATCACATGGCTGGCTCTCCCTTTTTATCCTTTAGTGACATATCAAAGCCACATAGTTTTCTACAGTAACAGTCAGGAAGTAAAAATTGAAAAGGTTCTATATTCGTAGACTTGGGTTCCTGTCACATCATATATGAAACATGTACGTGGCGGAAGATACAGGCTTGAAAGAGAGGAATCCTTTCTGTGCATGAAGATAATCATTATGGTATCAGCACTTTGTCATAGTTTTATTTTTATTACTCTACCTTCCCTCTATATGCTCATATTTGTATACATTATAGTCACTCTCCATAGAGTGAATGGGAAAAAAAATTTGCTCGCGTCTACAGCCCAAACCGCTGGACGGATTTCCACCAAATTTGGACCAGGAGCAGCGGCTTGGTCCCGAAAGCGTGCTTTTGCAAATTTGGTGAAAATTCGTCCAGTAGTTTTTTTTTTTAAATGACCAAAAAGTAGGTAAAAAAAAATTAGTGATATCTGTGTTCGGTTTGCGGATACACTTCCCTGTTCGCTCCGCGGAAAGTGTCCTGATTGGCCAATTGTCTTGCGTGATGTTCGCGGACATGCAAATTGTTCGCTGATTGGACGGCGTGGAGCGTGAAGCGCGTCAGATTTTTCGGTAGCGCCCGCCATATTGGATTTGCGGACGTCCCGGACAGCGCGGTGAAACTTTGTTCAAAATGTGTATTTTGTAGAGTTTGTTGGTGTGTAGGAGTGTTTGGGGAGGGTGAGAGTGTGTGAGATAGGATGAAAGTTGTGTTTTTTATGTGTTAGACGTTCTTTTTGTGTTCGATTTGTTTGCGGACATCACAGGTGTTCTGAAATTTTCTAAATAAACTGACTAGGGGGTGTTCTAAGGAGTCAAAATGTGTCCGTTTTGTTCGCAAGCAAAGTGAAACTGTTCTAAGAACACTCACGGTGTCCGGGGAGTGTTCGTAGGTGGTGTCCTGAGGACGCTGTCCCTATTGTTCTCTGTCAAGTTGAATGTGTTCTAAGAACACGCGCGGTGTCCTGAAATGTTTGCAAATTAACAAAATGGGGGTGTTATGAAGACGCTTCTAAGAACACTCGCGGTGTCCGGGGAGTGTTCGTAGGGGGTGTCCTGAGGAGGCTGTCCGTATTGTTCTCTGTCAAGTTGAGTCTGTCCTAAGAACACTTGCGGTGTCCTGAAATGTTCACAAATAAACAAAATGGGGGTGTTCTGAAGACGCTTCTAAGAACACTCGCGGTGTCCGGGGAGTGTTCGTAGGGGGTGTCCTGAGGACGCTGTCCGTATTGTTCTTTGTCAAGTTGAATGTGTCCTAAAAACACTTGCGGTGTCCTGAAATGTTCGCAAATAAACAAGATGGTGGTGTTCTGAAGACGCTTCTAAGAACACTCCCGGTGTCCTGGAATGTTCCTAGGGGGTGTCCTGAGGACGCTGTCCGTATTGTTCTCTGTCAAGCTGAATGTGTCCTAAGAACACTCGCGGTGTCCTGAATTGTTCGCAAATAAACAAGATGGGGGTGTTCTGAAGACGTTTTTGAGAACACTCCCGGTGTCCTGGAATGTTCGTAGGGGGTGTCCTCAGGACGGTGTCCGTATTGTTCGTTGTTAAGTTGAAAGTGTTCTAAGAACTATCGCGTTGTTCTGAAATGTTCGTAGGCGGTGTCCTGAAAACGGTGTCCGTATTGTTCGCTGGCAAGCACAAAGTGTTCTAAGAACACTCACATTGTTCACGGACATTAAAAGTTTGCCATAGATCATAGTTGAAATATTTGACTCTATGGATGTGATATGCTGCGGTGGTTGTTGCCAGGGCATAGAGTCTTGGGTGCATGGCCATTTGGCCATGTGATATGCTGCAGTGGTTGTTGCCAGGGCATAGAGTCTTGGGTGCATGGCCATTTGGCCATGCACCCAAGACTCTTTGCCCTGGCAACAACCACCGCAGCATATCACATTCATATTTGTTTATAACTTTGGGTGAAAAACAAATGTATAAGGAACAAAGGTATTAGATACTATGGATGTGATGTGCTGCTATGGTTGTCCTTATTATTGTATACTTACTGTTTGGTCTAGTATTTATTTATTTATTTATTTATTTATCGCATTTATTACTCGCCCAAACCCTTGGGTACCACGGCGATGTTACAGACAGCTTGGTTAAAACATTTCTTGGACTTTGCCAATCGGGCGCAGTGCATGTGAATACAAAATAATCATATACGAAGACATTAAATGCAGGGTTTCAGTACAATGATATTTCCTGAAGCATGGAGGGGGATTTTTTAGTCTTGGTTAAATAGCCACGTTTTCAGGGATTTCTTGAAACCTGAGAATGTTTGCTCATTTTTGATAGGGAGGGGAAGAGTGTTCCAATATGTGGGTGCGAGGTATTGGAAACTACTGCCTCCTGCCTTGGTTGTCTTGTAGCGGGGGATAGCTAGGAGTAATTGACTGTTAGATCTGAGGGGCCTCTTAGATACTTTTCTGGTGATGGTGTGGTTGAGGTAGATGGGGACACATGAGTGGATGCATTTGAATGTGACGCACAGAGCTTTGAATGTGACCCTGGCTTTGATGGGGAGCCAGTGATGGTTTCTTCTAATATTTGAGATATGATCTGACTTCCTTATTCCAAGGGCCGCCCGAAGGGCTTTATTTTGGATAAGCTGTAGTTTGTTTAGATTGGCTTTTGAGGTACCCAGGTAGAGTACGTTGCAGTAGTCGAGCCTGGATAATATTAAAGCTCTTGCCAGCGTGATACAATTGGTGGGTGTCAAGAATTGGCGACTGAGAGCAATAAGTTTTGCGGTGTAGGATGTAGAGGAAGAGAGGGCGTTGATGTGCTTGGTCATGGTGAGGTTGGCATCAAGGTAGACACCTAGTGTTTTCACTTGTTTGAGTACTGATATGTTTGTGCCATCAATGTTGATGGATGAGTAATCAGGATGTAATGCTTCTATTTTGGATTGGGAGCCCACAATGAGAACCTCAGTCTTCTCATCATTGAGACAGAGGCTATTTAGTGCCATCCAATTTTGGATTATGGCATATATTTTGTTGATAGTGTCGGTGTCTTGAGTGTAGTCTCCCGATAAAGGGATGAGGATCTGGGTGTCATCTGCAAAGTTGGTGTAGATGACACCCATGTCGTCTAGCGCTGAGAAGAGGAGTTTAGTGTATGCATTGTATAATGTTGGTGAGAGACAGGAACCTTGGGGGACACCAATGGGTACTATGATGGGGTTGGCGGCTTGTTTACCTATGGCGACCCTGGAGGTGCGGTCAGCAAGAAAGGATTTGATCCAGGTAGTAGCTTCGGTGGAGAAGTTGAAGTCTTTCGCTAGTGTGGCACACAGTTTATTATGGTCTACTAAATCAAACGCTGCGGAGAGATCGAGTAGGAGGAGGATGCAGAGTTTCCCTGAGTCTCTGATGGTATCCATCTGGATTTTTAAGTGAAGGAGCGCCGTTTCTGTGCTATGGTTGGGGCGGAAGCCTGATTGCCTCGTGCCAAGGAGGTGGTTTTGTTCGAGGTGAGTTTGGACTTGGTTGTATGCTAATTTATCCAATATTTTGAGGAGAAATGGGACAGTTGTTATTGGCCTGTAATTAGTGGGCACAGTGGGGTCTAGGGTAGGTTTTTTCAGGAGAGGGGTGACCCAGGCTTCTTTAATGCTAGCTGGTACTACGTTAGTATTGAAGGAAGCGTTGACGAAGTTGGTGATAATGGGGGTGAGGGTGTGAGCGCAGGATTTGACTACTGATGCGGGGACAGAATCGCCTTTGCAGTTGGATGCTTTAAGTTTGGCGATGGTGTCAAACACTACATTTTGGGATACTGGTGTGAAATGGAATGGGGCGCTGGTGAATTCCTGATGTGGTCGATTTAGGTTAAGGAGGGCAGGTTTGTTGGCTAGTGATTGTTTTTTGGATGTGATTTTTATTTGGAGTAGTTCAATTTTGGCTGTTAGTGCGTCTTGTATAGTGGTGCACCATTCCTTGCTGGGGATGGTAGGGTTTATGGCTGGAGTGGGGTTTTCCAATTCTTTTAGAATGGCAAATAATTCCTTGGTATCTGAAGTAGCATTGCTGATCCTGTTATTATACGCATTAGATTTGTAGGTAATAGTAGCTGTTTTATAGGTTTTGTTTATTTCTTGGTAGGCTTTTTCTGCCTCTGCAGTAGGATGCTTTCTGTAGGCATGTTCACACGCGCGTTTGGTTCTTCTGAGGGCGATAAGATCATCATTGAACCAGAAGCTAAGTAAGATTGTCTGAGCGTTTTGCCTTGGTGGTGAGCGGTGCTATAGCATTAATGGTTGCAGTGAGGCAGTTGTGATATATGTCTGCTAGGAGGCAGGGGTTTTCACTGGTGATCGAGGTAGAAGCTAGGATTTTTGAAAGAGGAGGCGTGAAGTTTTCTGGCGTGAGTTTGCGGGCGTTTCTAGTTTCATAGGTAATCATAGTTTTAGGTTTCTTTTGTGTGGGTTCTGAGGGATTGATTGTAAATACAATGTTATGGTGATCGGTCCAAGTAAGAGGGGAGATGACCTCAATGGTTACGGGGGTATTAAGGGAGAGGATCCAATCAAGAGTCCTGCCTTTGATATGTGTGGGTGCATTAACTAGTTGGCTGAAACCCATGTCCTTCAGGGCGGAGTGCAATGATTCTGCTTTGGCATCTTGGCTGTCATTGAAACCTAGGTTAAGGTCACCCAGGATGATGTATTTCGAGCTAGGTTTTATTAGTGGAGCTAATAGCAACGGAATTTCAGTCTCTGGGTGGTTGTTGGGGCTAGGTGCTCTATAAATTACTATTAAATTAGTAGTAGTTTTGGCATTTATGAGAAATTTTACGAGTAATGTTTCATACCCTTCAATACTTTCAATGGGACAAGATCTAAGCTGCAATTTAGTCTTGGCTATAATAGCAACACCGCCTCCTTGTGAGTGGGTCCTATCTGTTCTGAATATGGTGTAGTCGGATGGGATTGCCAGAGTTAGTAGTGGACCTGATGCTTGATGGAGCCAGGACTCTGTGACTACTAGTATGTCGAGCTGTGATTCCATAATGAGGTCGTGAACTTCTATAGCATGCGCCCCTAAGGAGCGGGCATTGATAAGCACTCCTTTAAAGGTGGATAGTAATTTATTGGGGGTGTCCGGAGCTGGTTTGGAAGTAGTGTTGGGTTTCTGGCTAGGAGTATGGTTTTGATGAGGGGGAGGTACTCTGGGCTTAATTTGTTTGGGAGGTGTGTGTTCATATTTGACTGGGTTGGGGTGGTTGAAGGTACGAGACCTTAATCGGAAGTGTCTCGCTACACCTGTCACAGGGTTAGAGAATTTTTCGGTATGGCTGTGGTGAGGTGACTCTGCTGTGGGCAATACATGTGAGATTGGATCAGGGCTGATAGCATGATGCTTGATGGTATTCAGATAGGTCCTAGGAGTGAGACTTGCGCTGTTTGGGAATGGGGGAGTAGAGGGAAGGAACGGTGTAGGACATGGGATAGGGTGATGCCGGGGGCATGCCGGCTTGTTGAGACCGTTATTATGGGGCCAGTAGTAGTGGGCCAAGCAGGGTGTGTGGTTGCGGAGAATGCAGAACGGGAACATGATGAGGGGCAACCAAGTTTGCATATTGGATTAGTGTCAGGGCGAGCTGCGACCATAAGGCACAGTGCTTACTCCTCAAAGTGGTCTGTATGCGACCAAAGGGCACAATACGGCAGTTTAATGTGGTCTGTAGGCGACCAAAGGGCACAATACAGCAGTCTAATGTGGTCTGTAGGCGACCAAAGGGCACAATACAGCAGTCTAATGTGGTCTGTAGGCGACCAAAGGGCACAATACAGCAGTCTAATGTGGTCTGTAGGCGACCAAAGGGCACAATACAGCAGTCTAATGTGGTCTGTAGGCGACCAAAGGGCACTATACAGCAGTCTAATGTGGTCTGTAGGCGACCAAAGGGCACAATGTGGCAGTCTAATGTGGTCTGTAGGCGACCAAAGGGCACAATACAGCAGTCTAATGTGGTCTGTAGGCGACCAAAGGGCACTATACAGCAGTCTAAAGTGGTCTGTAGGCGACCAAAGGGCACTATACAGCAGTCTAATGTGGTCTGTAGGCGACCAAAGGGCACTATACAGCAGTCTAATGTGGTCTGTAGGCGACCAAAGGGCACAATATGGCAGTCTTATGTGGTCTGTAGGTCGACCAAAGGGCACTATACAGCAGTCTAATGTGGTCTTTGGGCGACCAGTATTAGAGACCGTGAGCACATTTCAGTAGAAGGGGTTAAAATTACAAGCATACAGTAGTGTCTCCAGTGCTGGCATGTACTTACAGTACGTTTTCATTGTCCGAGTGGTGGTCTATCGGTTGGAGAGTAGTAAAAATGTGCAAGGGGGGTGGCCACGCCACGCTTCCATGCGCGTAACAGGCGCAGGAACAGGCCTTTGTATGGCCTTCGGACTGGCCGCCGGCGAATCCGCCTGCCGGCGGATCCAGCTGATGTAATCGAGGCTCAGCCTCGGTTTCGCGCCGCGCTGCGCCCGGCATGGGCGAGTCAGGCGCCGTATGGGGACAGGGTCAGGCAGGCCCTGTCCGTGTTGCTCGCTAGGAGCCTGGATCCTCTGCTGGGCTGGGGGGGCTCCTGCCCTCACCCCTCGACGTGGGAGTCCATGTTTTTTTTCTTCATTTCTGTGATAAAAGAAAATAACATGTTAGTATTAGTATTTTGTAATGACTTATTACATTGTATACGCAATATACTTTTATTTTTTTTCAACCCTCATATTTAGTAGAGTACAAATCAGAGTACTGTGCAATTTGCTCAGTTTCTGTATTTGTTGCTAAAATCATTGGGTCTGTGGGAGAAAAAAAAATCCATGTTGGATTTAAAAAAAACCCTTTTTCTGTTATGCTACAGTGTATTTGTTTGTGTTCAGTGTTCACTTGTTGTTTCTGGCTGATGCTTTATACTTTGCTTTGTTGTATTTCTTTTGGAACAGTAACAGATTCTTGATTTGTTTTGATATTATAAAATTTTGGAGCAGTTATACCAAATGGCGTATTCTAACTGTCTATTTTTTTAATGTATTGTAGTGGTTTTCATTTACCTATTTGGATATTGTTAAATTTTGGGACACTTAGATACCAATTGGCGTATTCTAACTGTGTATTTTTTGGCCTAATTTAGTGGTATTCATTTATCTGATTAGTTGTTGTAGAATCTTTGAGTGTTAGATAGCTTTTGGAGTATTCTAACAGTTTATATTACTTTAACACACATTTATAATTTTGGGACAGTTAGATACCAATTGGCGTATTCTAACTGTGTATTTTTTGGTCTAATTTAGTGGTATTCATTTATCTGATTAGTTGTTGTAGAATCTTTAAGCAGTTAGATAGGTTTTGGAGTATTCTAACAGTTTATATTTTTGTAACACAAATCTACTTAAAGGTTTAAATACAGTTTATTTATCAAATTTTGGTTTTAAGAACATCAAATAAGCGTTTGTAAGATTTGCTGGTAATCTCTGCTTTAGAGTAATGGTACTATCATTACATTCAAACCATCCACATTTCTTTTTTATGTATGCAGTGTAGTGCCCTGAATTGGTTGTGGCTCCTGCGTGGGAGATTATACCTATTGTTGTGAAGGTTTTCTTACCAAGTGATATTTGACCATGTGTGAATCCAGTCAGCTTGCAGTTGTTTTTGGTACCATCTGCATTGTAACGTAGAAGCATTAGTATTATGTATTTACTATGTGTTTGTATTACTAACGTGGAGCGATTATCTGAATTGCAGGTAGAGCATAATCTACCATGGTTTGCATTTTGTACAAGTTGCTGAAATGGAATGGATTCACAATTTGGTATTGATATATATATGAAGCGTTCATTGGGGATTTCTTCTTGTGTCACATTGTTGCAGAGAGTGCATGTATGTTTCCACATGTATGAAATCTGAAAGATTTCATTTATAGGTATGTTTTTGTTTTCCAGTACTTGTAGTAAGTACATTAGAAATTCTTGTGGATCTTCCTGTGAGTTTATAGTGAATTTCACCATTCCAGCACAGTAGTCCAATTGTCGTCTTATTCCAAAAACACTATATGTGTTGTCAGGATTGTTTGCTGCATTTCTGTGAAGTGCTAACATTTGCAAACACAATGGGTTTGTACTGTGTGAGTAAATGTTGTCAACAATTGGTGGTAATTGAAATAGAATATTCATTGCTACATTTGCATAGCAACTTACACCAACTATATTTGAGAATTTAAATGGTCCAAGTAGTTCTGTATCTAACTGCTTTTTTTGGAGTTTGTCTTCCTTCTTTAAAGAAGTACCTGGTTTACTTTCTCTAATTGATTCTTTTTTGTTTGTGGTACTTGATGGAGTATTAGTTTCTTTTACTCTCGTTGGAGGATTTCCAGTGACGTCCTGTTGCATTTCAGTTTGATTTAGTTTTCTTTTACAACGTTTTAGTTTTTGTGGAACAGAATATGTGTTTAGATGGGGAGTGTATAGTGAGCGAAGTCTATTATATTCTAAAATGCAAGGAATATCAGCATTTACTTTACTTGCATCAAAGTTGATTAGAAATAGACCGTCAAGTGTACGTAAGCGTGATAGTGCTACATAGCTCATGCCTTCTTTGAAGACTGTGTTACCAATATCTATCATTGCTTTGTCTAGGGTAAGACCTTGTGATTTATGAATTGTGACTGCGTATGCAAGAGTTAGAGAAAATTGTTCTCTGCGTACATACATATCTTTGAAGAGAAGGAATCTAGCTGTTGAGCGTCCTATCCGTTTTACTTCTGAAAGTTTGGCAAAGTGTATATTGACAAACTGAATTTTGCTGTCACGTGGGTATGTTTGAAAGCCAACAACTGTACCCAGTGCTCCATTAACTAGTCCTTGGTCCACGTCAAGGTTACGTTTAAGCATTACTCTGCAATTTAAGGATAATTTTAACATCTTTTCTAAGCCTGCTGTGTTTGAGATTGATTTTTCTAAATTATTTAGTCATGTTGTGGCTTGGTCACACATGGGTAGTGTCATACCATGTACATCTAGTTTGTCTGTGGCGCTAATTTCCATTATTGGTTGCATTTCTTTACTTAGCATGATTTCATTGAATTTGAAACAGCTTGCAAGAGTTGGCATTAAGGCCATACAATTGACATTTTTGTGGTCTAATTGTTCCATAACATCTGTAGCACATGCATTATCGCCATGAAGTGCATTAATGTGCCGGGTTTTCAATGTTGCTTCTGCTTCTTTAGAAAATATACCAACTCTCAAACTTTTTAAAATGTTGGCATAAGTGAGATCTGCAGATTGGCGCATGTTTTCTGTTAATTCTCTGCATTGGAAATGTTGTCAAAGGTTGACATTTCCAATGCTGCCAACAGTTTTACGGCAGAGTTTGTGCCCTAATGTTTTAAAAATAGGTTCACCTTTTACTGGTGTTAATTGAAGCAGATCTCCAAAAACAATAATGTGTTTTCCTGCAAAGAGCTCTTCATAGTCTGTTTTGAGTACTTCTTGTAATCTGAGGTGAATCAAAGCTAACATCAGGTTGGAGACCATGCTCACTTCATCTATTAGTAGCATTTTCATTTGTTTCAATACTCTGCGTAATTCCATTGCAGCTTCTACAGAAAGTTTGTAATAGTCTAATTTGTTCTGGTGTTCTACTGGTAATAGTAGTAATCGGTGTAATGTAACACCACCTATGTTGTAGGCAGCTAAACCTGTGGGGGCAGTGACAACAGCTGACAGTTTGTTGTTTGTCAATTGTTGAAGGAACTTACTAATGATTTTGATTAGGAATGTTTTGCCAGAACCAGCTTCACCACTGACGTACAGTAGTATAGGTTTATAATTATGGCAGGAACATTCTTTATTTTCATGTTTTACACCATGTGCAATTTGTTTTGTTACTTCTTGAAAAATGCTACTTTGCTCATTTTTTAGTTTTGATTGTAGTATAGTTAAGTGTTCCTTATCTTCATACTGACACATGGTGTTTTCTACTTCTATCATAGCTAATTCTGCCTCATTTGTTATTAGTGGTTCTCCCAGTGGTTCTTGGCTTCCTGTTATAGAAGGTTGACTACTGTCAGGAGTATCCTTATCTAGTTGAGCTTGGAGTTCTTCTTCATGTTGCTGTTCATTGTGCAACATTGTTTTGTACTGTGTAAAGTTTACATCAGTTATAGTGCTTTCATTTGCTTTGAAAGCATCCTCATATGAGTCATAGTTATCTAGTAATTGTTCTTCTTTTCTCCATGGTTTGAAGAGTTGTAGCAGGGACATGTAATATACTTGTTTATGTTGAGGAGTCTTCAATGACAATTTGATATGATTAATTAAATTTGGTTTAGTGAGTTTAACTAAGCTGCCTTCACAGTCTGTCACTCTATATTTACCTTTTTTTTCATCGGGTTTCATATTATTTATGTATGTGTAGTTTTGGGCTATTTGGTATAGACACATGTTTTTCAAAGTATTACTTCTGTTTGGGTAGTATGTGTCCAATAAATTGTTTTTTAAAATGTCTTGGCTGTTGGGATCATGTTTGGCTATTGTTTCTATATCTTCATATGATTTTAGAACTCTTTTTCTAGATTTAGCTGGACCAAGACTTAGCCATACTATATTTTCAGATTGACCATACAATGAAGTAGCAGTTAAACGATCAGCTGCTTCATAAGATCCACATTCTCTATGGGTGAGCATTTTTATGCCCAAGCTGTATAATTTCTGAGATACTGTTTTATCTGATGACAGGTCATTCCAGAGGTCTTGGAGCTCTGTCTTTTCTGCTTTAGTTAAGTATGCTGTGACATATCGTGCAACTGCAGTAGAATTGTCTGCAATGTACTGCACATCTATGTTTGCATTCCATAAGTGGGCAATAATTGCATTATAATCATTGATATATTTTTCTTCTTCTTTTCTTTTTATGTAATATGTATTTTTAGGTGACTTTCCTTTAACAGTATGTCTAACTGAAGACATGAGGTTGTTTACTTGACCTGTATTTGTAACTGGTCTAGGGAAACCAAATCGGCATTGCGACGACAATATGTTCCACATTTGTGTCTTTGAAATTGTAAACTTTGTGCACAAAGATCACTATTTGTGGCTTCTGATGGAATTTGACAAGTGACATATTTTTCAATAAACTGTAAAACAGTGGCATCACTGTCTTGACCAAATTTAGGAGCATCTTTAATCCATAAAAGCATGTGGATATGTGGTGCTCCTCTGGCTTGTTATTCTTTTCTCCAAAAGAAGTGTTGCACTTCTCCAAGGGGAGGAAGAGTTTTATTACAAATAAAATGTAGCATAGCAATGAAGCGATGGTGAAAATATCTTGAAACATTAACAGGATCCAAAGAACAAAGTTCTCCAGGTGTTAGAATATATATGTTTGTTTTGTTTTTATTTGATATGCGTAGGAAATCATGTAAATCTTCCCATGCATATTCTGCACAACTTAATGTAACAAACCAAGTGGGTGGGCCAAGGTTTCTGATTATACAACGTACATCTCATGACGTCGAAACCAGTACTCTTTAGTACCACGCATATTTGCTAATAGATTTGTAATATTTGATTGTAAAATCTCATACTTTTGTTGCACTTTCTCTAATAATTGTGTAGCTGTCATATTTTGAAAGTGTGATCCTGATTTTAATATGTATGCAACTCCGTAACATAAAGTTGCTAGTTCACTTTCAAAAAGTAGGTGGAATATGTATTCCACATTTTGTCTAAATCTGAGATCTTCAGAATACACCCGTAATGAGCGGTATTCTGAAGCTGATATTTGAATAGGTCTATCGTCATATCTTCCTCCTTTGCCAGTTGGAAAGAGTAGAGGAAAAGCACGTGCTTCTATACTTTTTTCCCATATACTGATTGGCGATCCTTTTGTTTGACGCATTTGGTAAGTTTCCAGTACATCTTGTACGGTGTCATTACAGTGCAAAGGATGAATTGTATACTGGTCTAAAGTATTTGATATTGTAGCAGGATCTAGTAGCTCAAATTGACCAGCTTCTTGTGTTTCTTGAATTATTTCAGTTGTATCTTTCAAGTTTTCTTCAATATTAATTTCTTTGTAATATTCATTATTCTCTTTAAGATATTGGAAGGCTTGTCTAACTTTATATAAATCTACCAGCTGTTTCCATATTTTTTTGTCTTTTGCAGGTACTCCATTTACTAATATAATTAAAGATTGGTGCATTGGACGTTGCACTCCTAGAGTAGGCACATTTTCTTTTAGATTTAATGATAAATAAACTAATTTTCCACGAATGCCTTTTACCAATTCAGAGGGAGGTAATTTTGCTGTTTTTGGTTGAAGGCGTATTATTGCTTGAAATGGGTGTACTGTTTGGATTATGATGCTCTCATATAAATTAAGTTGTTGTGGAGGTTTTGGTACTGGGTATAATTCCAAATTATTTGTGATAGAACGTGAAGGAGTTTGGTTGTTGTCAAGTTTTGTGGTGCAATAACTGCAAAGTATTAAGGGCTCAGTTATTTCATATTTGTTTTCTGCTAGAAGGTAGAGAGCTAATTCAAACCATTTAGAATCTTCATTGTCTTCTATTTTGTATGAGAGGTCCACAGTTTTTGTGTTACTTTTATAAAAAATTCTACGGCAACATACACATACATGGTTTGGTACTTCAGCTGATGTACTTTTGAATTTTAGTATTTCTTTTTTGTATGTGTTTAGCAAAAGGTTGCAATGTGTAGAATTGTTGCTTAATTGATTTAAAGCTATTTCATTCTGTAAATGGCTTTCACTTCCAAAATATTTTTTCTGGATATAGTGAATTTCTTCAAGTAGGTCTTTTGCTGTACCATGTAGAAGGATGTTATTTAACTTTGCTAGTTCTAAAGCAGGACTTTTAGCATAGTACAGTTTATAGACTAGATTTCTTATAGTTGAATGATGTGTTGATATCCTTTTGATATCATGGAAAGTGGTTTTAAAGGTAGGTCCTGTAATGCAGTCCAATGATTGTCCTTGTAGTCCTGTGTACTTGCGCACTGGACTTTTGCAGTAATTTAATTTTGATTTTGTCTTTGCTTTTCACATATTTATTGAGGAATTGGTGTAAAGATTTGAAACATTGTTTGGGAATGTTACACATTGACGTGCATGGCCATTTGTACACTAGACGTTCTGATTCAGTTGAATGGAGGGGTAATTCTAAGTTTTCAGGGCATATTTTTGTAAGGAGTACTTCTTGTTCCATTATGGTATTATTCACTTTTTCATAACCTCGACCACTGCTATTTATGGCAATTGTATTCGTTTGCTTTTGTTTGTACGCTTCTTCATTAAAATATGGTTCTGTGCTCGTAGTGTGATTCCATTCACCTCTGCAGATACTTAAGAAGTTCTTTCTGTTGACATTTCGCTTATTGAGAAGTCATTTTTGTAATTTAGTTATTAGTTTTGTTAGTGGTTTCATTTTGTTTAACAGTAAAATAAATAAATTTCTTTTGAGAAGAATTGCACTGTCCATCAATGCTTCTAAGATTAATTTCCTACGATAGGTTTTAAGCTTTGAACCTGATTTCTCTCCTGTTTTTATAAGATTTTAAAGGACTTTGTGACGGTATATTTTGGCTAAAATACTTTTCTTGGTATGCTTACTTTGCACTATATTAAAATTTGAAGAAGTAGTTTTATCTGTATTCATAGGTGATTTTCTGTTAATTGTTTTTTGGTTTGTTTTACATTTTGATAGAGGAAGCAAAGTTGTTGTACTTGAAACTTTTTGTGTTTCACTAAATGATTGTATTAGCTGTTTTGTTTCAACTTTTTTTTATAAATTCTGCTAGAGATGGATGCTTATGTTGGACACCTTTATTTTCATTTGCTCTAATTTTGCGTTGCTTTCTACGGAGTTGTCTTTTGCTAGGCATTCTTTAGGGTCTGTTGAAAAAAATAAAGAAGATATGGGTTGGGGTGTTCTGGAATGTATGTGTGCTGTGTGCATGAGTGTTTGAGTAAGATGATAAAGATGTATGTAATGGTGTGTGATTGTGCATTGGGAACTAAAACTAGTAGGGGTAGGTATTCTTGAATTTATGTGTCTCTAAACTGGGGTTCAGATGACAAAAAGAAAGTAAGCTAGTGGTGTGGAAAAGTACAAATAGTAAATGTAATGTATACAATTAAAACAGTTGTTTGTTCTATAATATGAAAATTGTAGTGGTTCAGTTGGCTAATTTGTGTGTCCAAAAATAGAAATTTGTGGGCCATTCTGGTTGTAAATCGCTGTTTACTACATGGAAATTTTTGGACAAAATGGTACAAAATCTCTATTTTAAGAAACCAAAATAGCTGGTATTAATTTTATAGTATATTTGATTAATAATATAAATAATATGGTGATATTTTACTTACTTTTTTTTTAAAATTAACAGGTAACTTCTTAGTTTTTCTTTTTTCTTCGAATTCGGCTGCTTCTTTTCAGGAAACTGGTCTTCACTGCAACTGTGAAAGCTTCAAATTAGTAACTTTGTTTGTATATAGCACTGTTTTTAATTTAGATATTGATTTTTTTAATTGAAATCCTCAGTGCCTTCTGTAAAACTATTAAACTAATTTATTTACATAAGATACATTGCATCAGTTCAGTGTATATGATCTGTTCTTAATGAACAAATTGTATTGAATGACTAACTGTAGGAAAAATAAAATATCTTTACTATGTCTTGTGAAATTTATAATATATTAGTGAATACCACTATTTCTGAGGTAATAGCGCCTCAATGTCATGTCTAATTTAAAGTAATTAAGTAAATAAATAAATAAAAACAAAAAATATGAAATTGTATAAGTATTTTTTATAAAGGTTTAAACATAGATTGTGTTTGCATGCAATTTTGTTTGAATATATGTAACCAATATATTTCATTTAAAAAATGTTAGTTTAACATGATTTGAGTGTGTGTGTTTAAAGAAAAAAAGTATAAAGGTGTATAAGTGGTAGTTGATTTTAGGAAATTGAAAAAAGTACAGTAAATTAATTTAACAGATTTTACAAGGTAAAAGTCTGTTTGAAAATGTGTTCATCTACCATGGCTCTCAAGTCAAATGCTTTTGGCGGGTGTCACACGCCTTGTAAAGGGCCGACTCACCCGCCAAGCCTCCTGCACGCCCATTCATTCCAATGGGCGTCTCACCAGCTAAAAACAAAATCGGGTGATTTCACCCGCCTGTAAAAGAAAAATGGTTGAGAGCTATGTCATGTACTATACAGAAAATGTGCATACCTGAAGTTTGTGTTCATGCATATGGATATGCGTGGAGCTGGAAGTAGAAATCTTGAAGATTTGTACAGTATTTGTGGTAGATGCTGCTTGCCAATGATATGACACTTGTACTCAGAAAGATTCAGAGTACATTTGCAGTGCTGATCTATGATGATGCAGTTAGATGTAGAGGTCTTGAATGTGATTGATGCATGGTCATGTGATTTTTGAGGTACATCCAATGAGGGAATGGCAGAGAGAGTGTAGTGGAAATGGTAGAAGGGCTGTTCGTGTTACAATATGTCCGCGGACATGGCGGAAGTTATAGGACATCGGGAGTTACATCCGGGGATTTTTGGGTTCAGAAGTCATGCAAATGAGAATAAGCACTGAAAGGGATTGGTCAGGAAAGTTTGGTGGGTGTGTTGTGCCGGGAGAGATTTTTTGAGATACTCTTTTTGCTGAGAGAACAAAACATAGCTATGGCTGTGTGTTTCAGAAAACAGATTGTTTGAATTTTAGGAGCTTCGTGGATACATTGGTTGAAGGTGCATGCAGAAAGCTGTGGAGTAGCTGTAGATCTTGGATTCCCACATGTGGAAGTACACTGGCATGGAGTACATGGAATGAAGTGGTTGGATTTGCTACCTCTCTGTGCTACTTTGGAGACAGAGCAACATCCAGACATAATTGTAATTCATTGTGGAGGGAACAGTTTAGGGCATGTGACTGGAATTTTTTTGCAATTTGCTATGAAAGAAGGACTGAGGAAGGTTATGGACATGTTTCCTAATTCGCACGTGATATTTTCACGGATTGCGCAGAGACAAATGTGGCTTTGTTCTTCTTCATTTGGTCCACAAATGGAAAAAGCAAGGCGCAATGTTAATAAGGCTGTTTGTGGCTTTCTAAGAGATTTTGGCATGTCTTCTTTTCACAATGAAAATATTATGTTTTGTAGTACATACATTTTTCGCAGAGATGGAGTCCATCTTACTTATGCTGGCAATCAGATTTTTTTGAGAAATGTACAAAATGCATTGCAACCTTTTTTGGAATTACAACAACGATTTTGAAGTAGATGTTAAGCATTTACAATTTTTGACTTACAAACACCACTCAAAGGCTCTTTTCAGAGCCACCACTTCTTTCCAGAGAAGATTACAATGTTTGTGATGGAGTAGTAACTCAATTTTTTTAATGTTCGCGAACTGTTCACGGACTTCTAAAAAATACAAAGAGCCCTGCTTCATTTATTTTCACTTCTATTTTTTAACTGGGAAAGGCGGCTCTGAAAAGAGCCTTATTTTTTTTTGATTTTTGTAATTTTGTATTTTTTTTGGTTTTTCAGACACGACACAGTAGGAGAGGAGGGTAAAGGAGGGTAAAGGGGGGGACACCAACCACAGGGATAAGAAAGGGCGAGCTGAGAGAGGAAGATGTAGAGTGGGTTTTATTTGGGTAGTGAGCAGGTCTTCTTGTGCTCTGAGACGATAGTCTCAAAAGCACTCCGAAGTCGCTCCCCCCTGCAGAGTACTGTGTCACAGTACATACATACAACTGTGACCCTCGAAACGTAAGGGTCATCAGCATTCTGTATGGCCTGTGAGGCAGCTTGAGAAATACGCTGTCCCACAGAGGTGGTCCTTGTGGTGACAGGATCAGAAACAGAGGATGAAGTAGAGGAAATTAACCTGCTACGTTCTTCGCAAGGTACAACCCTGCGAATAGCCCCAGAGTGAAATGACCTCAGGTGTCGCTTCATAGTAGTGGTCCCAAAGCTGTAGTTACCGTGCTTCCCGCGACTGAGTATCATTTTGCACTCATTGCAGGTAACATGGTTCGCACGAGCCTTAGGACCATTCCCATGAATGGTAAATAACCGCCACACCCAAGACTCACGCCTAGCGCGGGTAGTAGGGATTTCCTCTACCTCATTCTCATCATCCTCTTCTTCCTCCTCCGCATCCTCGCTCCTGTTCCCCTCTTCAGGCCCTTGGGGAGGTGGTGGTGGTGGAGGGGGTGGTGGTGGTGCTGAAGCAGGTGCAGCACCAAGTGGCAGTTCAGCAGCCAAGGATGCCATGTCGATGATGGTGTAGTCTGCAGGTGGCAGCAAAAATCACTGTGTTCTGAAGAATAGCCAGAAACACAATGGGAATAAGCTCTTGGGCGTGGTCTTTTATAGGGGTGCTGGTGCGCGGTCCGCGGATATGCGCACTGTGAGCGGACAGATCGAACACAAAAAAAGGATCGGAAAGTTTCAAAATGTATATAGAAAGTCAAGATTGCTATGTGGGACTTGTGGCATGGTGAGATTTTATTGAAAAATATTATGGATTAACTGAAAATGTACTTTTAAATTGTTCGGGGACACGAACAGTGTCCACATTTCAGGACACACGATGAGCGTGGGCGCGGTCATATGATCTGTTTGCGAACTAGTCTGCGAAGGAAGCGCCTGTCCGCAGGACACCAAGTGCACGGAGATTGGTTAGCGCATGTGCATTGATGTCCTACGGACGCTGTTCGGGTTCTGAAGTAATTAAAAGTGCGTCACACGTGAAACGAATATTTCAGGACACCGCGTGTGTTCTTAGAACAGTTTAAACTTGGTAGCGAACAGTAAGGACAGATATAGTGTTCTTTAGGACACGTGTAATTTAGTTTATGTAGGAACATCTCAGGACACCAATTGTGTTCTTAGAACACTTTCAATTGGGTAGCGAACACTACGAACAGTTGTACTGTTGTTCATGACACATCATTTTCGTGTATTTAGGAACATTTCAGGCAGCAATTGTGTTCTTGGGACAGTTTTAAGTTGATAGCGAACATTACGGACAGATATAGTGTTCTTTAGAACACTTTAATTTTTCTTTCTTTACGAACATTTCAGGACACTACGAGTGTTCTTAGAACATTTTCAACTTGCATGCGAACATTACGGACAGATGTAGTGTCCTCAGGACAATTACATTTTCGTTTCTTTACGAACATTTCCGAACAACCGCGGTGTCCGTGGACACCTAAGTTGGTTTTATTACAAGGAACTGAAAGTAATTACAACACAATATAAGAAAAGTAACTTTAGTTCATATATATATACAATTATGACTGGAAAGGTGGGGCAGAAACAGAAACAAAAACAGGAGAATTAGGGATTTCTAGATAACTGGGATCAGGTGAAGAAGGGAAGGAAATGTCATCGAAACGCTTTGGTCCATAGACAGGGTTTGGGGTTAACTGCGTGGGATAGGGTGAGGGGGGATCAAGTGCAGGTTGGACAATGGTGTGCTGTTGGGGGTTTCACATAATTTTCCACAAAGTTTTTCAAATCCATAAAATTTTGCATAAGGTCGTCCATTTTTTGATGAATCTGCTGTAGAGTGATATCCTCTGATTGTTGTTGTGAGATGCATGGAATTTTTGTATGGTCTGTAATAAAAAAAAATGTATATGTTAAATGTATACAAAATAATATTTATTAATTGGTTTATATAGTAAAGTGTGTACCATTAGGTGGACTATTTTCTAACATTTCCTCTCGTGGGAAATGCTCCTCTAGCCAGTCGAGAGTAGTACACATTTCTGTGAGAAAACAAAAAAGTAATATGTTTTTTTTTTCTAATATAGAAAGTTTATAAATATATGAGTAAAAAGAAGTGCACTTACTATGTCTGGTGAGATATGTAATCAGTAGTGTATACGTCTGGCCTTGCTGTTGGTTGTGGAGCGTCTGTGAGGTAATTATGGTGGAAGCCACTTTATCTTCTTTTGGTATATTCTTTTTTAAAACATATTGTATTTACATGAATGGTTAGTGTGTTACATATATGGGTAACATTTTTTAAGTATTACTAAATATACTTTGTATGTGTGCTGCTTTGTGAATTTGTTAAATGTTCCTATGTTATGATATAACTATTACACATACCTCCCCAGAGTTTTTAGGTGGTGGTACTGTTCTCCGAACATGTCCGCGAACATTAAATAAGTTCGCGTAAAAAACTATGAAATTCAGTGAAAAAACTTTGTTAAAGGGACGTTATGGTTAAGTTGCGCTACTAAAAACCTATGAAATTCAGTGAAAAAACTTTGTTAAAGGGACGTTATGGTTAAATTGCGCTACTAAAAACCTATGAAATTCAGTGAAAAAAACTTTGTTAAAGGGACGTTATGGTTAAGTTGCGCTACTAAAAACCTATGAAATTCAGTGAAAAAACTTTGTTAAAGGGACGTTATGGTTCCAAGTAAAACCGAAAAACCCTTGAAATTCGCCAGTTATGGTAAGCTAAGCAACCATAACTCGCGCCACCACCGTGCACTGCTAACACTTACACCCAGGACATCAAAGATGCCATCACAAAGTTTTTTCACTGAATTTCATAGGTTTTTAGTAGCGCAACTTAACCATAACGTCCCTTTAACAAAGTTTTTTTTCACTGAATATATATATATATATATGAGACCATTAACATACATGTTTTGTGAACGTAAGAAAAATACTTCACGTCCACCATTCAGAATTTCCGATTAATTGGGGATTGCAGTTAGTTTCTTTGGATACCTACTTTAATGTTAATGACAATGTTAAAAGTATTTGTACTGTGCACCGTCACCAAGGGAGTTGGTCCTCAGCCAGATCTTCAAACAAAAGGGTGGGGTGGAGTTAGTAGGGTGGAGTGGGGAAGTGAGAAAGGTGATGTCCTGTTGGCAGCTACAGTTTGGTGTTCAACATGCACTGAGCTTGGGTTTGAATATTTGATCGATCTGAGTCCTTGTGTGCTGTTGGTGCGACTTATGTGTTGTTTGTTTGTTGTTGCAGGGTGGTGAAGTGTATGCGGTTTGCTGTGCAAGAAGGTGGTTGTGTGGATTTTTGTGTGAGTTAAGTATGCAGAAATTTGAGGTTTTGGGTTAGTGGGTTATATGTCTATTAGTCCTTATAATTCTTGTTCTATGTTGCTGTTTGTCCTATGGACTAGGCATATTCATTCTCTTTTTTTCCTGTATGTCAAATTGTTAGAAGTGATGGCGTGGAAAGTTCCCAGCTGTGTTATTTTCAACCTTTGTGTACCAGGTTGAGGCGTGCATTGGTCCCCACTCTGGTATTGGTGCTGTGTTTTTACAGTGACCCGCACCCTTCCTATCTATTTCCTGTTGGAGATCCATTGCTGCCTGTGTTTACTTTGTAGGCGAAGGTATTATTGACATATCATCCTTAACCTTCCATCGTGATCTCTCTGTGTTCGTTCTTTGGTATGATTCTAGCATATCTATCTTTCAATTGGTAAGTTGATATGCCGTAGATTGCTCTTCCCTTACTTCAGTTGATGGCTGGTAGCTTAGGGAGATAGGGAACACAAATTTAAAACGTATTTAAAACATGAGAATATTATAAAACACAAGAATATTAAATATGGGATAAAGATTCCGCTATTGTACATTATAAGGTTAAGGTAAGTCGGCGAGGAGTTATGTGACCAAATAGCATAACAAGGACAAAACTGAGTTCCTTTATAAGGTAACAGGACTCTGAGGTGACCGTCATGTAATGTACATCAGTGGGTATTTTTAACCTTACAATACACACTCACACCATTGTCTCCTTTAATATTGTTTCTCTTGATTAGTGATGTATGCCAGATTCAGTTTGTTGACCTGATGAATACATGATATATACATCAATATATACGACTTGTAACATATTACAAATACTCTGAAAAGTTTTTCAATGTTTTAATGATGCAGTTGAATTTCCACTGAGAGCTGTCTTTGCCACAAGGGGCCTCATTACAGTTCGGGCGGTCCGTAAATAACAGTTGCGGTAAACCCGCTGCCACTGTTAATTCTGGACCGCCCGATCCCGAGTTCTGCAGGCGGGAGGTGCCGTTCCCGGACGAGGAAACACCGGCACCATCACGAGATGGTGCCGGTGTTTCTATGATCCCCATTCCCATAGGACTCAATGGGAATGGGGATTTACACCATTCCGCCTCAAGATTTCCTGGGACACCTGGTTGTAATGCCCCGGTAATTCCGGGAATCACGGAGGCGGAATGGTAATACGAGTCCGGCGGTAACCAGGCAGTTTTACCGCCTCGGTTACCGCCGGACTCGTAATGAGGCCCAAGGTCTGGCTTTAGCAAAAGCAACAGTAATGTCAGACCTCAACTGTAATAAGAGTAGTGATGTCAAGCTTATCACAGTACTGTACCTGTTATAAGCATATTAAGTACTGGCTTTTACATGCTCTGTGGACCACACAAGGGAAGTGCGATGCAGTGAAGAATGCCGGTAAAAGTGTGACACACAACTGTGCACTGGACTCAGGGCCAGCCTTAGGGCAGGGCCACCTGGGCGACTGCAGTGGATCCATCTTTGCCACGCCAGCTCGGGGGAGTCTTTTAAGGTCTCCCCTGAGCTGGCATCGTGAGAGAAGGTGCGGCAGGCGCCTTATTGAAATTAACTGCACCCCTATTTCGGATGTGGGGCCTATTTATTAACAATAGGCCTCTGATGCTTTTATATTTGCGCCTATTGAAACATGTGCTGCACCCCCCCCTCCTGTTGGGTATTTTTGTGGAGTTTTGGGGCCTGACGGTATTTTCTTACCACCGAAAAATAATTTAGCAACAATCACTCCTTGTATTCAGATTGGGCCATGTACGACAATAATACAGTGGACATGCATTATTTCAGCACACAGACATGCGTGGTTGGTATGCGTGATTGGTATGCGTGATTGGTGGTATTTTGGTGAGCATAATTCCTTTGTTTTATTTGTGGCCCCAATATCCAGAACCCCTTATTTTTGTTTAGATTTTTCGTGTAATCACTAGAGAGACCTCAGGCTTGCATTTTAGGAACACCACATTTTCATTTTTAGTGTGCCACCATGGGCAATTTCTCTCTGTCTTATCTACGGCAGCGAGCTATCATGTGGTATTTTTCACTATCTTATATACGGTAGTGAACTATGTCCCGGGCCTCCCTTTCTGCCGACTCATAGACCTCCGGCAGACTACAACAGACACAGTTAGTTATAATTGCTCATACTGAATTACATTGTGCACACAGCTGCAGCCAAATCTTATGTTTAGCCACCTTGAAAATGACAATTGTACTGTCTAAACATCTCCCCACATCATCAGCACTGTATTGGTAAATATAAAACACACCACCCCTCTGCTTTCAGATATTTTTGTGTATTATAAAAGTTGCATTTAAACACGATCTCACTCTTTACAGAAATAAATGAAATAGCACAGTAACAGCATTATCTGTGATACACTGAAAAGAGAGTGGCGGAGACAAGAATTCAATTTGCAACATTAAACACATGAGTAAAGCACAGGAATCTCCTTTCCTACACTGACTGAATATTCTCGTACACACTCAGCCCCCACACCTCAGCGAGATAATTACCAGGCTTATTCAGCATGTAACTTCTTTGGCTGTGCGCCTTCTGGAGGGGTTCACCCAGCAAGGACAAGCATCTGCTGTCACTCGAACTGGGACTTGTTGACTGGAAAAGCCAGTCTCTGCAACCAAGTGGAATCTGCTTTAGGAATCAGGCATCCCCAGCTGTCAACCCCGTACTTCTTCGAGCTGTGTCAAAATGTCTCTGCCTTTCTTCCCCCAGATTCTGCAGCCAAGCACTAGTCACAGCCTCTAACATGATGCTTGATGTGACGTGCTCCAATCAGAATCAATCATGTCCTATCATCCTACTTTTAACAATGGTTCTTCTTGTACAGTTGCAACTGTAACAAGCTGATTTCCTGCTTATTCGAAGTCTTTGCTTCCTGCAGTTACTGTGGACAGAGCACAGAAAGGCAAAGAAAAAAAAACTTGAATGTGTGTTTAAAACTGATTTTCAGAGTCTGCCTCTTTTTGCAGTGAAAACACATTCTTTTATTAATGAGTTATAATTATTAGTCTTGTTAGTGAGATTAGTTTGTTAATTACCAAATGTGTCTCTTGCAACATAGGCATTTCAGGTGAGAAATGGTGTGCATTTTGAAGGTACAGATGTGTGCTTTTAACTGTGAAAAATGTATGCATTTTATATGTAAAAATCGTTTTTGACTGAATAACCTGCCCTTACTTGTATGTCCATGTTACACTGGCAACACATAGCTTGAAACAACTGCATCATAGCAATGCACCAAACCCATGCAGTGGCGCTGCATAAAAATGCTCAATAACACATGTCTTGCTGTACCACATTATATCAATGCACCAAACCCATGCAGTGGTGCTGCACTTCAAAAAAAAAAAAACATGCTATACATTGATCCTGTGCAGTGGTGCTGTACTCTGTGCTCCCAAAAGACGCTAAACACTCCTACACTCCCCATGACCAGGGGCGCGCGGTGGAGGGAGCAGTGCCACGTGTTTGTTTTGGTGCCTAGTCCAATGCTGCCGTTAAGGCCGGCCCTGGCTGCACTTCCCTCAGGTGGAAGTGTGAGGCACGTGGTGGAGAAGTGCCTGGGATACAATAAGTGTGGTGAGATAGAAAGGTGCGAGATAGGAGAGGGCCAGAACAGCGGGTTCAGTTTAGCCCCGAAAGTGGAGGGAATAAGGGGGGAAGAAGAAAATAGTTGCTTTTCAGGAGGCGGCCTTTGTTGATATTTCAGCAATCTGTGTGCAGATACTATAGAACATATTTTCTCACTTCGATTCAGTGGTAAGTGGCAGGGGCAGGATAAAGATACCTTTAAAATGCGAACGGACATATTCCAAATAATTTTAACGTATAAAAGTTATGGTATTTGACCACACGCTTATGGACTGTCTGCTGGCTGCCATTTTGTCCCCGGCTTGTTCCATGTGCGAAAGAGGCTCTCCTAGACACTATGATCCAATGCTGTCTCCTGTGGTAGCAGATGCATTGTCTGGGAATGGCAGCATGATTTATAATCACTAAGATGCACAATAATCCACATGGCTGGAGTGAGGTCCTGTGCTGGCAGGGCTGGCTGAAGCAGGCTTTCTTGACTGATAAGACCCAGCAGAGATTAGAAGTGAGGGAAATAATGCTATCACTGCATACTTCATTTTGCGCGACGGGCTGGCAGAAGCCAAACGCTGAACTCCCCATCTCTCGAGCAGCTGCGGCCGCTGGCTGTTTAATGTTATCAGTACTTGCAGATGTAGTCAAATGGATCATTTCCATAAAGGAGAACAGGAATGAGAAGGGTGATACGTTATTGCTAGCCTGCTGTTGACAAGGATAAACGTATAATTGTTTTTTTCACAAAAAAGGAAGAGCGGGGCTAGTACAGGGTAAATTGTGCAGCGATTTTAATCCCGTCTATTTGCTTTAGGTAATTAGCCAACACTTACTGAAAAATTCAATTAATTAATTCCAAGACGCTGCAGATTAACTTTGCCTACGTTCTAGAACGGGAAATGCTAATAATCAAGAGCGACAGAAAGCAACCGGCTTGAAAAGAGGACATGAACAAAGGGAGCGTGTTGTCACTGGGGATTTAAAAAAAATAATATGTGCCCAGCAAACTTCGTGGGTGGCGGGATCACTTTAGGTCACACAAGTCTTGATTTTTATGCTGGCTAACCTGTCGTCAATTACATGGCAGCACTTTCTAACATGTGGAGATTTTAGTGAAAAATGTGTGAAATGCTTATATCGAACAAGAATGAACATGGTTTGTCAGATGAGTGCTTTAGTATTTTCTTGACCCTTGGCCTACTATGATGGGAGATTTGAAATGTGATATACAAGTGGTCTATGCCTTGTTTGTGAGTGTTGACGTCATCCTGCTTTGCACCATTAATTCAATTTTATGTTTTATGCCCAAAAGTCTCTTTAGCATGATTTCACAGCCAATTGGGTTGCAGACTCCGAAAATGCACAAACGAATGATCTCAATTGACGTCTCTAAGCCTGCTTTGTTGAATTCTGTGTGCCTCATAAATCTGTATTGGCCTCCACTTGATCCCAAAGTTGTTGCTGGATGAACTCCTTTTGGTGTGTTGCTGTGAATTAAGTGGATATTGGGAGGTATTATGCCGGGTCACCAGGGTTCGCTGTGATCGTCTTTTGATAAGGTCAAGACAGACGCAGTTTGAAGGCTCGAGGAATGGTACCTTGTTCAATTGATGAAAGGAGAAGTTACTAGAACAGATTGGTGAGCCCAAGTTGCCAAGTTATGTATTTCAACTTGTGAGGCAGGCATGGATATTTGGATGGTCCTGCTGCGGAGCTTGCAATGATTATGCTCATGCATTGTGAGGGGCTGGTTCAATGTTATGGTTTAGTGAGTCAGATGGTATTTCATCTGATGGATTTGTATTATTACTATGGGCAGAGACTGTGTCATGGAGTTGATGTGCTGATATGGTGTGTTGTTTAGACCTTTTGATTATTTACTTCCAGGGAATTCTGAAAATAATTTGAGATGCACATGGTGGACTTTTTGGCCTTCACCATTTCTGCCCTGTAGATTCGGATTTGTCAGTAGTATGTAACTTTGTACATGTCATAGTAATTTACCTCCACAGTGTTCCATCTTTCTGTTCACCTTCATATGTTTATTGAGCTTGGCCAGCAGATAAAACGTTCACAGTAGCTATCTATAGAAAGAATTGAGTTCTTCGTTTGGGGGTTCCTGGATAGTGAAGCACGATAGAGACAGGTTTCACGATTTATGGGAAGTTGGGAGCTCATTGAGCTTAATGTACATTCGTGTTATGATAGTTGTTATTGGGGTGATGCACATTTGAGTAGAGTTGCTGCTGGGGTGTGTTTGATGAAATGAATAGTGAGATGGTCACTCCAGGGTAGATGAAGGATTGCTGCTACTGTTGTAACATTGTTCTTGCAGAAAATCCCACCCGCGGTGTATCTCATTGCTCGAGTGGGTCCATTTAGTAAGTGCTTGAGGTCAGACGAATACAGATCCATTCACAGAGTTCTGGTACCTGTGATCAACTGTAAGGTTATCTACAGCATCCAAAAGGTGTCTGTGAATGACAGGCCGTGGGAGGGTAGTCTCCAGATTAGGGAAATGGAAAGGTAGGCATGTGAAATACCACAATGTAATTAAAGGGGAGCCCCTGAGCACCACTCTGATTCCCGCTCCCCTCCGTCCAGTATGGTTGATCAATTAAATTAGTTGATCCGTCCAAGATATTTCTTTTAACCTGTTTTGATATAACAATACTGCAGGAGACTTGGTCTCTTGTACCCGATGATAGATAGGTTACTTACCTATAACAATTCAGCAGTAAACACGAATAAAGGGCTAACCCATGGATGTGTATCTATATGGGAAGGTGCAAAGCTGTTGGTGAGAGTGTATTAATTGGAGGACATTCTAATAGAGAACTTGGGAATGGGCCTCCTGATGGTCTGTATTTATTTATTTATTTGCATTTATAAAGCTCACAAAACACCCTAAAGGCATTGTGGCGCTGTTGCATGAAATCGACTCAGTTAATAATTGCAGGTATGTGTGCTTAGTTGTGCACAATGTGTTACATGGTGGGCGACAGGGCTGCACACTGTTACATAGTGTGTAGCATACTGTTACATAGCAGCTTACATACATCTGTTATAGGTTAGGTACACAGGTGGGTGGTCCTGGGAACGTTGCGGGTTCAGGCGAATATTCTGGTTTGGATCACTTTGCGGAATGCGAGGTGTGAAGGTTCGCATGTGAGGGCGAGAGGGAGGGAGTTCCATTGCTTAGCAGCATGTTTGCGTAGGGTGTTCTTTTAGGTCTCGATGTGGGGGATAGGCCGGCGCTGTACGATAGATGCATTTATGAGTTAGGCCTGTTGAATCAATAGACTGGGTAGATGTGGGGATGAGCTGTCGCCGCCCATTATTCTATCCCAGAACAAACTAAATCAATAGACTGGGTAGATGTGGGGATGAGCTGTCGCCACCCTGATTCACGCAAAGATTTCCACGAGAACCACGCAGTTTTGCACACAGCAAAATAGTCCCCTGACCTGCCACCCACCAGTACGAACGTGATAGGCCAGGAGTGCCATGAGTGAAATGTGTGCCAAAGGAAAAACAGCAGTGCCTGCGGCTAAAATATAAAAAAAAAAAACGCTTTGAAATCACCTTTGATTCTCTGAACTGCAAGCTAAAAATGCCCATTTCAAACATTGCAAGTTATCCAAAAATATCACTGAACACCAGCAGACATCTGGCAGAATGAAGCCTTTTGTGCATATAAAATCTGGAAAGAGAAAGAGCCCAAAACAATGTTTATAACAAAACTGGCTGAGCTGTGGATGTCAGCAGCTGAAGTGAAATTGGATTGAAAGACACTAAAATCTAAATGTTTAAAATAAATGAGTGACCTACTGTTGAGTGTCACATAGTTTGCAACTGTTGAAATGTCATAGTTTTGAACTTAGAATAAGCGTGCTAGCTGCATGTGTAAAAATTGCAAGTTTGATTTGGATGTAGAAAACTGGAACAAAAGTGACATTTAGCTGAAGCCTGGCTTAAAGAGATTGAATTCTGCCTGACAACTACCCCCGACAGGAGTTGGAACTTGCCTAACAAATGCCTTCCCAGGCCTGGCTGCATTCTCCTGCCCCCACCAATGGGAGAGGACACCTCTCTAATTGGATCAGGGGAGGAGCAGCTAGGGACGACAGGAAACTAAACAAAGCACTGTCCCTGGCTCAGGCAAATGTTATATTAGGGGAGTTGTAAATGGCTTCCTCTTGGAAGGAGAAGTGGGAGGGGCACTGCATCTGTGAGCAAGCTGAGCTTGGGGGAAGTGGATAAACCAGAAATTCCACCATGTGCTTTGGAAAACCACACCCCTTTGGGGCCAGAGCATAATTTTAAAAAGATGGATAATTAGTAGTGCATACTTGTAAAAATTATATAAACAACATCATCATTCTTGTGATTTTTCTGTGCACATTTTAAGAGGTGTTAGGACCCTCTGGTATGTTCTTGGGGATAGTTGCGGAAAAAAAGGTCGTTACTCCAAATGTATGCATGTTAAAAATCTGACACTTTATCATCTGAAACCCATATCCCTGGTGCACATTTGTGTAAAATGTGGAAAGGTTTAGAGGTCGTGATCTGGATGAAAAGGGCAGAATTCTGTCATAAGTGGACACAACATCTTACAAAGACAGGGATCAGATGGTTTGGTGCTACAGAAAATATGTTAACTGGACGTATAATATTAGAAAAATGGTACATAGATAAATATGTATTTGGATCAGAAATAGATTTGTGTGCAATTTGACAAGGGGAGGATCCTCTGACCATAAATCTCATCACTCTGACTCACAACCCAGTTCCCCCAATCAAGGAAGAGAGGAGGAACTGGCCAATGATAAGTTGAGAGGGTTGGGCATGCAGAATTAGCCGACCCACCCACTTTCTAAACACATAAAAAGAGCCACTGGAAGCCAGATAGGACTTTCTTTTTCACTTTCTGTGGAGCATTTTGACTTCAGACTTCACATCCAGAGATCCAGACTTCAAATCCATCAATCTCCAGAGACCAGAAATTAACTCCAGAATTTGTAGCAGAGAGGCCTGAATACACAAGCTGAATCCTTTTTCAGCAGGTCTCCAAAACATTTGCAAACTATTCAACAGCCGGGTGAGCTGTTTGAATTTTTGCCAAGAACTTTTGTCAGAACCAGAGACCAGACCGCCGTGCAGTGCCGAGAACTTTTGTCAGAACCAGAGATCCAGACCGCTGTGCAGTGCCACTAGCAGAGCTGACCCAGAAGGTAGAATTATTCAGTGAGCAGAACCAGGCCGAGACCGTCCGTGGCGAGGGAACCGTGGTCCAATCCTGACCCAATCCGTGGCGAAGTCGCATTCCTGTCCAAAATATAGTGTGAGTACCTCCAGAACTGTGCAAAACCCAATCTGTTAGTTTAAAATAATCTAATCCAAACTATTTTAACCTATTTAGAACTGCCTCCTTGAATTGTGTCATTCTGTCATCTTTAAACCTGAAAACTGTCATCTGTCATTCTGAGCTTTAAAATTTCAAATCTGAAAAACTACCTTTACTAAATTGGCCGTATCTCCGGAACCGTTTGTGATAGAAGTGAGATTTAACTTTTATTTTGAAGCTGAGATTCTAAGCTTTCCAACAAGCCAAGGTCATGTTGTCAATTTGCTACTCCTCATACTCCCTCCGTAATTGCGCTCGACGCACGCGACTAAATTTGCCGCGATTTGACATTTTGTTTAATTTCAGCCATGTGTAAAAATATTTGTCCTTGCTTTCCTTTGCTGAAATTCGTTTGCAACCTGACAATCATTCATAGAGCATTGCTAAAGTGATCCTGAACTAAGACAAAGTACCTATTACCTACCCTGAACCTCCTATAAGGAATTGAAAGCATTTTTCACATATTTTTCACTTAATTGCAACCACATCAAAGTATATTGCCTGTGTTTAAAACTCCTACCTGTTTTCCTTTACCTTGCATAAAAGGGGGAACTGAATTATTTTTGATTGCATTCCTGAGAACTGTGTGCTTTCCTTCCATCTCTTTACATTGCAAAAAGGAGGGCGGGGGGTGAATTGCTACCAGGGGGAAAAGTGATTACATTGTCTTTTGTTGAAGTCATTTCAAGTTTTTTTTCTGTACAGCATTTTCATTCATCATTGCATTGTTCTTGAAGCCATAAAAGCATTCTCAGCTACTTTATCCTCTCTATATCACTTCTAAGCCATCAAAAAGAGTGTACCACTGTAACATTATCCATTGTTGATCACTATCATCTTCACAAGTGTGCTATCAAATATTAATTTACTATAAAAGTGTGATAGATACATATTGTTTAATTTTCAAATAAACCTTTTAATTTACAAAACAAACCTACTTCTTGGCTCAGTGAGGTCAGGGGGATTCTAAGAGAGGGGTGTTATATAAGGGTTGTCATCCAGAATAAACGAACTGGACATAAAAATATATCAATAAGGGTTTCCCTCAGCATCCCAGACTAGGCATTGACTTAGCTGTAGTGTTAAATTGAATCCGCTTACAGCCCAGTGTTTTAAAGAGGACACATTCACGGACGGGCAACCTGTGGGCTTGTCTTCTGGCCGCAGGTATGTCTTCCCTTTTAGGGATGCCAATGGCAGAGTGTAGGGCATTGTTTTAGAAAATTTGAAGTTTATCCAGGTTTTTTGCCCAGGTGCCAGTGAAGAGGATGTTACAATAGTTCAGTCTTGTGCCGATTAGGGCTCTGGCGATGGACAGACAGTTAGCAGTGGAGAGAAATGGCCTGGCTGAATTTAGAGGTTTAGTGTAGTAGGCTGCAGAGCAGGCTATGACAGTGACTTGTCTGGTCATGGTTAGGTTGGCGTCGAGGTAGACACCAAGTGTTTTGACTGCCTGGGAAACAGGGATGGTGGTGTTGTCGATGATGAAGGATGAGTATTGGTTGTAAAGTTGTTTCAGGGAGTCTGTGGGTTCTAGCAGCAGTAGTTCTGTCTTTTCCCCATTTAGACAGATGCAATTTTCAGCCATCCAGAGTGGATGGTAGTGTAGGTGGAGTTAAGGGTTTTGGCATCTGTATCATAGTCACCAAACAGAGGAAGGAGGACTTGAGTGTCATTGGCGTTGTTGGTGTACATGATGCTGAACTAGTCAAGCGAGTTACCTGTGTTGAAGAGAGGTTGGGTGAAGATATTGTATAGAGTTGTGGACAAGCAGGAGCCCTGTGGGACTCTGCAATGGATGGTGGCTGATTTTTGCAGAGGCTAGGTCAGAGAAGCCTTGCATGTCTCTGCCTTGAAGGAAGGAGGAGATCCAGGTGATGGCATTGGGGGAGAAGTTGGCTGAAGCAGAGAGGTGCTGGCAGAGTAGCTTGCAGTAAACCAGGTCAAAGGCGGCCGATAGGTCTAGGAGGCAGAGGAGGGAGGGAGGGTTTGCTTATGTCTCTAATGTTGTCAATTTGGTTTTTGAGGTCTAGTAAAGTGGTTTCGGTTCCATGACCAGGACGGAAGCCAGATTGTCGGGATCCCAGGATAATGTTAGATACTAGGAAGTGATGGACTTGTAGTTAAGCTGCTTTGTCCAGAATATGAGATAGGAAGGGCACTGTGGTTTTGGGTCGGTAGTTGTTATGGTTGGTCGGTCAGTAGATGTTTTTTTAGGAGGGGGTGTACCCATGCCTCCTTTAAGCAGGATGGGACAGATCCTGAGGAAAGAGAAGCATTGGTGGAGGCAGTGATAATGGTAATGATGTGTTATTTATATAGTGCCTTAATCCAAAGCACTTTACAGAGCACATAATTACATACAATATCACCCAACCGAAATTGGTACTCATTTATCGACCTCAGAAGGATGAAAGGCTGAGTTGGCCTTGCCGGGATTCTAACCTGCGACCTGCAGATCATACTCAGATCGCAGCAGCGAGGCTAAACCCGCTGAGTTATCTTACCAGTGAGGAATGGTGCAAGCCTGCCTGTGCATTCTTTGATGAGGGTGGCAGGGCATATATCCCCCTTGCACATGGAAGGTTTAATGTTTTTCATGAGCAAGATGACTTCTGCTTAACTGACATCCCTGAATGAGAAGTGTGGTGCGTTGGGGGCCTCATAGTTGGAAAGGGAGGGTGGACGCTTTAGGGAGGGGATGTGGAGTTGGTTGGCTAGTATCATATTGTGGAGGGTGTCTAACATGAGGAGCATGTCTGATTGTGTGTTGGAGCACCATGCTTCATCTTTAGGTATGGTCTGGGGGACAGAGGTTTCCAGTTCCCTGAAGATGGTGAAGATTTCCTTGGAGCCGAACTTGGTATTTAAGATTCTTGTGTTGAAAGAATTGGCCCTGGCATGAATGATTGCTTTTTTGTATTCGGTGGAGAGTTTATTAAACTCGAGTTTGGCTGAGTCAAGATAGTTGGTTTGCCACGTAGACAGAGCTGCCCGTTTTTTAGAGTGGGAGTCGAGGAGTTCAGGGAAAAACCAAGTGTTACAGTGTTTGGTGGGTTTGGATTTGTGGGTAGTTAGTGGGGGATGGCTTCTATTGCCTCTGTAAGAGTAGTGTTAAAGGATTGTGCCAGAGTGTTAGGGTCATTGGAGAATGGGGCGCTTAAGGCTGCGACTTGTAGGTAGGGGTTGAGTCTCTCTTTGGTGAGAAGGCAATAGCTTCTGGCAAAGGAGGTAGGGAGAGGTGGGATGGGTGGTTTCTGGTGTTTGGGAGGGGAGAGGGAAAGCTGGATGAAGTGTTGCTCAGTCCATGTGAGGTAATAATTAACAGTGACAACTGGTGGGCAGTTGTGGTGTGCTAGCCAGTCTAAGGTCTGCCCTATGATGTGTGTGGGATCTGCGACTGAGTGATTGAATCCTGGCATTTCCAGAGCTTTGGTAAGGGATTTTGCTGGAACGTCGTTAGGGTTGTGGAGTGCTAGGTTGAGGTCACCTGCCAGGCTTACCTTGGAGGAGGTATTTAGGTCAGAGAGGAGTGGTGTTAGGGTCAAGTGGAAGTCAGCAAGGGGCCCAGCAGGGTGGTAGAAGATGTGGAATGATGGGGGTGGATTCTTTGGCTATGAGGACTAAACCTCACCCTTTGGCGTGAAGGCGGTTTTGGCGGAAGATGATGTAGCCAGGGGAGAGTGAGAGCGTTAGAGTTGGGCCAGATGCTTCATGGGGCCAGGTTTCTGTAATGGCTAGGAGGTCGAGGTCGTGAACGGTGATAAGGTCGAGTAAGTCTGAGGCGTGAGCTGGGAGGGAGCGTGCATTGATAAGAGCACAGCTAAGGGTGGAGTCCGTGGAACGGAGGGAGGTGGTAGTGATGTGGCATGTGGTAGCAACAGTGTCATTACAAGCAGGCTTAGTGGCCGACATAGGTTTTGAGGTGTTGTTGAGGCATGCAATGGCCATAGCATCATTACATACAGGCAAAGTAGGCATTGCAGTATTAATGGAGCATACAATAGTATCAGCATGCTTAGATGTGGGCATAGTATGGATAGTGATAGCATTGATGCATACAGTAGTAGCAGCATCATTACATACAGGCAAAGTAGGCATTGCAGTGGTAATGGGGCATACAATAACATCAGTATACTTAGGTGCAGGCATAGTAGGCAAAGTGATGGCATCAGGGCATACAATAGTAGCAGTAGCATTACATATGGGAGAAGTAGGCATTGTAGTGGTAATGGGGCATACAATAGCATCAGTATACTTAGATGCAGTCATAGTCTGCAATGTAATGGCATCAGTGCTTGCAGTAGCAGCAAGAATATTATGAATGGGCATGGTAAGCATTGCAGTGGTGTTGAGGTTTGGGGTACCAACAACATCTCTGCCATCGGTCATGGCTGGGGTAGGCATTACTGTAGCATTGGGGCATATAATAGTGGCAGAAACTTTACAGGCGGGCATAGTGGTCACAATGGGCAGCAGGGAGGCCGGAGGGCATGTGATGACAGTGGTATTGAGTAACAAGCAGTGTTAGTTACCTGAACATAGTTTGTACGTGTTACGGGTTTCATGGTGGAAGGGTGGACCATGATGGCTTGCTGGATAGCCGTTGGGGAAGTAAGCGTTCAATTGTACGTATACCGCGCATCCTCATAGAAGTCACTGACTCTGTTGCAGAGCCTACGTTTGTGGCTGGAGGTGCTTCTGGGTCACGTGGAGAGAGAAGGTCAGTGGGTACGTGAGCAGAGGAGAACTGACCGGCGGGTAATGTTTGCACTGAATAGGTGCAGCCTTGGGCAGGACAAGCGAGGTGCAGCACAAGGCCTCTGCAAGGCTGTAAAGGAGTGGGGGACAGGTCTCTAATGTAGAGCGGAGGGCTTATCCACAGTGTGCTCGTATGACGAGGCAATGGATAGAGGTGTAGGTGGAGCGGCAACTTCGAGCAGCTCAGCTGGCCTTGACAATGGGCCTTCACAAAGCGGCTTTGCCTGCCAGCTGTATGTGAGCCCATTTATAGGCCAGCTGCATTCAGGGAGGAGCGTTAGCCTATGCGGGCCCGCTGCAGTGATTCTTGTTGTTGGTGACGTTGCCATAGAGATGTTGCTTTCCTCGGCGGTGGCCATTTCAGAGGGTTTGTTTCTAGCTCACCATGCTGATTGATAGAATATAGCCGGTCAGAAAGCACATGGGGCTAAGCCCTTGCCTCTGATATCTGAGCGCAGCCTGCTGTGACAGGTTCTAAACCTGGCAGGGTCAGCTCAGCATTTCATCCTTTCAAGGTTGATAAATTGAGCACCACTCTGTGGGATTATAATGTCTTCTGTTATTTCGGCACTCTGAGACCTATAGGTGTGCAGCGCTATATAATAAATACATTATTATTATTTTAGAGGAATTTACAATTGCGTGTATGAGGATGAGCTTAGACTTTTTCTGGCTGATTCTCTTAGGGATATTGATTATGACTTTCAGTTTTCACTGGAACAAATTCTGGAGACACTGTACAAAATATTAGGCATGGACAAGGCTCACATTTTGGGATCCTTGTAAAAGGAGCTTACTCAATGCAGCTTAGTCCACGGCATCCAGGCATAATGCTCTCATTATGCGCTTGTTTGAATAGGGGTATAAGAACTGCCCGAGGACTTTTTTAATATATCACCTTTATTTTTATAGATTTTCCGTATAGGACATTTTGACCCATAGTTGTACTGAATAATACTCCCAAATTATTTGGTAAAACTATACACTTGAGGCTGTATAAATGGTTATTAAGTAATAATAATAGGTAGCTACTTAATGAGAATTTAGGGAGAGGTTTGTCATGATGGAACAACTGATTAATCTGCTGATGACCAAATATTGTAACTCGAATAATGCAGTGTATGTGTTCTTCGTGGATTTAAAATCAGCGTTTGAAATGGTACACAGAAAACATCTTTGGTCTATTTTAAATGAACTGATCATCCCTGACTGCCTGCTTTTACATGTCATCTCATTCATTCAAATACAATGGGCCTCATTACATGGTAGGCGGTAGGGAATTACTGGCACCGGTAAGGGCACCGGTGCCGGTAATCCCCTACCGCCCTACTACGAGGTCCCTCAGCGGGTCCCGTCCTTAACATGTGGTCAGACCACACGTTAAGGAAGGGACCCCCTGAGGGACTTCAGAGCAAATAACGGTACCGCTAATAGCGGTACCGTTATTAGCTCTTTCCCCATTCCCATTGAGCCCTATGGGGGCTCGAATGGGAATGGGGAATGGTAATTGGCATGGGGATTTACCGGGTTCTCCAGGGTCGGAATGACCCGGTAAGTCCCCATACTGCCTACCCGGACCCAGAAGGCAGTAAGGGGTAGCCATGGTGCTAATAGCGCCATGGTTACCTCCTACCATGTAATGAGGCCCAATGTCATGGATGATGGAAAATGCACCAAGATTCGACCAGCTACAATGACAGTTAGAAAGAGTTGCCTGCTGTCTCCCCTCCTTTTTGATTTGAATGTCAACTTTCTGGAGAGCGCACTCATCAATGCTTGGTCAGAGGCACAGGTAGTTGGGGACATGTCAGTACTGCTGCAAATTTATGCTGATGAAATACTACTGTTGGCCAGGACATGGTATGCACGACACTGCCTTTCTAATGGCTAAAGGGCTATGCCCATTCATTCTATTCAATCATAAATAATCATTGCTGGGGCTATAAAACAATTCAGTAAACCCTTTTTTCTTAAGCAATGGGAAGCTTGAATGCATAACATACTTTATTTATTTGGGTGTAGAGGAAGAGGTCTCATTAGCAAACAGGTGTTTTCAGCTCACATGTGATTGGGTCTATTTTGCACTTATTGCATTGCATTTATATCTGCTCAACTGACATACTTCTACTTTTGTACCACACAAAACCACACACTATTGGTTCCAGTGGGAGAGTGAGAGCATTGATCGATTTACATTGTGGAAGACATTTTGTAAAAGTGTCCTGTTATTCCAAAACCCTCATCTAACTTTTCTCTACACAATGAAATAGACTACAATTAAATAAAATTCTGATGAAATAGAGGACAACCAAGTGTAATTGGTCTCCTGTGGTGACATTCCGCAGTTTTCCTTTCAAGACACATCAACAGACACGCCATCAGTGATTAAGCATCAGCTGAGATGTAATAAGGTCATGCTGACCTCTTTGAATTGTTCTGAATGGTTATTGCACTCAGAGAACTTGTAAAAGTAAGTTCAACTATTAAGGGAAAAGTAGTTGATTGGTAAGTTCATGGAAAACAGAGAATCCGTACAGCTTTGCAAGAGGAGTACATGGATGGGGGGTTTAATTTGAGCATCAGATGAAAGGTGTGGCATGATGTTCTTCAACAGATGGTATTACTTGAGGATTTAATTACATGTTATGTTGTCATAGTGGCTAGGTGGCCACAGGTCATGGCCTCTTCTCCAATAGCCATAGTTTAGTTAATATGTTGGGAGAGGAGGCCATGTAATTACATACTTACTATACAATGACTTGCCTACATTCATGGATATCTGTGATTTTCTTCTGACTGGAAGCTTTGTATGCACACCATGCCACTTTATGGGATAAGTAGCTAAAGTCCTGTGCCTGAGCACAGTTGGGTGCTGTGATAGTTACTTTGATGTGCAAATAATGCTTGCATCTCAAATGGGCCTAGCATGAGATAGATGCATTGCTGATGCGACCCACTTGCCTACTGCTTACAGAGTTTCCCAATGTAGCACAGGCTCTTTGTCCCTCTCTCTGCCTTACTCTTTGTTATACTGCCACTGATCAACCTTCTCTCTTCCCTTGCCATTTGTCCCACTGCCTGCCCGCACATGTCTTACCTCTCTCTGCCCTTGCCCTTTTCCCTCCACTTTGCCCTCAGACATTGCCTTTCTCTTTGCCTTCTCCCTTGGCAAGGTAGATCTGTTATGTTTTATGGGGTAGCACATTAGCTCTATAGGTGGAATTAAAGACATTCTGAAGAAGCTATGGCTAGCTGCTCACACAGGGGGTGGGGGGTGAGCTTAGAAAACAGGTTGATTGATGCTGAAAAAAAATGATTTTTGGCATTTGCGTGGCATGTTATAGATGCAGCAGGCTGAAGTTGTGATATATCAGCAGACTAAGATATCTCAGGTAGTCAGTTGGGAGCAGAAGGTGCAGGATCAGGCAAATGAGTGAGAGCACAGATAAGAGACTCTGACGGTTTGCTGCAGAAGCAGCAGCAGGCTCAGTGAGCAGTCTCATGACCAGAAAGTCCAGACTTCCGGCAATGGAAGGACTCCTTCATAGCTGATTATAACGTCCCTGCAAGTGATCCCATGCCACAACCTCTGCCCAAAATAACCCAGCTAATCATCACTGTGTTTGGACTGATCGACCTTGGGCTACCATTACTTTTTATTGAGATGGATTCTACTTATTCATAGGGATACACCATGTTTATGTGCACACACATCTCATTGTTGTTATGTTGGTGAATATATGTTGTGTTTTGTGACAAATCTGAGGGCATTCTCACATTTATCCCTCTTAGGAACTCCTCTCGGGTAACCAAAAGAGAGGCGAGGATACCAGACCTTGACCACGGGGGTGAATCCACGAGGGAGGATCAACTGAGTGGAGGGCCCTTGGGGTTTGCAGGGTAGAGTGAGATGCGGTATTCAGTATGTCACGATGACGACCTACTCCACCTTCCCTCTAAGTTTGCATGTTATTGCCAACCCTGTGCCATCTTCCCACCTTCACTCTTACAAATTGTAGGGGTCAGAAAAAGGCAAAGTGGAGTAATATCACATTCCTATTACAAACCATAATCAAATGCTAGGGCGAGAACAAAACAGCAGGGAACAATATCTACTCCCAATCACACAAACCATTCTGGGAGGGAAAAATGAACAATCACAAGTGAAATACCTATTGTAATTCCTAATCCATCAGTTTCCCTCTACTCCCACCAAATTCTAAGAAGAAGAGAGGATGCCTGATCCCCCTTTTCCTAATACTAACTTACCCTCCCTTCCCTCAGCCTTCACAGGCTATTTCCACTCATGTCCTATTCTACCACACAAGTCCGCACAAAGTACTGAGAAGAGGAACAAGAATTGAAGAGGAATGCAAACTTCCGATAGAAAACACCACTCTAGTACTGGGACGACAAAGAGGGATTTGGAGAAATGAAAGGTCAGACATGTCCCATTCATTATGTTAACTATGGTCAGACACAAGAGGCCAAGGACTCATATCTGAACCACCTTGACAGGGTTCAGGTGTCTAAAAGGTGGAGCACACCACAGAAGGAGGTTTGTCAGGAGAGAGCAGCAGGAAGTCCAGTCCAGCCTGTGATGAGCCTGTGCTGTAGCACTTTGGAGCGTCCTCTATGTGTTAGATGGAATTACCAATGAACATCTCAGACCAAATAATCGCACAGACCCCATGAAGATGATAAAATACTGTTTTAATCTCAATGAAAGAAAGCAGGGAGTTGTACAGTTATCAACATAGATGCTTGCATAATAACACTTCGTCTTGTGTACACAGAGATTATATATATTTTTGTACGCCCTCTATGACGTCATCCTACGTGGCATTTTATGAAACCTATTAACGCGAGGGATTGGTTAAGGGGAACATATCTACCTATATAATGTTTACAGGTTAACATCTCAGTGGCTCCCCCTTCTCTGTAAGACACACTCTGAGCTATTTCTACATACGTAGTGAAAGTGAGCACCCCCAAAAATGCAATAAGAACTTCCCAATGAGAGTCAATAATGGACACACTCCAGGAGGGAATGAGACCAGGACAAAGTGCGGGTGAAGATAAAAAGTAAAGTTTATCCAAAACCAAATAGAGCAAGCAGAGAACTCTGCAAACTCCGAGAGCGCTCTGCCAGACAATAGAAAAACAGTCATATTTATTACAAAATAACGTCATCATGGAGGAAAGCTATAGGGGGGCACATATGTTGTGGTGATTGGGTGGCAAAGACTAGGCACTGTACAATGTTTAAGGACACTGCTCCAGGATTGGTGGATGTCCATGTTGTGCCAGTGCGGGGTGCACGGATCATCTAGGCTCTTCGAGATGGGGTGCAGGATCAGAAGACTTTTACAATTTACCCTATATAGCATTTGCCCTTGTGGCCACACATACTTTGACCATCATCTATCTAGTTTAATATATGAGAGATACATTACTAAACATTTGACCTGAACAATAAAAGTGAGAATACATGGGTCCAGGTGTCAAACGTATTCATGAGATCATGTTGTCACACTCATCAACCATTCTCTTAGATCTCAAGTAAAACCGAAAAACCCCTGAAATTCGCCAGTTATGGTAAGCTAAGCAACCGTAACTCGTGCCACCACTGTGCACTGCTAAGACTAACACCCACGGCATCAAAGATGACATCACAAATGTCATTGATGACATCACTGATGACATCATATGTCTGTCTCCTTCTTTTTTCCTTTTCTGACCTATGTAGGCCACATGGTTTTCTTCAGTAACAGTCATGAACTAAAAATTGTAAATGTACTATATTTGTAGACTTATCCTTCAAGTATGTTCTTACAGTAATTCCCTTAGGGTCCAGTCATATCATATGAAACATATATACATATGGGAAGACACAAGCTTGAAAAACAGCAATTCTTTCTGTGCATGAAGGTAATCAGTAGAGTTATCAGCACTTTCTGATAGTTCTGTTTTTTTTTTATTACTGTATTTTCCCTGCATATGCTCATATTTGTATACATTGTACTCACACTACTTTCCTCAGGGTCCAGTCACATCATGTAATACATGTACATAGGATAAATAGCAGCTTTGAAACAGAGCAATCATTTATTTGCATAAAGATAATCAGTTAGGTAGTGAATTATTTCTGCTACTACTTCTGCTTTTTCGCTTACTTCACTTTCCCTGTATATACCCATATTTGTATGTGTTATTGTCTCTTTGTGTTTTGTTTGTAATAATGCAATTATGTAATACATGGCTTTTATTAGCTACTTATTACGTATTTCACAGTACACAAAACTCTAATAAGAAAACAGTTATCATTTCATTATTCAACATATCAACATTATGAATATTGTACCTTCATCATATATGCTGCACACAATACCTATGTTTCTGCATGAGTAGCTTAGTATACTGGATAGAACTTCATAATAGAATGCTATTTATATCAATGCATTGCTTAATGCACTAATTAGCACATGATATGTATTCCAATGATCCTTGACAGTTTTTTCTCAACGTTATAGTAAGAATCCCTTGTACACACATTTCATGAAAAGTAAATACATGTGTGATGTCAACTTTGATGTCGTGGGTGTTAGTCTTAGCAGTGCACAGTGGTGGTGCGAGTTATGGTTGCTTAGCTTACCATAAATGACATATTTCAGGTTTTTTTTGGTTTTACTTGGAACCATAACGTCCCTTTAACAATGTTTTTTCACTGAATTTCATAGGTTTTTAGTAGCGCTACTTAACCATAATGTCCCTTTAACAAAGTTTTTTCACTGAATGTCATAGGTTTTTAGTAGCACAACTTAACAATAATAACTGACTTTATGTACATGTAAAATGGAACATACTGTGCCCCCTCTACAGAATTTGATGTCTGCAAACTCTTTTAATGTCCGCGGACATGTTCGGACAACAGCACCACTACCCAATAAGTTTGGGGGGGTATGTTTAATTGTTATATCATAACATGTGAACATTTTACAAATTCACAAACCAGCACGCATACTCATTATATGTAGTAATAAATAAGAAGTGTAACCCATATATATAACACACTAACCATTCATTTAAATACAATATTTTCTAAAATGGAATATACCAAAAGAAGAAAGATAGGCTTCCAACATGATTACCTCACAGAAACTCCACAACTAAGAACAACAGAAGATCTACACACCACTCAGAACACACCTTACCTGAAATAGTAAGTGTACTGCATTTTACTCATATATTTGTAAACTTTCTGTATTAGATACAAAAAAGAATGATATTATGTTTTTTTTTCTCAGAGAAATGTCTAGTAATCTGGAGTGGCTAGAGGAGCATTTCCCACGTGAGGAAATGTCAGAAAATAGTGAATCTAATGGTAGACATTTTACTATATAAACCAATTAATTAATATTATTTTATATACATTTAACATATATATTTTTGTACAGACCATACAAACATTGAAAATACTGATGAAAAAGCTGCATTGGATAAGACTCTTCAGCACATAGAAGAAAAAATTGACCTACTCTTGGCAAATTTTAATAATTTTAAAAACTTTGTGGAGGATCACTTCAAACAAACAACTACATACCATTGTCCCACATGTATCTGTCCCCCCTCACCATATCCCAGTTAATTATCCCCAAACCCTCTCCATGAACCAAAACGTTTTCATGAGACTTCCATCCCTTCTTCACCTCATATAAATCCTATTGATACCCCTAATTCTCCTGTTTTAGTTTCAGTTTCTCCTCACCTTCTCTGTCATAAATTTAACATACATATAAAATAAAGTAAAATTATTGTATTGTGTCCTAATTAATTTCTTGTTTTTTTAAAAAAAAAAAGCAATTCAGGAGTCCGCGGACAGCGCGGGTGTCCGGAATATCCGTAAAGAAATGAAAATGGAGGTGTCCTTAGAACACTATACTTGTCCGTACTGTTCACTAGCAAGTTGAAACTGTTCCAAGAACACACGCGGTGTCCTGAAATGTTCGTCAATGGACGAAATGTGGATGTCCTGATGACGCTGTCTGTATTGTTCGCTGGCAAGATGAAAGTGTCCTTAGAACATATTATGTGTCCTGGGATGTTCGTAAATAAACACAATGGGAGTGTCCTGAGGATGCTATGCCTGTCTGTATTGTTCGCAAGCACGTTGAAATTGTTCTAAGAACACAGGCTTGTCCTAAAATGTTCGTAAAGAAACAATATGGGAGTATCCTTAGGACGCTCTGCCTGTCTGTATTGTTCGCAGGCAAGTTGAAACTGTTCTAAGAACACACGTGGTGTCCTGAAATGTTTGTCAATGGACGAAATATGGGTGTCCTGAGGACACTGTCCGTATTGTTCGCTGGCAAGATGAAAGTGTTCTTAGAACATATTATGTGTCCTGGGATGTTCGTAAATAAACAAAATGGGTGTATCCTGAGGACTCTATGCCTGTCCGTATTGTTCGCAGGCAAGTTGAAACTGTTCTAAGAACACAGGCTGTGTCCTAAAATGTTCATGAAGAAACGAAATGGGAGTGTCCTGAGGATGGAATGCCTGTCCGTATTGTTCGAAGACAAGTTGAAACTGTTCTAAGAACACAGGCTGTGTACTAAAATGTTTGTAAAGAAACAAAATGGAAGTGGCCTGAGGACGCTATGCCTGTCCGTATTGTTCGCAGGCAAGTTGAAACTATTCTAAGAACACAGGCTGTGATCTAAAATGTTTGTAAAGAAACAAAATGGGGTGTCCTTAGGACGCTATGCCTGTCCGTAATGTTCGCAGGCAAGTTGAAACTGTTCTGAGAACACACGCGGTGTCCTGAAATGTTCATCAATGGACGAAATATGGGTGTTCTGACAACGGTGTCCGTATTGTTCGCTGGCAAAATGGAAGTGTTCTTAGAACATATTATGTGTTCTGAGATGTTCATAAATAAACAAAATGTGGTGTCCTGAGGACGCTATGCCTGTCCGTATTGTTCGCAGGCAAGTTGAAACTGTTCTAAGAACACACGCGGTGTCCTGAAATGTTCGTCAATGGGCGAAATGTGGGTGTCCTGAGGACGCTGTCTGTATTGTTCGCTGGCAAGATGAACGTGTTCTTACAACATATTATGTGTCCTGGGATGTTCGTAAATAAACAAAATGGGGGTGTCCTGAGGACGCTCTGCCTGTCCGTATTGTTCGTAGGCAGGTTGAAACTGTTCTCAGAACACAACAAGTGTCCCGGAATGTTCGTAAATAAACAAAATGGGGATGTCCTGAGGACGCTATGCCTGTCCGTATTGTTCGCAGACAAGTTGAAACTGTTCTAAGAACAAACGCCTGTCCGTAACTGTTCGTTTCACTTGTGACGCACTTTTAATAACTCTAGGACCTGAACGGTGTCCGTAGAACACCAACGCTCATGCGCAAAATATTTTCAGTGCATTTGGTGTCCGGCCGACACCCGCTCCCTTCACGGTCATGTTCCCGAAGCTATCATGTGACCGCTCCCACGATCAGCGTATGTTCTGATTGCGAACACTGTTCGTGTCCCCAAACAATTTAAAACTACATTTCCAAGTAATCTACAATATTTCTCAACACAAACTCACAATAGAACAAGTCCCACATAGTAATCCTGAGTTTCTACATACTTTTTGTGACTTTTTGAACCCTTCTTTCTGTTTGATCTGTCCACGGACAGCACCCATGTCCGTGCACAAGCACCCCTATAAAAGACCACGCCCTAGAGCTCATTCTCATTGTGTTTCTGGCTATCCTACAGAGCACAGCAAATTCTGCTGCCAATTTGCAGATTTCCATCACAAACTTGATGGCATCCGTGGCTCCACTACTGCCACCTGAGGCTGCATCTGCCTCAGCACCACCCCCTCCACCACCACCACCTCCCCAAGGGCCTGAAGAGGGGAACAGGAGTGAGGATGCACAGGAGGAAGAAGAGGATGATGAGAATGAGGTAGTGGAAGTCCCTACTACCAGCACTCGGCGTGAGTCTTGGGTGTGGCGGTTATTTACCATTTGTGGTAATGGTCCTAAGGCGCGTGTGAACCAAGTCACCTGCAATGAGTGCAAAATGGTACTCAGTCATGGGAGGCATGGTTCATACAGCTTTGGGACAACTACCATGAAGCGACACCTAAAGTCATTCCACTCGGGGCCGTTCGCAAAGTTGTACCTTGCGAGGAGCGTAGAAGGTTGACTTCCTCTACTTCATCCTCTGTTTCCGATCCTGTCACCACAAGGAACACTCCTGTGGGACAGCGTATTCCTCAAGCTGCCTCCCAGGACATACGCAATGCTGATGACCCTTACCTTTCGAGGGTCACAGTTGTGTGTATGTACTGCAACGCAGTACTGTGCAGGGGGAGAGACTTTGTAGTGCTTTTGAGGCTATTGTTTCAGAGCACGAAAAGGTCTGCTCACTACCCAAGTCAAACCCACTCTACATCTTCTTCTCTCAGCTTGCCCTTTCTTATTCCCATGGTTGGTGTCCCCTCCTTACACTCCTTTCCCCTCTACTAGTGTGTCTTGTATAAAAAAACAAAAAAAAATTAAAACAACAAAAATAAAAAAGGCTCTTTTCAGAGCCGCCGTTTACAGTTAAAAAATAGAAGTGAAAATAAATAAAGCAGGACTCTGTGTATTTTTTAGAAGTCCGCGGACAGTCCGCAGACTTCTAAAATTTTGGGGTGCTACCCTATGATAACCATTGCAGTTTTATCTGAGAGGAAGTGGTGGCTCTGAAAAGAGCCTTTTGGTGGTGTTTATTTGTGTTTGAAAAAATTGAAATGCCCAACAGCAAGTATAAAATGGATGCTGTAATTCCAAAAAAGGTCGCAATGCATTTTGTACATTTCTCAGAAAAATCTGATTGCCAGCATAAGTAAGATGGACTCCATCTCTGCGAAAAATGTATGTAGTATGAAGCATAATATTTTCATTGTGAAAAGAGGACATGCCAAAATCTTTTAGAAAGGCACACACAGCCTTATTGACACTGCACCTTGCTTTCTCCATTTGTGGACCAAATGAAGAAGAACGAAGCCACATTTGTCTCTGCGCAATCCTTGAAAAAATTACTTGAGAATTTGGAAACATGTCCATGACCTTCCCAAGTCCTTCTTTCATTGCAAATTGCAAAGAAATTCCAGACACATGTCCTAAACTGTTCCCTCCACAATGAATTACAATTATGTCTGGATGTTGCTCTGTCTCCAAAGTAGCACAGAGAGGTAGCAAGTCCAACCACTTCATTCCACGTACTCCATGCTAGTGCACTTCCACATGTGGGAATTCAAGATCTACAGCTACTCCATAGCTTTCTGCATGCACCTTCAACCAATGTATCCACGAGTCTCCAAAAATCCAAACAATCTGTTTTTTGAAACACACAGCCATAGCTATCTGTTCTTCTCTCAGCAAAAAGAGTATCTGAGAAACTCTCTCCTGGCACAACACACCCACTAAACTTTCCTGACCAATCCCTTTCTCTGCTCATTCTCCTTTGCACGGCTCCCCAACCCAAAAATCCCCAGATGTAACACCCGATGTCCGCTGACTACTGCCATGTCCGCAGACATATCGTAACATGAACAGTCCTTCTACCATTTCCTTTTCACTTTCTGTGCCATTCCCTCATTGGATATAGCTAAGAAGTCACATGAACATCCACCAATCACATCCAAGACCTCTACATCTAACTGCATCATCAGAGATCAGCATTTTAACTGTACTGTTAATCTCTCTGAGTACAAGTGTCATATCATTGGAAAGCACCTTCTACCAGAAATACTGTACAAGTCTCCAAGATTTCTACTTGCAGCTGCATGCATATCCATGCGCATGAACACAAACTAAAGGTATGCATATTTTCTATATAGTACATGTACAAATTTTATAGATTCATATAAACAGATTAACTGACTTTTAGCTTGTATAATCTATAAAATGAATTTACTGTCATTTTTTCCATCTCCTAAAATCAACTGTCACTTCCAAACCTATCTGCTATTTAATTTCTTTTTACACACACATTTTCAAAGCATGTTGAACTAACATATTTAAAGTACAATATGAAGAGTTAACATACTCAAACAAAATTGCATGCACAGTATGTTCAAAAATCAAACAACAATACTTGTACAACAATGTAAACATGTATTTACTTATATTTATATACTGCGTAAACAGCCCATGGCATTGAGGCGCTGTTACTTACAAGAGCTTAGTTACAGAAATAGTGGTATTCAGTGGTACATTATGAATTCCACAAGGCATACAAAGGATTTTTTGGTTGGTACAGTTAGTCATTACAATAAGGTTTATGCATTAAGAACATATGATATGTATTCAACTGGTGCGACACATCTTATGTGAATGAGATATTTTTCATGATTTTGAGGAAGGCACTGAGGATCAATGTCAATTAAAAAAATCAATGTCTAAATTAAAAACAATGATATATATAAACAAAATTCCTTATTTGTTTCCTTTACAATTGCATAGAAGAACATTCTCCTGAAAAGAAGCAGCCGGATTTGAAGTACAAACAACAACTAAAAAGAAACCTGCTAATTTCAGAAAAAAAGTAAGTCGAATACCACCATATTATTTGTAATATTATTCAAACACACTGTAAGGTTAATTCATGCTATTTCTGTGTCTCAAAATAGATATTGTGCACCATTCTGTTTACAAATCCCCATTTCTTAAACAGAGATTTACAGGCAGAATGACGCACAATTTCTTAGTTTTCGACACACAAATAACCCAACTCAACCCCTAGAATTTTGATATTATAGAACAAATAACTGTTTTAATTGTATACCATTAGATTTACTATTTCTACTTCTCCACACCACCAGCTTACTTTCTACTATCATCTGAACCCCAGTTTAGTAGCACATAATTTCAAGAATAGCCATCCCAACTAGTTGTAGTTGCCCAATGCACAATCACACACCATAACATACATCTTTATTATCTTACTCACACACTCATGCAAACAGCACACATAGATTAAGAACACCCCAACCCATACCTTCTTTATTTTTTTCAACAGACCCTAAAGAATGCCTACCAAAAATCAAGTCCGTAGAAAGCAACGCAGAAACAGAGCAAATGGAAATAGACATGTCCAAAACAAGCATCCATCTCTAGCAGAATTTGTAAAAAAAGCTAAAACAAAACAGCTAATACAGTCATTTAGCGAAACAAAACAAGCTTCAAGTACAGAAACTTTGCCTCCTCTATTAAAATGTAAAACAAACCACAAAACAATTAACAAAAAATCAGCTACCACTACAGATAAAACTGTTCCTATAAATCTTGATATAGTGCAAACTAAGCATACCAAAAAAAGTATTTTAGAAAAAATGATTCGTCACAGAGTCCTGCAAAATCATATAAAAACAGGAGAGAAATCAAACTCAACCCTTAAAACCTATCGTAGGAAATTAATCTTAGAAGCGTTGATAGACAGTGCAATCCTTCTCAAAAGAAAGTTATTTATTTTAGTGTTAAACAAAATGAAACCACTAACAAAACTAATGACTAAATTACAAAAAAGACTTCTCAATAAACGAAATGTCAACAGAAATAACTTCTTAAGTATCTGTGGAGGTGAATGGAGTCACACTACAAGCACAGAACCATACTTTAATGAAGAAGCATACAAACAAAAGCAAACAAATACAATTGCCATACATAGCAGTGGACGAGGTTATGAACAAGTTAATAATACCATAATGGAACAAGAAATACTGCTTACAAAAATATCCCCAGAAAACTTAGAATTACCTCTCCATTCAACTGAATCAGAACGTCTAGTATACCAATGGCCATGCACGTCAATGTGTAACATTCCCAAAGAATCATTCAAGTCTTTACGCCAATTCCTCAATCAATATGTGAAAGGCAAAGACAAAATGAAAATTAAACTACTGCAAAATATGGATACCTGTCCAATGTACAAGTACACAGGACTACAAGGACATTCATTGGCCTGCATTTCAGGTCCTACTTGCAAAACCACATTCCATTATATCAAAATGATATCAACACATCCTTCAACTATAAGAAATCTAGTCTATAAACTGCACTATGATAAAAGTCCTGCTTTAGCACTAGCCAATTTAAATAACATTCTTTTACATGGTACAGCAAAAGACCTACTTGAAGAAATCGACTATATCCAGAAAAAATATTTTGCAAGTGAAAGCCACTTACAGAATGAAATAGCTTTAAAGCAAATTAGCAACAATTCTATGCATGGCAACCTTTTACTACACACATACAAAAAAGAAATGCTGAAATTTAAAAGTACATCTGCTGAAATACCAAACCATGTGTGTGTATGTTGCCGTAGAACTTTCTATAAAAGTAACATAAAAACTGTAGACATAACATATAAAATAGAAAACAATGAAGATTCTAAATGGTTTGAATTAGCTCTCTACCTTATAGCAGAAAACAAATACGAAATAACTAACTCCTTAATACTTTGCAGTTACTGCACTACAAAACTTGACAACAACCAAATTCCTGCACATGCTATCACAAATTATTTTGAATATTTCCAATACCAAAACCCCTACAACAACTCAATTTATATAAGAGCATCATAATTCAAACAGTGCACCCATTTCAAGCAATAATACGCCTTCAACCAAAAACAGCAAAATTAACTCCCACTGAATTAGTGAAAGGTGTTTGTGGAAAAGTAGTGTATTTACCATTAGATCTAAAAGAAAATGTGCACACTCTAGGAGTGCAACGTCCAATGGAGCAATCTTTAATTATCTTAGTAAATGATGTACCTAAAAAGACACAAAAATTGGCAACAACTGGTAGATTTACATAAAGTTAGACACGCTTTGACATATCTAAAAGACAATAATGAATACTACAAAGAAATTAATATTGAAGAAAACTTGAAGGATACCACTGAAATAATTAAAGAGACACAAGAAGCTGGTCAATTTGAGCTCCTAGATCCTGCTACAATATCCAATACTTTAGACCGTTATACAATTCACCCATTGCATTCTAATGACACCGTAGAAGATGCACTAGAAACGTACCAAATGCATCAAACAAAAGGATCACCAATCAGCATATGGGAAAAAAGTATAGAAGCACATGCTTTTCCTCTACTTATTCCTACTGGCAAAGGAGGAAGGTACGATGATAGACCTATTCAAATAACAGCATCAGAATATCGCTCATTACGGATGTATTCTGAAGATCCCAGATTTAGACAAAATGTGGAATACATATTCCCCCTACTCTTTGAAAGTGAACTAGCAACTTTATGTTTCGCAGTTGCACACACATTAAAATCAGGAAAATATGTCAGCTACACAATTATTACAAAAAGTGCAACAAAAAGATGAGGTTTTACAATCAAATATTACAAATCATTTAGCAAGTATGCGTGGTACTAAAGAATACTGGTTTCAATGTCACGGAGATGTACGTTGTATGATAAGAAACCTTGGCCCACCCACTTGGTTTGTTACATTAAGTTGTGCAGAATATGCATGGGAAGATTTACATGATTTCCTACGCAAATCAAACAAAAACAAAACAAACATAGATATACTAACACCTGGAGAACTTTGTTCTCTAGATCCTGTTAATGTTTCAAGATATTTTCACCATCGCTTCCTTGCTATGCTACACTTTATTTGTAACAAAAATGCTCCTCCACTTGGAGAAGTGCAACACTTCTTTTGGAGAAAATAATACCAAGCCAGAGGAGCACCACATATTCACATGCTTTTATGGATTAAAGATGCTCCTAAATTTGGTCAAGACAGTGACGCCACTGTTTTACAGTTTATTGAAAAATATGTCACTGGTCAAATTCCATCAGAAGCAACAAATAGTGATCTTCAAGCACAAATTTTACAATTTCAAAGACACAAATGTGGCAAATATTGTCATCGCAAATACGAAAACAAAGGGAAATACTACACCAAATGCTGCTTTGGTTTCCCTAGACCGGTTAAAAAACAGGTCAAGTGAACAACTTCATGTCTTCAGTTAGACATAGTGTTGAAGGCAAATCACCTAAAAATACATATTACATAAAAAGAACAGAAGAAGAAAAATATATCAATGATTACAATGCAATCAGTGCCCACTTATGGAATGCAAACATAGATGTGCAGTACATTACAGACAATTCCACTGCAGTTGCACGATATGTTATAGCATACTTAACCAAAGCAGAAAAAACAGAGCTACAAGACCTCTGGAATGACCTGTCATCAGTCAAAACACTGTCTCAAAAATTATACAGCTTGGGCATAAAAATGTTCTCCCATAGAGAATGTGGCTCCTATGAAGCAGCAGATCGTTTAACTGGTACTGCTTTGTATGGAAAATCTGTGTCATGATGCCTACCTCCAAGGAGCCAGGTCCGACCCAGCAACCCCAGAGGCAGGCATCATTTCCCCCAGGGGAGTGCCAGCGGGCCCAAGCTGGGGCCCTTTGGACGCAGTCCTGGCGCCTTAGGCGCCAGGCTCATGTTGGACCTCTGTCCTGGCGCCTTAGGCGCCAGGCTCATAAAGCTAGACATGTGTTCAAGTGTTTTAATGTGCACTTACCTGATGCAGACCATGCTGCCACATCCAGGCCCTCTTGAGGCCTGAATAGGAACTACTTTACCTGTGGGACTGCTTTCCACCCGGGTGTGGTCGGGGAAGGATACATACCTGATCGGAGGAAGGATACACACTTGGAACTTCTTCCAAAGCTATTTAAACCACACCCGATCAGCAACTCACGCTTCGCGTTGTTCTGCTCCTCGCAGCTGGACGCTCACTGTGTCAGCTCCTGCATCTGGACTTCAGCCACGCCTGTCAGCATCCTGGGTCACCTGCAAAGGGAGACAAGAGACCTACCAGCTAATCTGCACCACAGAGACATCACCGACGATCCTGAAAGGGAAGACATCATTTTTAAAAGCATTTCGTTACGATCGCTGCAGCGCTGCATTTCACTCACCTTTCCTGGGTTCCTCCATCTTCAGCAGCGATCATCCGGATACACAGCCACTTCCCAGAGCCTAGAGAAAAAGACAAGAATAAGAGGTGAGAGAAGGAAGGGAATAAGAAAAGCTCAGTTTCCTTCTAAGACTTACCTGTTGGGTCATTCCCATTTCATTTCGGGTCTTGCTGCTTCCAAGCAGGACCCCGGCCCCTATGGGGAAAAAAGACAAAGGCCCTCATTACGACCCTGGCGGAAAGGGGAAAACGATGGCGGAAATGCAATACCGCCATCGAATAGCGCTCGGTGCGACTATGACCCGTCACCGCAAAGTACGAAGCCATTAGCGACACCGTAGTGAACGCCAACGCTAACTGCACTAAGCACGCGCGCGCGCGCCATGCCAAACCGCAAACACCACCATGGTGCAACGGTACGCCAATTCCGACCCTAGCGGACATGTACCTAACGCCATCAGGCATGGCGGAATGGACCATTCCGCCATGGCGAGAAGTACGGCATCGCGAATCAACCGTAAACGGCCCCACTGAGTGCCTGTACACCGCTCCCTGCCCACAAAGTACAACTCCCTGTAGGTGCAATGAAGTCACAATGCAACCATTGAAATGCACAAAGCACCCATGCATGCCAACGAACAAAAGAAACACAAGAGGGGCCAATGGGAGCTGCAGGGCACAGATGGCACGAATACAGAAGCCATCCCAATGGACATGACCACAGTCCCCCCCCCGAAACGCACGCAAACACAGGCACCTGTGACCAGCAACATTCCGAAAATCACATCATTCCACCAGTCCACCTGGCTGACCGCCATCTGTCACACAAAACCCAATCCCCCGCCCCTGAGCATGACAACATCCAAACTGTCATATAGGCAGCCCCCATCCCTGACCTCACGGGCTCAGTAGGCAAACGCGCCCAGCACAGTACCACGCAACTAAACCCCGAAGCAGGAACCCAATGCAGATCTCCTCACAATACATCGCCCCACATATAGGCACATGCCACATCACTTGCAAAGAAAAACGCTACACGGCCCAAATCAGAATAGAAATTTAATGCACAACAAAATCACCAAGCCCATACAGCCATCAGGCCATGAACTCCAAAACACATTTCACCATTGTGGGCTGCATCCGCAAGAAATGACCAGCCACTACTTGTGTGACGCCCTGTCCCATCATGGTACACAGAGCCACAATCACGTACGAAAAGGCAAAAAGGAAGCGCACACAACCGCAGGGCCGTCCCAATGGGGAGGCACTAGTCCAGCTGAAAGGCCGAAATGTTGCTCCGAGCCACCAGTACTGCGTAAGGGCATGTGGGCCACTGGCGATCGTCCCATAAGATCGTAATGCTGCACCACCGATTAACACGAAGCAGCAGGTGTCGGGAGTAAAATCCATCTGCAGGAGTGGCATACAGATGGCAGTGGCAAAAGGGGAGGAGATACCTGTCAACCAAAAGAAAAGAACAAGAACAGAATGGCCATCAGAACTACATTCGAACAACTCACTTCAATGAGCACACGAAATCCACAGCCATATGCATGCCAGCCCACTCCAAAGGATCATCAACACCCCAAAGCCACTTGCGACTCATAACCATCTATACCTAGGTGTAAACACCATCACGAACGAGTGTACCTGTGCATGCGTCTGCCAAAACAGAATCCATCAGATGGGAATGTTAACGTGCTTGGACACAAGTGTCTGAGGGCGCGTCGAGACAGGGAGGGCTCAACAAGGCCAGATAGACGATGGTCCCACTATGGCAGCCCTGCATCACATAGCGTAGGGGAGGCGGATAGATCCCAAGAAGCCCTGTACATGCCAAACTCTGCACCAAATCACCTGCCCATGCATCCATTCATCATTCCCTCATCCCGGGATCAAAACGCCTGAATAATTACTCACATGACATTAGAAACGTCCATTGAGTCTGTGCGTAATGCAGCCTGCTACATCCACAGTGCCCCAGCCCGTAAATCCAGTGTTGTGAAGTAACATGTATTTGGGAATGGCCGGCCTCATCGCCCACGTAGCTATTGCGCATCCCAAACTATTCATATCAATCATTGCTCCCTCGCCATGGGCCCTGTCTCAAGGACATAGAACAATAGAACGTTATATTTGCAGTCAGACCTGTGGGCATCTCCTCGCCGCTAGCTGGAAACCGAAAGCGCCGCCCTTCGAATTCCTCATTTGCAACATCACGTCGAAAAGGCATCTCTGGCCGTTTGAAATCACTAATTATTCCATCGAGTGCGGCTGTGTGTGAAAATGGCAACTGCCTTCACCCACAAATGGGACGCCCCGCCCGTCGTTGCAACTCGGTACAGTGATGCATGAGGGCCCACCGTTACTCGAGTACTACGTTCCACTGACCCTTCACAAGTCCGTTCGCGACTGCACAGATAGTATGGGAAACAATGGGACCACAGCAGAATGAACATATCAACCAATCTTACACGCCCATCGGGTACAAATACATGATTGCAATAGCAAGATACCATTACCCGAATTGCAGCGTAGTGCGCGGGACGTGCTCGGCCAAAGGGGAGAGCCGTTTGCACAGGTGGAATCAATCACCACAGGTGGAGGCCATACAGCCTGAAAACACATAAATTGCACAGCCAGTCTCCTCCCACAACCACAGCGAAATGCTACCGGCAGGACTCGCGATGTTGGCCCTGGGGGACCTGATAGCACTGCAAGTGCTCCGACTCCAAGAAGAAGACGAACAACAACCACAACCAGCCGCACGGAGGAGACGCAGGAGGAGGAGGAGGCCAAGGCAGGGCCAGCAAGGCCCAGCAGCACAGCCACTACCACCACGCAGGCAGCCCGCAATCCCACGCCTCCGAGCACATCCGTTCAACCTCACTGATGAGCAGATCCACACCCTCTACCGTCTGGACCGGGACACCATAGCCGCCATTGTGGACATGACACAGGCTGACCTAGTCAGCATGATAGATAGCCCAACCGCAATCCCACCCCTACTGAAGGTGGTGTCTGTACTCCACTTCCTGGCCACAGGCACCTACCAGCACACAGTCGGACAGTTGCATGGCATATCACAGCCACTGTTTTCACGGACACTATTCCAAGTGCTCGATGCCCTCCTGCAGCACGCAGACGACTACATCTCCCTACCACGCTCGGAGCAGGAAATTACGAACACAAAAGTGGGATTCCATGCACTTGCCGGCATACCGGGTTGCATTGGTGCCATCGACTGCACCCATGTTGAATTGGTCGTCCCACATGCCATGGAGGCCCAGTACCGCAACCGAAAACAATTTCATTCCCTGAATGTACAAATGGTGTGTGACTCCAACAGGATCATTACGCATTGTTGTGCCCGATTCCCTGGATCAACCCATGATTCCATGGTCTTGAGGAACTCTACCATACCACGCTACATGGAGCGACACGCAGGGAACAGATCCTGGCTACTCGGTGAGTCTCATTGCATGCATGATGATGTGGGGTATGTGATTTGGCAATGTACTGGCAGGAAGGGGGGGGGGTGTGCGTACGTATCAATGGCATTCCACATCCTACGTTTATCGTCCACATACAGGTGATGCTGGATATCCACTGAAGAGATGGCTCCTCACACCAGTCCGGAACCCACGGGACCAGCATGAGGAGGACTACAACCATGCCCACTCACGTACCCGTGTAGTCATAGAACAGGCATTCGGCCTACTGAAGACTCGTTTCCGCTGCCTCAGCAGGTCTGGCGGGGCACTCCTGTACCGCCATGAGAAGGTTGCAAAGATGGTCATGGCATGTGTCATGCTCCACAACATGTGCGTACGTAGAAATGTGCCCATGCCCCCTGACGCTGAACTGCAAGCACCGGATGATGGTCATGATGAGGGTGGGGATGTGGCAGCACCTCAAGGAGTCTGCGAGGCACCGGAGGGCCGTGACATCCGTCAGCATCTCATTGATGTATGCTTCTAGCACTCACGCCTGGGGGCTGATACATGGACACGGGACTCGTGGCACTGCGTGTGTCTGGGACATGCACAATATGGACTGTACGCCTATGATGGCCTAGTACACAAAGATCAATGTCCACACATCTCATTGGGTGATCGTGCACTTTTTATGGCATATGTGATATCATGTTGAACACCCTATCGACCCGCCACCCAAGTGAGCCCAACACACCCCCTCCACCCTCCTACCTCCCACCCGAACACCAGTGTCCAAAGATGCTCATTGTCAGTGGCCTGTCGCTATTGCAAGCCCCCTCTGCGGGTATCAGGGGCACCCCTGCCTGTGGAGCGCAGGTTCCTCCCTGATCTACGTTGGGGGCTGCCCTGGACGGAACTTGCAACGGATGATGTGTCTGCCTGCTCACGTCCATGCATGTCCCTAAGGGTTTGCGAGAGCTCAGTGAGCACACGGCGCACTGCGGCAAGTTCGGCACATACGTCTTTGGACGTCGCATGCAGTTCCCCCCTCAGGCTCTCGGTGCTTCTCTCCATTTGGACTCTCAGGCTCTCGGTGCTACTCTCCATTTGGACTCTCAGGCTCTCGGTGCTACTCTCAATTTGTGCCCTTAGCGTCTCTGTACATCTCTCCATTTCTGCCCTAAGTGTCTCTGTTGATGTTTCTATGTCTGCCTTGGTGCCCCCACATTCATCGGCATGGTCCTTGAGGAGTGTGGCCATTTGCTGCTGTTGGACGATTAACTTGTCGAGGGACTGTTGCCTCTGCTGGGCCATGCCCATTTGCGGGGGTGTCACAGAGGGGCTGTTGTCCTCATGTTGCCTTGCCACAGGGATTGGGGGGGATGGCCAGTCGTCGTCTTGTGGCTGCACCTGCGTGGTATCCTCATGTTGTACGGGATGGGACAGACAGGGGGATTGGGACAGGTCATGGATGGATCTGACCTCGACATCCCCGTCTTCTGTGTCCGAGCATGCTGCCATCAATGGGGTGTCACCTATGGTGCTGCTGCCACCAGAGGCAGTGCCTTCTGTGGCATCCATTGGGGGGACCTGTGGTGGTGGTGTTGTGGCCATGCTGGCTGCTGGGGTGCCTGTTGATGTTCCCTCCTCTGTGCTACCACCTGATTTGTGCTGCTGCCGTGTCTTGATGCGTGCAGCTGAGGTGGAGGGTCTCTGGCCGTTGGTCTTGGCCCTCTTTGCAGGTGTGCTGGTAGGGGTGTCCTGTGGCTCGTCGTTTGGATCGGACCCTGTGGTGGAGTAAAGGAGGGCGAGGGTTATTGATGGGTCTGTGGGAATTGGAATGGCATTGTATCACATGCTTTGGGGTGGTACCTGAGGGTGATTTGGGTCGGGGCCTTGGAGGTGCTTTGATTTGTGTGTGGAGTGAGGGTGCAGTTGTTTGGCAGCCTGCAGTTTGGGTGTGCCTGCTGCACGTGTAGTGCGTGTATTAGGGGTTTTTAATTATTTATGTATTTATTGTGGGTTTTAACGTGCGCTATCAGGCCGATGTGTGTGGACGTTATCCTGGACATGTGTTTCTGTTGCACTATGTGGACGCATGGTGCTTCACATGGATGGACTGTGTGGCTTGTTATATCTGGCCCACCTACCTGAATCTTCGGATGTCTGCACTCCTTTCTCCATCCCTCCGACTCCCTCAATGCTCTCCATTCCGATGGTGGAGGCACAGATTTCTTCCCAGGGGGTCAACTTGATGGGTGATTCAGGACCTCCCCCGGTGGCTGTGGCAATGTTGCGGTTGGCAGAGAGTATGCTGCGGACGCGTATCCGCAGGTCGTCCCATCGCTTGCGGCATTGCTGTGGGGTGCGGGGTGCGGTCCCCACCGCACTTACCCGCTGTGCCACCAGAGCCCATATGGCCTTCTTGTTTGCAAGTGCCGTCCTGGTCATTTGCGTGGAGAAGACCACGGCAGCATTCTCCTGGAGGGTCTCTGTTAGCACGGTGAGTTCCTCACGGGAGAAGTGGACCTGCCGCTTGCGGTCGCACGCTTTCTTCGCTGCTTTTCCCATTTTTCTTGGTTTCGCTAGGGTGGTTGACGGGGTGGGGTGTGTCTCAGGGTAGTGTTTTTAGTGGTTGTGTGGTTTTAGTGTATTTATAGGTGTACGCCGGGATGTTTCCCGTTCCGGGCCCGTGTTTTAACTTCCGTTTCCGTATATTTCCGGCCACCGTACTTTCCGGTAGGCGCACACTGCGGTGACCGCTAAGAGGGGTGGCGGTATTGCACCTGGGGCCCCGTACGGCGGCGGTGTGGGCCGTTTTGGGGTCTTTTCCGCCATCGCGGACTTTGCACTTCCGCCATGCCGTGGTGCTCGTGCCCGATGGGTCGGAATGGGCCGCACTTTGCTCCTTCGTGCAATGGCGGAAACGCTATTTACGCTGTGGCGCTCCGGTCAGTCGATTTCCGCAAGGGTCGTAATGAGGGCCAAAGACATTAGATGAGCGAATGCAAAAACATTACCTGAGCGCTCATCTAGGACTTACCAGATCTTTACTGGAACTGCACGTTTCACTTCGGGTCGGCGCCATATCTCCGGCATTCCGAACCCCGGCCCCTATGGGGAAAAGACATCAGCGCTTTGTTGCAAGAAGTCTCCAAAGGAATCTTCATTCATCACCTGAAAAAAGACAATGAACATTATTATTTAAAGCTTGAACTTTTGAACTTGCAACAGAACTTTTACAGCGCCTTACCAGTATAATCAAGCTTACCTGAACTCCCACCCAACCTCAATCCAGTGAAGTAACTGGGTTCAACGCGCCCCTGCGTCAAAATCAGGATGGAGAGCTCGTCCTTTCAGACCCTAAGGTGAGACTTCATAGGGAATCGTGGAAGGGTATCGTGGAGGGTTGGAAGAGAGTGGGAGGCTTGAGCATAACTCAGTCAGTAGGCAATACTCCCTTTTCACGCACAGGGGAATATTCCTGCGAGCCGGAGAAGCCAGAGTAGAGGGCCCTTCCTGTCCATCTTCAGAGTCCTGCGCTTCACCATTGAAGAAGCATCAGCACTCGATGCCAGACCTGCGCCTCCGTGGGAATCAGGTGAGCGTTACAGAACGCAAAGCCTACCCACAATTTCCCACCCGGGCGCTATGGAGACTTCCGAGACTGACCAGCTGGCCCAGCTTTTGGGGGATTTATGGGCAGAGGTGCACTCAGCCCGCCAGGAGACTAACGCTCTCAAAAGAGAACTGATCTTATCTAAGGAAAGAACTGATGACCTAGCCAAAAGGTTATTACAGGCCCAGGCAGGGCACACTCCTTTACCTAATTCCGGAGACATTTCCACATCAATGGGTTTGAGTAACCCGGTACAAATTAATCTACCTGGACACATGCCTTTGGCCCCGCCTGAACGTTTTGCGGGGGATCCCAAGAAATATGCCGTCTTTATGAACCAATGCCGTTTACACTTTCTATGCAGACCCGGAGCCTTCCCTAACGACCAGACCAAGGTAGCCTTTATACTATCTTACCTCAGTGGCAGTGCTGCAGATTGGTCTATTCCATTGGTAAATCAGGATGATCCCATTCTCCAGAATTTTCAGGGCTTCCAGGCCATCATGGAAAGATTGTTCGCTCGACACTCTCAAGGACAGGCCCTTGATAACGAACTGCTATCCTTACGACAAGGTAATCAGGATCTTCTGTCCTACATAGCCACCTTTAACAGACTGGTTGTGGAAACTGGATGGCCAGAAAGCAAAAGGATCACATTGTTTCATCGAGGCCTGCGCGGAGAGCTTAAGGATGTTCTAGCTCAGATAGTAAACCCACCCCAGGTCTGCGCAGACTACATTGACTTGGTGGTTCAACTTGATCACAGACTTCAAAATAGAAAGGCAGATCGGTTCAAGTATGAAAACCGAGCACCGATCAAAACCCACGCTACCTCCAAGAGTACCGACGTATCTGAACCTATGCAAATCGGTGGTGTTAAAGGACCATTAACGCAGAAAGAACGAGAGAGAAGGCGGCAAATGCAACTTTGTCTGTATTGCGGGACTTCCGGTCACTTTCTTCGAAATTGTCCAGTTAAACCACTTAAGAAGGTGGTTGGAGCTACTGATAACGAATTAGTGACACCTGATTCGGGAAACGACCTAGCCCGGCAAGCGTAGGGGTCCGCTTGCCGAGCTTGCAAACTAACTCTTTGACCTCGCATTTCGTCATGCCAATGGTGCTCGTGGACCCAAAACAGCCTCAGCAGTTGCATGCTATAAAAGCATACATCGACAGTGGAGCTAGTGGAAATTACATAGACCGTGAATTGGCTTCCAGGATTAAGCTTCCTCTCCGCCCGAAAGTAACCCAAGATGTCATTACTACAGTAGATGGAACCGAAATAGCCTCAGGGCCTGTAACGCATTCCACTGTTGAAGTGACACTGGTGGGTCAGGATGGACATCGGGAAGCAATCGTGTTTGATGTGATCAAGGCCCCACAATTTCAAGTAATTCTTGGAATTCCTTGGTTAGAAACACATAATCCCAGAATTTACTGGCGAGCAAAGAAGATAAGTTTTCCTGATTGTGAACCAACTTGTTATCCAAGAAATCCAGCTATGGGTCTAGCCACAGCAACTTCCACCCCTGTACAACTACCGTCAGAATACCAAGAATTCCAAGACGTTTTTCAGAAAGAACAGGCTAACACGTTACCTCCCGATCGGTCTTATGATTGCCAGATCGATCTGGTACCCAATGCTCAACTACCTTGTAGTAGGATTTATGCTCCTACGGAACCTGAGAACCTGCATTTGCGTCAGTATTTAGATCAGTACCTAGCCAATGGTTTTATTCGCCCGTCCAAGTCTCCTGTCTATTCAGCTCTGTTCTTCGTGCCAAAAAAAGAAGGCGACCTTAGAACGTGTATAGACTATCACGCCCTAAATCAAATAACGATTAAGAATCGTTATCCTCTGCCCTTGATCCCTGAGCTTATCGACCAGGTGAAAGACACTTGTGTGTACACCAAGTTAGATCTCCGAGGAGCGTATCACCTGGTGCACATAAAAGAAGGCGACGAATGGAAGACTGCATTCCGCACCAAATTTGGGCTCTTCGAATATCAGGTGATGCCCTTCGGTTTGTGCAATGCACCTGCCGCCTTTCAATACTTTATGAATGATGTTCTTCGGGAACTTATCGATGTCTGCGTCATTGTTTACATTGACGACATCCTGGTGTACTCTTCTTCAGAATCTGATCACAGAAAACATGTTAGGGCAGTTCTTGAGAAACTGCGCCAGCACAGACTATTTGCAAAACTCGAAAAATGCGTTTTTCATACCACAGAAGTTGAGTTTCTCGGATTCATCCTGACACCTCAAGGAGTCCGAATGGACTTGCGAAAGGTGGACGCCATCCTCAAATGGCCATCTCCAAGCTCGGTGAAGGGAGTTCAGAGCATGCTCGGCTTTGCCAATTTCTATCGAAGATTCATTCCGGAATTTTCCCGAACAGTCCAACCCATCACCGCTCTCCTAAAGAAAAACAAACGCTTCGAATGGACTCTTGAGGCCGAACAAGCCTTCCAGGACCTGAAAACCAAATTCACCTCTGCACCTCTATTGAAGCACCCGCACCCAGATCTCCCGTACATAGTAGAAACCAATGCTTCCAGTTCGGCCATGGGAGCTGTCCTGTCGCAAAGAGACCCAAAAACTAACCAACTACACCCAGTGGCCTTTTGGTCCAGAAAATGTTCTCCTCCTGAAATCAACTACGCAATTACCGATAAAGAGTTACTGGCCATCAAATCTGCTTTCAAGGCTTGGCGTCACTACCTTCTCGGGCAAGACACACCATCACCGTAATTACGGACCACAGAAACTTACAGTATTTAAAGACGGCCAAAGCTCAATCTTCACGACAACTCTGATGGGCTCTATTCTTTGCGGAATTTGATTTTGTAATTACCTATCGCCCTGGATGCAAGAATGGAAAAGCAGACGCCTTATCCCGGATTGACATGGAAGAATATAATTCAAGCTTAGAACCTGTGCCCATCATACCTGAGCAAAGAATCTTAGGCTTAACTTCATTGCAATCTATTGAGGATATCCAAACGCAAGTAAAACAACTTCTAGACTCTTCAACCTTACTGGAATGGAGTCAAAAGGGTCCTCATTACACCGTTAAGGATGACTTACCCTACTTCCAGGAGCGGTTGTTTCTGCCAAGTAAAGAATTGCAAGAACTTGTTATTGCCCATCATCATGAATCTTTAATGGAAGGACACCCTGGTATCGCTAAAACGGAGGAAAAAATCAAACGCCACTTCTGGTGGCCTTCTTGGAGAAAAGACATAAAGTCTTTTGTACTGTCTTGTGGAATTTGCGCCCAAAACAATGCTCAAAAGAAAAGGCCAGCCGGCCTACTTCAACCCTTGGATATTCCACCAGCACCATGGCACACCCTGTCAATGGACTTTATAACAGATCTGCCTCCTTGTGCTGGTTACAACACAATCCTTGTAATTGTGGACCTATTCTCCAAAATGGCCCACTTCATCCCTTTAAAGGGTTTGCCGTCAGCTTCCACCTTGGCCAAGGAATTCCTGGAGAATATAGTTCGCATACATGGTTTCCCTTCCATTTTAGTCTCGGATCGTGGAAGTCAATTTATCTCACATTTTTGGAAGAAGTGTTGCCAACTAGCACAAATAGATGTGCGGTTATCCACCAGCCACCACCCCCAGACCGACGGACAAACCGAGAGAACCAATCAGACTCTCGAGCAATATCTTCGGTGCATGTTACACCAATCCGAGTTAAATTGGAAAGACATCCTTTGGATCGCAGAATATGCATACAACAATTCAGTGCATTCTGGAACCGGACAAACCCCCTTTTATAATTTGTATGGTCACCATCCTCGGACCTCTGATCTAGATCCACCTCTGACCCTGGAAATGCCCGCAGTAAATCATCTGCATTCCACAATAACCCGAGCCTTCAAAGAAGCTGCAACTCATTTACAGCAAGCCAAGAAAAAGTATAAAGAAAACGCTGATTTGCACCGAAGTAAAACTCCCCCTTACCAAGTAGGAGACCAGGTATGGCTAGCAACTAAACATTTACCCCTCAAGGGCCCGCGAACCTTCAATCCCAGATTCATAGGACCTTATCCCATCAAAGCTATAATCAACCCAGTGGCCTTTAAACTGGATCTACCGTCCAACATGCGTATTCATCCAGTTTTTCATGCATCACTTTTGAAGCCAGTACAACCAGGAACCCGATTGTCCAAGCCTCCAGATCCAGTTCAAATTGAAGGGGAATTAGAATTCGAAGTTAAAGACATTTTAGACTCCAAGGTGGTAAAGTCGAAACTCTTCTATCTTGTTGACTGGAAGGGATATGGACCTCAGGAGAGATCGTGGGAGCCTAGTAACCATGTCCACGCACCTCGATTAGTACAAAGGTTTCACCGGAGATTTCCGAACAAGCCCAAACCCCCGGAGGGAAGCACCTTTGGAGGGGCCTTGAGGGGGGGTACTGTCATGATGCCTACCTCCAAGGAGCCAGGTCCGACCCAGCAACCCCAGAGGCAGGCATCATTTCCCCCAGGGGAGTGCCAGCGGGCCCAAGCTGGGACCCTTTGGACGCAGTCCTGGCGCCTTAGGCGCCAGGCTCATGTTGGACCTCTGTCCTGGCGCCTTAGGTGCCAGGCTCATAAAGCTAGACATGTGTTCAAGTGTTTTAATGTGCACTTACCTGATGCAGACCATGCTGCCACATCCAGGCCCTCTTGAGGCCTGAATAGGAACTACTTTACCTGTGGGACTCCTTTCCACATGGGTGTGGTCGGGGAAGGATACATACCTGATCGGAGGAAGGATACACACTTGGAACTTCTTCCAAAGCTATTTAAACCACACCCGATCAGCAACTCACGCTTTGCGGTGTTCTGCTCCTCGCAGCTGGACGCTCACCGTGTCAGCTCCTGCATCTGGACTTCAGCCACGCCTGTCAGCATCCTGGGTCACCTGCAAAGGGAGACAAGAGACCTACCAGCTAATCTGCATCACGGAGACATCACCGACGATCCTGAAAGGGAAGACATCATTTTTAAAAGCATTTCGTTACGATCGCTGCAGCGCTGCATTTCACTCACCTTTCCTGGGTTCCTCCATCTTCAGCAGCGATCATCCGGATACACAGCCACTTCCCAGAGCCTAGAGAAAAAGACAAGAATAAGAGGTGAGAGAAGGAAGGGAATAGGAAAAGCTCAGTTTCCTTCTAAGACTTACCTGTTGGGTCATTCCCATTTCATTTCGGGTCTTGCTGCTTCCAAGCAGGACCCCGGCCCCTATGGGGAAAAAAGACAAAGGCATTAGATGAGCGAATGCAAAAACATTACCTGAGCGCTCATCTAGGACTTACCAGATCTTTACTGGAACTGCACGTTTCACTTCGGGTCGGCGCCATATCTCTGGCATTCCGAACCCCGGTCCCTATGGGGAAAAGACATCAACATCAGCGCTTTGTTGCAAGAAGTCTCCAAAGGAATCTTCATTCATCACCTGAAAAAAGACAATGAACATTATTATTTAAAGCTTGAACTTTTGAACTTGTAACAGAACTTTTACAGCGCCTTACCAGTATAATCAAGCTTACTTGAACTCCCATCCAACCTCAATCCAGTGAAGTAACTGGGTTCAACGCGCCCCTGCGTCAAAAGCAGGATGGAGAACTCGTCCTTTCAGACCCTAAGGTGAGACTTCACGCGGAATCGTGGAAGGGTATCGTGGAGGGTTGGAAGAGAGTGGGAGGCTTGAGCATAACTCAGTCAGTAGGTAATACTCCCTTTTCACGCACAGGGGAATATTCCTGCGAGCCGGAGAAGCCAGAGTAGAGGGCCCTTCCTGTCCATCTTCAGAGTCCTGCGCTTCACCATTGAAGAAGCATCAGCACTCGAAGCTAGACCTGCGCCTCCGTGGGAATCAGGTGAGCGTTACAATCTGAAAATGTAGTATGGCTAAGTCTTGGTCCTGCCTGGTCCTGCTAAATCTAGAAAAAACGTTCTAAAATCATACGAAGATATAGAAACAATAGCCAAACATGATCCCAACAGCCAAGACATTTTAAAAAACAATTTGCTGGACACATACTACCCAAACAGAAGTACCACTTTGGAAACCATGTGTCTATACCACATAGCTTAAAACTTCACATACAAAAATAATATAAAACCCGATGAAAAAAAAGGTAGATACAGAGTGACAAATTGTGAAGGCAGCTTAGTAAAACTCACCAAACCAAATTTAATTAATCATATCAAATTGTCATTTAAGACTCCTCAACATAAAAAACTATATTACATGTCCCTGCTACAACTCTTTAAACCATGGAGAAAAGAAGAAGAAATACTAGATAACTATGACTCCTATGAAGACGCTTTCAAAGCAAATGAAAGCACTATAACTGATGTAAACTTTACACAGCACAAAACAATGTTGCACAATGAACAGCAACACAAAGACGAACTGCAGGCCCAACTAGTCAACCTTCTGTAACAGGAAGCCAAGAACCACTGGGAGAGCCACTAATAACAAATGAGGCAGAATTAGCTATGACAGAAGTAGAAGACACCATGTGTCAGTATGAAGATAAAGAAGACTTAACTATACTACAATCAAAACTAAACAATGCAGAACATAGCATTTTTGAACAAGTGACAAAAGAAATTGAACATAGTGTACAACATCAAAACAAAGAATGCACCTGACAAAATTACAAACCTATGCTACTGTACGTCAGTGGTGAAGCTGGTTCTGGCAAAACATTCTTAATCAAAATCATCAGTAAATTCCTTCAACAATTGACAAACAACAAACTGTCAGCTGTTGTCACTGCCCCCACAGGTTTAGCTGCCTACAACATAGGCGGTGTCACTTTACACCGATTACTACTCCTGCCAGTAGAACACCAAAACAAATTACAAACTTTCTACAGAAGCTGCAATGGAACTACGCAGAGTATTAAAACAAATGAAAATGCTACTAATAGATGAAGTGAGCATGGTCTCCAACCGAATGTTGGCCTTGATTCACCTCAGATTACAAGAAGTACTCAAAACAAACTAGGAAGAGGTCTTTGGAGGAAAACACCTTATTATTTTTCGGAGATCTTCTTCAATTGACACCAGTGAAAGTTGAGCCTATTTTTAAAACCTTAGGACACACACTCTGCTGTAAAACTGGTGGCAGCATTGGAAATGTCAACCTTTCACAACATTTCCAATACAGAGAATTAATAGAAAACATGTGGCAATCTGCAGATCTGACTTATGGCAACATCCTAAAAAGTATTAGATTTGGTATATCATCTCAAGAAGCACAAGCAATATTGAAAACCCGGCACATTCATGCACTTTATGGCCATAATGCATGTTCTATGGATGTTATGGAACAATTAGCCAACTCTTGCAAGCTGTTTGAAATTCAATGAAACAATGTTAAAAAAAGAAATGCAACCAATAATTGAAATTAGCGCCGCAGACAAACTAGACACACATGGTATGACACTACCCATGTGTGAACAAGCCACAACGAGACTAAATAGTTTAGAAAATTCAATCTCCAACACAGCTAGATTGGAAAAAATATTAAAATTATCCTTAAATTGCACAGTAATGCTTAAACGTAACCTTGATGTGGATCAAGGACTAGTTAATGGAGCACTGGGTACAGTTGTTGGCTTTCAAACATACCCACGTGACAACGACATTCAGTTTGTCAATATTCGCTTTGACAAACTTTCAGAAGTGAAAAGGATAGGACGCTCAAAAGCTCGATTCCTACTCTTCAAAGACATGTATGTATGAAGAGAACAATTTTCTCTAACTCTTGCAATCGCAGTAATCATTCATAAATCACAAGGTCTTACCCTAGACAAAGCATTGATAGACATTGGTAACACAGTCTTTAAAGAAGGCATGAGCTACGTAGCACTATCACGCTTACATACACTTGAAGGTCTATTTCTAATCAACTTTGATACAAGTAAAGTAAACGCTGATATTCCTTGCATTTCAGAATACAATCGACTTCGTTCACTATACACCCCCCATCTAAAAATATATCCTATTCCACAAAAAGTAAAATGTTCTAAAAGAAAACTAAATCAAACAGAAATGCAACAGGATGTCACTGCAAATCCTCCAAAGAGATTAAAAGAAACTAATAGGGAAAGTAGACCAGGTACTTCTTCAAAGTAGGTAGACAAACTCCAAAAAAAGCACTCAGATACAGAACTACCTGGTCCATTTAAACTTTCAAATGTAAATGGTGTAAGTTGCTACGCAAATGTAGCAATGAATATTCTATTTCAAATACCACAAATAGTTGACATTTACTTACACAGTACAGACCAATTGTGTTTGCAAATGTTAGTACTTCATAGAAACGCAACAAACAATCCTGACAACACGTATAATGTTTATTGAATAAGACAACAATTGGACTACTGTGCTGGAATGGTGAAATTCACTATAAACTCACAGGAAGATCCACAAGAATTTCTAATGTACTTACTACAAGTACTGGAAAACAAAAACATACCTATAAATGAAATCTTCCAGATTTCATACATGTGGAAACATACATGCACTCTGTGCAACAATGTGACACAAGAACAAATCCCCAATGAGCGCTTTGTGTATGTATCAACACCTAATTGTGAATCTGTTCCATTTCAGCAACTTGTGCAAAATGCAAACCATGGTAGATTATGTACTACATGCAATTCGGATAATCGCCCCACCTTACTAATACAAACACATAGTAAATACGCAATACTAATGCTTCTACGTTACAATGCAGATGGTTCCAAAAACAACTGCAAGCTGACTGGATTCACACATGGTCAAGTATCACTTGGTAACAAAACCTTCACAACAATAGGTATAATCTACCACGCAGGAGCCACAACCAATGCAGGTCACTATACTGCATATATAAAAAAGAATTATGGATGGTTCAAATGTAATGATATTACCATTACTCTAAAGCAGACATTACCTGAAAATCTTACAAACGCTCATTTAATCTATTAACTAAACTGTACTTAAACATTAACTAAACTTTTATTAGAAAACTATAAACTGTTACAATATGCCAACAGCTATATAGATTCTACGACAACTAAACAGATAAATGAATACCACTAAATTATATAAAAAAATAAACAGTTAGAATACGCCAACTGGTATCTAACTACCCCAAGATTTTCAATAACCAAACAGATAAATCAATACCACTACATTATAACAAAGAATAGACAGTTAGAATACGCCAACTGGTATCTAACTACCCCAACATTTTACAATATCCGAACTGATAAATCAATACCACTTCATTATAATTTCTTAAAACCAAAATGTATTAACTAAACTGTACTTAAACATTAACTAAACTTCTATTAGAAAACTATCAACGGTTACACTATGCCAACAGCTATATAACTGCCCCAAGATTCTACAACAACTAAACAGATACATGAATACCACTAAATTATATTAAAAAAAATAAACAGTTAGAATACGCCAACTGGTATCTAACGACCCCAAGATTTTCAATAACCAAACAGATAAATCAGTACCACTACATTATAACAAAAAATAGACAGTTGGAATACGCCAAATGGTATATAACTAACCCAAAATTTCACAATATCCAAATAGATAAATCAATACCACTTCATTATAACAAAAAATATACTGTTAGAATATGTCAACAGGTATCTAACTGCTCCAAAAATCTGCAACAAGCCAATATATAGAGCATTATCCAACATGGATTTTATTTTCTCCCACAGACCCAATGATTTTAGCAACAAACACAGAAACTGAGCAAATTGCACAGTACACTGGTTTGTAATCTACTAAATATGAGGGTAAAAAAAAATGTTGAAAATTCAATGTTATAAGTTGTTACAAAATACCAATACTAACATGATCTTTTCTTTTATCACAGAAATAACCAAGAAATACATGTACTCCAGTTACTAAACCAAACAGTAAGTATATTATATTAAGTACAACCATCACAGCAAATCACACCCATAGTGACTTATAACTTTGCTGCCTATAAATTTGATCTTGTCCATGCACCCAAGAATATAGACCCTGCCCACAACCACCACAGCATATCACACCCATAGTGGCTTATAACTTTGTTGCTTATAAATTTGTTCTTGGATCCAAAAGTTATAAGCCACTTTGGGTGTGAAATGCTGCAGTGGTTGTGGCCAGGGCATAGAGTCTTGGGTGCATGGCCATATGGCCATTTTGACTCTATGGCCCATAGAGTCAAACATTTCAACTATGCCATATGGACACTTTTAATGTCCGCGGACATCATGAATGTCCTTAGAACAGTTTCAACTTGCCTACGAACAGTACGGACAGACATAGCGTCCTCAGGACACCCTCATTTAGTTTATTTACGAACATCCCAGGACACATAATGTGTTCTAAGAACACTTAGAACATGCTTGTGAACTTGTGTTCTTAGAACAATTTGAAATTGCTTGCAAACAGAACGGACATGAATACCGTCCTCAGGATACCCCCATTTTATTTATTGACGAACATCCCAGGACACAAGATGTGTTCTTAGAACAGATTCAACTTGCCTGCGAACAAAAACGAACAGGCTTACCATCCTCAGAACACCCCCATTTTATTTATTGACGAACATCCCAGGACACATGATGTGTTCTTAGAACAGATTCAACTTGCCTGCGAACAAAACGAACAGGCTTACCGTCCTCATAACACACCCATTTCGTTTATTTTCGAACTTTTCAGGACACCGCTAGTGTTCTTAGAACACTTTCAGCTTGCTTGCGAACAATACGGACAGGCGTAGTGTCCTCAGAACACCCCCATTTAGTTTATTTAGAACATTTTAGAACATCCACATTGTCCACGGACAAAGCGAACACAACAGGGGAGTCTACCACCTAAATAAATAAAGCATTTAACCCATCTCTTACTCCCCCACCCTCCCCAAACTTTTTCACCCAACAACACACTCTACTAAATAGTATTTTTCAACAAAGTTTCACTGTGCTGTCCGTGGACGTCCGCGAATCAAAGATGGCGGGCGTTTCTGAAAATCTGACGTGCTTCATGCTCTTCACCGTCCAATCAACGAACACGTTGCATGTCCGCGGACATGACGGAAGCCGGTTGGCCAATCAGGACACTGTCCGCAGAGCGAACACGGAAGTGTGTCCGCGGACCGAACATAGATATCACTAATTTCTTTTTACCTATATTTGCTCATTTTATAAAAAACTACTGGATGGATTTTCACCAAACTTGCAAAATCACACTTTCGGGACCAAGTCGCTGCTCCTGGTACAAATTTGGTGAAAATCCATCCAGCGGTTTGGGCTGTAGACGTGAGCAAAGTTTTTTCCCCATTCAGTCTATGGGAAAAAAAGAAGTTTTGGGACCCCCCTTATAACTTTGCCCCCCCCCCTTAACCAAACCTCAGCAAACTTTGCAAAAAAATTCAGAGTGACCCATATACTTTTTTTTTTGCAAAGTTTGGTGAGGATTCGTCCAGGGAGAGCGAAGTTATACGCCACCCAAAAAGGGCTTTTCATATGGAAACAGCAACTTAACCATAACTACACAGCCACTACCATGGCTGTGTAATACTGATTATAGCAGAGAATATGGCAGCGGATTGGAAACTGCAACATTGTATGTGAAAGTGCGCGGCAGGCCCTATGATTGGTTGGTAACCCCATGCAACTTTGGACTTTTGGCTTTTTAACAGCACATGAGTAGAAACACAACCTAGGTACATGAGATGTGTAATATAATTTCTTGTTTTCCCAATTAGTCAATCATACGTCATCGGCCTGATCCTTAGCCAAAACCTTCTGTTTATAGTTGACCTCGTAATCAGATTACTATTCTGGAACATTGAGGGGGTATGAAAATACTGCTATCTCCATCTGGGTTTTGATTAATAGCCCTTGTTTTCGACTTCTGAGTCAGTTTTTAGAAGACCATGATTTTGTCCATTTCAGCCTTTCATTTAGGACTTTTTGAGTTTATTACCCTATCTGGCCTTTAGAGACTTGTTCACTCCACCTCACATAGGCTTTTGCCCTCATTGAATATTCAGTAGTTGTCCTTGTCTCTCCTAATCTTAGCAAAAATGTTTTACGCACGTGGTCCAAACCTTCGACTCCCTTTGTGCCTTGCAACCATCTCACAAAATAGCCTTCTTGATCCTTGGCCAATGTACTCCCTTATTATGTACCCAAAAGCAGCTTCTTCCTTAGTTCTTTAATTTGCAATCCTAGGCTTTTTGAAGTAACATGGTTTATCCTTAACACAGACTGCCATCCATTTTCTTCCAATGGCCTTCCTAAACGTTGTATGTATACCTCTTTTCTACCTTTCGGTACAGCATATTTACAATTATTGGTTAGCTCGTTATGTCATCTTTTTCATTCACGATTACTTTGTCTTTAGGTACATGTTTCTCTCTGTGCTTTAGTTACATTGTCCATTTTAAGTATTTTCATATTGTTTCAGCATTTGTTCATACATCTCCTTAATCACATAATTCTGTTAACTTCAGACTTTGTCTAGAGTTCATCCATAATGCCCACAGCCGCATTCCGGCACTTTGGAAGTGAACATCCTACTTGGTAATGTCCTTCCACTGTCTCAACATGAGGGTATCTTTTGAATAGCTGTCTGAGTGCAAATCATCTTTCATTCAATCAACGCGGTATGGACATGTCACATAAACCTGTGCTTGGGTTCACAATAGTAGCTCTTAGTATGATACTCCAATAATATAGTGGTATGAGAGCAGGGACCAGAGAAGAGGCATCCACCAGCTCCTCTACAAGCCTGTGGAGAGCTGAACGCGAGACATTGAAAGCTTGCAGAGTAAAGCAGTTTTCAGAAATGTGGCCAAGGAGCCGTGTCACAAGTGAGCCTACACGGCCGGAACAATGGAACCGTGTGACAGGTCTGTCCCTTCATTGTGGCACTGTGGTGCTCATTCTCCTGGGAAAGGAACAAGAAGTCCGGTACTCGAGTGAATGAAAGTTGCTGATGAAAGCTGTTGAAATACATTGTATCGGATTGGTCACATGATGCCGACACATTGTTGAAAGTCTCAAACTAGACACAATGAGAGAATAAGCGATTATGACGCCAGCAATGGTCTTTCTGGAAACTAGGTTACAGAGTAGTCATGTATAAGTAAATCATACTCGTATGAAGGTCTCTGAACAATTGAATGTGAATTGGAAGTATTAAAAACTAGACCTCAATAAAGAGCTGTTAGAAAACAGCAAAAGAAGAGGGAGCAGTGAAGTGTGAGCAAATGCATGATCTGGAAAACCTGTTAAAAGGCTAAAGAGGCAACTAGTGGGAGCTGACAAAATTAAATACATGAAAAGGGGTTACAAAGAAAGCAAAGCACCTACCAGTGAATATTTGCTTTGGCAAGAAAGATGCCAAATAATAAACTATTAGTTAAGGAACCAATTAACTACAAGTGCAACTGTTTGCGCAATCTGGTCTGGTTGGACCGCAGAAGTGTGGCCAGGCTTGTCTACCTAGTGGGGCCTTAAGTTAATGTAGCTGTGCCCCTACCTCAGTAACATTAACCTCTGTCGATGCCCATGCATTGCTGACAAGTGGGATTTTACAGATTTTGGGTGGGCCTTGTCCGCTCAGGCCCTACCCTGTCTATGTCTCTGATGGACCATGCGGTCTGTCAACTGTGCCAAGACTAGGGAGCCCCAACTAACCTGTAACAATTGTTAATGGAAGTCATTAATGTTGCACTTTAAGAAAAAAGTACTTTTGAGCATGGGGAAGGGAACCCCAGCTCCTGTTGAACATTGTAACAATTGAACCTTGGGGAGAAGTGTCTCTGTATTAGGGGAAGGGAACCCAGAGCTCTTGTTGAGTATTGTGAACCAATTAACTATTGTGAGCAAGTGCATTAAGCTTGGGGAAGGGAACCCTGAGCTTCTATGAAATTAACGGAACATTGTACATCAAGAACAACTGTCTTTTGGACTTGGGGAAGGGAATCCCGAGGCTAGGCGAATTAGCTGAAAGAAGCATATACTGGAAGTGTATCCTGAACTTGGGGAAGGGAATCAGATGCAGCTTGATATTTGTTTTTGAACACTGTTTACTTAACTAAGAACATCACTACGGTGTATTTAGTATTTGATGTGAGAGTAAGCATGGGATTTGACGCAGACACATTTTTGGTTTCGATTTACTGACACAGACTTTCCTTAGTTTATTTTAGTAGGAAAAACCCCACCTTAGTTAGAGAGCAGTATAGACGTTAATCCAACCCAAAACCTTCAGTAAAGGTTTTGGGAAACTGTTTCTCTTGTTTTCTATGTCATCTCCTGATACTGTGCCTGTCTTACAGTTTATGCGGCAACCACAGCACAAAGTGTCTGTAACTCTACTATTTTCATCTCACGAAGCATACATGTCAACCTCCACATACAAAGCGCTGAAAACCAGATTGCCAGATCAGTTCACTGAAAGTCATATCTGCCTTTGTAGCTGGGTATCTTTGCTTCCTTCTTTTCCTCCCATTGATTTATCTGGATTCTCAAGACTACCAGCAGGTAAGTCAACAATTGGAGTTGGTCCTCTTTGTAATTTGTGTAATTATCTCATATAACCAATATCAGTAATACAATTTCTGTCACGATTGTTTGCACTATCAATACAAAACATTCATTTGATATTCACAGACAACCTGTAACCTCCCCCATAGCATCCCATTTAGAGGCTATTTACAAATATTCAGAACTTCTTAGATTATAGTGAAGGGTCCCTACCCATCTTCAAACATATATTCATAGCACTAATCTGCTAACCAAACACTACACAGTTAGATAACTTTTGGCATTGTCAGTACTGTTATAAATTGAAATGATCTATGTCTTAACAATAGATTTTGTTTAAGTGTTGAATACATTTCTATCTTTTTAATTATTCATGTTAGCATTTACTGTGATCATGCCTGCTCGTCAACAACATTGAATAATTAGAGATATTGTCTGCAGGGACCACAAAGGCCTCCATACATGGCCGAATGCATAGAGCTGGAATGAAGTGTAATATGCAGAGTACCACACTGACATCATCCCTCCCTTGGAAAACCTGTAGATGCATAATAACTCCAACCCTCACAGCTGCAGACTGGATTGACTCTGTCTAACATCTATCGGCCACATCACATTGGAAAATGTATGGAACCATCGGCTCTGGGATTACCAATTTGCATTCTGCCCCAAATGTACCACAGAAATGGTCTCTATCCAGGTCCACAGTGATCTTCAGAATATTCATAAAGGCAACTCATTCCTGCCAATACTCTCTACATCTCAGATGCATTTGAGAATGACTGTCACACACTATTCTCCCTTCAGACACAGGGTATAGGCTACTCTGAAACTACCTGAAATGATTTGCATCCTACATATCTAGCAGATGCTTGGCCATCCAATTTGACTTCCTACGGTCTTTAGGAGGTTCTGTCTTTGGGCTTTGGGCTATTACCTAACTTGGTGGTAATTTAGTATTGTGGTATACTGGCAGTAAATTGGCACTACTTTATTTTGGTGATAAATTAGTGGTGAACACTGCCCTTTATGATAAGACAAAACTTCCACGTTTTATAACTATGCCCTATGCTAGGGCTGACTGTAGGCATCCACCCAGACTTAGTACATTTTAGAGAGAACCCGGTAAGGTCATAAATGATGTCATCGATTGAGTATAAATTGTGCTAATGGCTTATCTACGTCATTAGCCTATGCCTTTGAAGGGCCCCATTCAGCCCCCGCATGCATGGCTGAATGCATTCATACAACACACCAGCTTTCTAGCTTGTATAAATATTTTCCTTTTGTTTCTTATTTTACCTCTGGCGGTAAACACTTTTACCATTGTGATGTAATCTCCACGGTGTCTCCTAGTTACTTTCCCCCACTGAAATAGTGATCATCAAACATATGAGAAGAGAAAAAAAAACAATAGACACCAACTTTGCTTTAGTTACTGCAGTTGTTATTATTGTAATCCAGCTGTTTGTAAAACAAGAAACAAAACATTACATTTCATGATAACACAGTTATGAGCTCTTACCAACAGATCGACACCGCTGCGGTCATCTAAAAGACAAAATATAAACGTGCATTGCAAAAGTTCTTTTTTTTTAGTTCCCAGTGTGCAACATAAACCACAATGACCCAGTTGAAAACAATGACCTATTGTTGTCTAAACAGTCACCGAGATAACTGGCAGTAATCCAACGCTCTACTCAATTCCACAAATACTTACATAATGACTTGAAGTAGCTGTGTCTTATTTGCGTGACCCTTTTTCAATCCTATCTGTCCGGGATGAATCCTTCCAAAGCCTCACATGATCACTGGCACACCCAAGAAGTTGCCTTGGACTCCCAAGCAGACTAGGACTGCAGTCTTTGAATCCTCTCGGCAACCGGCAGCAAAGCAGAAGCACCCAGCAGAAATGCAGGAAAGAAGACCCCAGCCCTTCAGTTCACCCCTATTTAATTAATCTGCCTTTCAATCAAGAGCAGAGCAGCCTCCCCGCTGATGTATCCCAGCAACTCCTACGCTCCTGATTCCACTGTCCAATCACTCACGAGAGCATGTATGTAACAACTTATTTCCTGCACAAACAAAGAGGCTTCAGAATGCACATTAAGACGGGTCATAACAAATTTTTTTACCATTCATCTCTTTCCATGGAGTGAAAAGAGAGAGTAAAATAAAGCAGAATTTCCATCCGTGTTTACTGACATTGTATTGTAATGTTAACCAGAAGAGCTAATTAGTTAAGATGTTTTATTAAGTAGGGAAGTTAGTTAGTTAATATGGGTTATTTTCTCAATGCAACTTTACACAGGTGGGAATTCTCATAATTTAATATGTATAATGCACTTTGAATCCACTGTCTTTTTGCAACCATTCTGCTTTGCCATTGAAGGCCTAATACACTGTCCTCATTTTAATTTATTTTTCTCCTTCAACTGCACTACTTAATCTGCTGTCTCCCTTTGCATTTATTCATATTAACCCCACTAAACATGCTGACCTGTATCCCTAATCTGCTGCTCCCATTTGCACCCATTTTACTGGATGCTTCTATTGAAAACTCTGTCATCTGCACCCATTTTGCTGGCTGCCTTTAAAAATACTGCTATAGATCCCTACAGTTCCGAATGCTGTCCCGTCACCTATGGAGGAGTCCCTCAGGGTTCCATTGTCTCCCACATCTTCATAATCTGTATGGAACTGCTGGGATCTCTCCTATATGACCCAAACATCAAGGTACACCAGTACTCAGATAAGACACAGTTGTACCTAAAAGTCAAGGAACCACATAATAGAGCTTGCATTATTCACCCATACCTTCCGACCCATACCTCCTAATCTGCTGTTCCCATTTGCACCCATTTTACTGGATGCTTCTATTGAAAACTCTGTCATCTGCACCCATTTTGCTGGCTGCCTTTAAAAATACTGCTATAGATCCCTACAGTTGCGAATGCTGTCCCGTCACCTATGGAGGACTCCCTCAGGGTTCCATTGTCTCCCACATCTTCATAATCTGTATGGAACTGCTGGGATCTCTCCCATATGACCCAAACATCAAGGTACACCAGTACTCAGATGAGACACAGTTGTACCTAAAAGTCAAGGAACCACATAATAGACCTTGCATTATTCACCCATACCTTCCGACCATTGAAATGTTGATGGCAAGTGTCCACTTAAAGCTTAACCCCATTAAGAATGAATTCATAATCTTGGGCCTTCCTTCCAAGCAGGAACTTAAATATGGATGAGCCGAAATGTGCTTGGACCGGTTGAACCCTTACCTTGCCTAAACAGCAATATCTCTAGGCTTCATTCTAGATAGCAATGAAGAATTTCAACAACACATCAAAAAAGCCCAAACAACTGGGTATCTGATCTCTATACTCCCAGGACCTCTGAACAGTGGTGCAGACCCTGGTGATCTTGCATATAGATGTGGATAATGCCCTTCCTATAGGGCTCCCAGCTGCTACCATAGCCCTCCTCAAAAAGCTCACTATTCCACAGGACACCTCATCACAAGCTTTTCGAAATTGGACCACATGCACTCAGCTATGTGTGAATTACATTGGCTGTTCATCCCACTTAGAATCCATTTCAAAGCCATATGCCTCACCTATTAGGAAATCCCCACAGGGAAACTAAAATAATTGTGTGGCCCACTTTCATCTCACAAGAAGACCATCACCACACTGGATATTAAACTGCCTAACAAGGAGAAAACTAGGAAACAAACCTTTCAATGCTACCTCTCCAGAACTCCATTCTCATGTCAATTCAGTATTCTCCAAGTATCTTTCAATTTAGGAAAGAACTGAAGACCAAGCTCTTTCAGCAAAAACTCAGCATAATGTAAAATCGAGTCCGCAACCCCATCTCTACATTTTACAGTGATAATTGTCCTAATGTGTGCTTGATGACATTTTGAATTCTTGCCGCCAATGCATTTCTCTTTGACGTTTACAGTCCTCCATTGTGCATGAGTTAGGTTTGTGCTAGAAAAATATAATAATAATAATAATAACAATAATAAGAATACATAATTATAGTGAAACAATTATTAATAACCAAATACCAACCCTAGCCCCTACCAAATAGTACACTGAATTCACTACTCTGTTCACATGCTTCCTCAGGGCAATTTAGATAAAGAACAAGCTCACTAGTTTCTGTACCCCTTTGACTTACCCTAAAAACTGGTCAACTTTTAGAGGTGATCCACATCAAAGACAGCATGTATCCAGTGTGTTGAATAGCGTAACTGTTGCAGCTAATGTACTGTGGCACAATGATATAGTTCTATACACAACCGTTGGCAGCTATGCTCTATTCAAAACCCCAGCAGCATCAACATTATTTCATATACCACATTTTAAAAACCTACAGCCCCCTGTCTTTTTGGTATAATGTCTATTTTTCCATCTAGCTTTTATTGTCCCCTATTTCAGACCACATCTCTAAAAGTTTCTAAGTGTTTGCAGGAATTGTAGTGGTTGATCTAATTTCTAAGAGTTCTTTAAGTGCACACCAAAATCTGTTGGTCTGTCAATTTGTATACACTTTGCTTTACTTCACATTTAGAGCTATGAGGCTGGTGCTTGAGGTCAAAAGGTTGTGTATGTTTAGAGATAATTTATAGGGAACAATCTCTAATCCTATGTGGAGAGTCTAAGTTAAACTGCCAGCAGGGGAATGGTTTGGTGGTGGGAGCAAGGACATCTATTTATATTCTTTGCATTCTGCCAGGTAGTGACTGAGGATTTCCCCAAAATAGAACATCATGAAAAGTTCCTCCAACTATTGTAGTAGAACCAACATAAATGAATGACTTACTTTTAAACACAAAAGGCAAATGTGGGTACATCTTTTTTCAAACATCACTAACCATTGAAATGCAGGTTGTTTGTCTAATATGGAATAATTCAAAACATAATTGTAGTTGGTTTTATTCTAAAAGTGGAAGCATATGGATAGTTGTTCAAGATGGATTGCTCCATGTGTGGCATGCTCAATACTGACAGGGTGGCCGTGTTTTGTAATGGCCTAGAGCTAAGAAATTGTAATTCCCATGAAAAGTAGTTAAGAGGTGTTTGCATGTATTTGTGCATCACTAGTAACTTTTAACATGTGATTTTACAGGTCTGTTTATTTTGGTTTTATGATTTGCATTCAACCTCTTGGGTTAAAGAACAATATGGGAAATTTGGGGTATAAGCTTTGAAGAGAAAACATGTAAATGTGAAAGAAGAGGAAAGTAAAAGAATGGAAGGAACCACAAGAATGAAAACAATATTACAGGGCCTGTGGTAGCGGCCCTGGAGTTATGGTTAAGTTGATCAACTCATATAAAGAGCACTTTTTGGGTGATTTATACATTTGGCGAGGTTGGACTAATACTCACCAAATCTGACAAAAAAATTATATGGCCACCTCAGACCGATTTAGAAAAGTTTGGTGCAGTTTTGTTCAGCGGGGTCGCAACATGTTTGAACTCCTCGTAGACAGAATGGTAAAGAATGATTGATTTTGCCTACAGCCCAAACCACTGGAAGGATTGCCACCAACTTTGTGCCAGGAGTGGTGGCCTGGTCCCGAATGAATGATTTTGTATATTTGGTGTAAATCCATTAAGAGGTTTTTTAAAAAATGTCCAAAAAGTAGGTAAAAGAAAATTGTGATATCTGGGTATAGTCCACAGACTAATTTCCTGATTCCGTGTCCACTGACACCTCTGGGACAATCAAGGGTTCCCTTGGTGTCTGTGGACATCAAAGACGGATGCTGATTGAAGGTTCAAAATCATGAGGTGCGTCAGAATATTTTAAACACTTGCCATATTGGATCCCCGGACATCGCCGGTGACCGTGGACAGCATGGTGAAGAAAGGGTCTAGAAATTGCATTTGGGGTTATTTGTGGAGGAAAGAGGGTCTGGAAACGGTAGGGGAAGTGGAAAAAAGTTAATAGGGAGGTGTTATTATAGGTGAAGAAAATGGTGCTGTTGCCGCAATGTCTGCAGTAACTGTCCTTGTCCACGGACACAAACAGATGTCCTCGGACATCAGTGGGATCGGGGAGATACTAGGTGAGTCTTGTTATTTGAAGATGTACTTGATTGTATTGTGGTGGCTGTAACTGGTCACAAGTACTATAGTGATATGTGTATAGTAATTGTAGGTACTTTAGGGGGAGTGTATATGGTATTTATGATTGCAGTAGAATTGAGGATAGTGGTGATGGAATCTTTAGAAATAAATGAAAGATAACACTGGGTATGGATACTTAGTTGCATATGGAAATAAAGCTCGAATCTTTGGTTCATCTTCGGTGAAAATACAGCATAATGTGTTAAACACAGTGGATTTAACATGTATTTGCATTCAATTTTACATATACATTTAGTTTTTAGACACTCATAAGCAGTACATTGAAAGTACTATGGGCCTCATTATGAGCATGCCAGTATCCTGGCAGTCGAGCCGCCAGGATACCGGCTTTTGGTACTTACCTTTACCAAAACTGGGTCTGGCGGCATTGTCACCGGATTATGAGTGCCAGCGGGACAGTGCAAATCACCATTCATGGAGTCCTATGGGACTACATGTGGGGTTTTGGCATCATTACCATCACCAGCAATGCCGTTGGTGTTAATGAGGGCTTCTTTGGCAAGGTGGATGATTGCGTTAACTCCAGCATTTAGCTGGAGGTAACCCAGGTGCCCCTGCGGCAAACCCGTATTTGGCTGGTCCGGTAAAGTTCCGGTATCCATGGATCCTGGCATTTTTTTACCGAACTGCCCGCATTGGAATGAGGCCTCATGTTGGTACTACATTAGTGTATGTTACACTGTTGTATTGACTTGCAATAATCATTGGGACAATGGGAAAACAAATCCATAGTGGATAAAAAAAGACTACATTTTAAAGAATATACATATTATAGGGTACATGTGTGTGGTAGCATTGATATATGTGGTGAGTTTAGGTGTGGTAGGATGTTTGTTTTAAGTGTGTTTTAAGTAAAGATATGTTAAAAGTAGTTAGATACCCGTTGGTGTATTCTAACTATATTGGATTTTAGATTAAGTATTGCAGTAACAGTAAGTGTTATGGTATATTTGAAGCGTATTAGAATGAAAGGGATTTTTGAAGTAGTTAGATACTCATCGGCATAATCTAACTGGCTTGGATATTAAAATTACTATGGAAGAATTATGGATGTAGTTAGATACCCATTGGCGTATTCTAACTTTTTACTGTACTATACTTTAGTGACCAAATTTGGGCTGAAGGAATATTACCTAGGCATTTGTCAAATTTGCTGTTAACCTATGTTTTGTAGTAATGGATGTGTGGTTACATTTAAACCAACCACCTGTTTTTTTGACATATGCAGTTTAGTGGCCTGAAGTGGTTGAGACACCAGTGTGGTAGATTATGCCTACTTTTGTAAAGGTTTTCTTGCCAAGAGACACTTGGCTGTGTGTGAAGCTAGTCAGCTTACAGTTATTTTTATACCATTTGCATTGTATCTTAGAAGCATTAGTATGACAAATTGGCCTTGTGAGTTTATTTGTATGCTGGAGCGATTGTCTGAATTGGAAAAGGGGATAATATGCTATGATTTACATTTTAGGGAAACTGTTGAAATGTATTTATTTATTCATTTATTGATCATTTGTAAGGCATTTTATACAACAGAATTGTGTTTCAATGCACCACAAGGCTAAATGGAAAGAGAATAGGGGAAATTATAACAGTGGCAAGAAGCAAAACAGCAACAATAATATATATACAGTTGTGGTCCTACTAGGCCCTGTGGCATTCAGCTGTTCAAGTGCATTGATGAGAAGTGCAGGGGAGTAAGATGGGAAGGGGAGCAGAGGAGTGGACATGTGCAGGTGGAGGGCCCAAGAGGGAAGTGCTCAGGGGAGCCAGGAAGAGCACCTCAGGCTAAGTGCTAGTGCAGGTGAGGGGGATTGGAATGGTTTCACAATTTGGTACGTACACATACACAGATCGTTCATTAGGGATGTGTTCTTGTGAACCATTATTGCAGAGAGTGCATGTACATTTCCATGTGTCATTTCTTAGGGATTTTTTGGCTTCTAGTACTTGTAGTAAGTACATTAGGAATTCTTGCGGATTGTAACACTCACCTGATTCCCACGGAGGCGCCGATCTGTTCTGGACTGCTATGACCTCTTCTAAGGTGATGCGCAGGACTCGGAAGACGGACTGGAATGGACCCCCAAACCTCGCCTGTCTGGCCCGTAGAAGAATCCTTCTGTAGATGGAAAAGGGGATTAACTGTCTGCTGGATAATGTGTCGGATTCCCCCCCTTTCCCCTCTCACACTCCTCGAACCCCCTCCGCAATTCCCCGTAGAGTCTCACATTAGAGTCTGAAAGGATGAGCTCTCCATCCTGCTTCCGAAGCAGGGTCGCGTTGATTTCCAGTTACTTCACTGGATCTCGGGTTTGGTGAGTATTCAACTCCGCTTGACTTTTCTGATATGAGGCCGTAAGTATTCAGTTGCAAAAGTTCAAGCCTTAATTGTCCGTTGTCCTTTTCTCTATTTCAGATGTAGGATGAAGAATACGCGTAGAGGAATGGATTCGCCGAAGGTAACTCTGGTGAGTCTTTTTGATGGATGGTTCCCTTAGTGATCTTGCTTTCACCCACTAATGCGTGTGTCTTTTTCCCCTTAGGGGCCGGGGTACGGAAGTGCCAAAGAAGCGGCGCCGACCCGAGGTGAGGAAAGATTGTCCCAACAATAATCAGGTAAGTCTTAAGGTGGAAGAATCAGGCCTTCCTCGATCTGTTCCTTCGCTCACCTTTGTTTTGTCTCTTTTTCCCCTTAGGGGCCGGGGTACGGCAGTGCCAAAGAAGCAGCGCCGACCCGAGGTGTGGAAAGATTGTCCCAACAAAAATCAGGTAAGTCTTAAGGTGGAAGAATCAGGCCTTCCTCAATCTGTTCCTTCGCTCACCTTTGTTTTGTCTCTTTTTCTCCTTAGGCGCTGAAAGGCGACGGATGGTGCCAATGGTGGCTGAAGAGCCCGAGGGCGCCTCGTGAAGGTGAGTGGAACGCGGCGCTACAGCGAGCGATGCGATGCGCTTCTAAAAAATAATGTCTTTTCTCAGGATCGTCGGAGTGATGGTTCCGGACTCCGGATGGAGGTAGGTAAAGTTCAATTATTCACCTCTCTCTCCTTTCCTTCCTTTTCTGGTGTTCCAGGTTGCAGGCGGGCGTGGCTGGAGCCAGGATGCAGGAGCAGACACGGTGAGCGTCCAGCTGCTAGATGCAGAACAACGCGAAGCGTGAGCTGCTGTCTGGGCGTGGTTTAAATAGCCCCCAAAGTAGTTCCAGGTAAGTATTCTTCCTCAGCCACACCTGAGTGGTAAAATAGTCCCATAGGTAAAATAGTCCCTTTCAGACCTCAAGGAGGTCTGGATCCGGCAGCATGGTCTGCATCAGGTAAGTCCATCCAAGCACTCCCATAATGAGCCTGGCGCCTATGGTGGCAGGACTGATGCCTTCTATGAGCCTGGCGCCAAAGGCGCCAAGGCAATGTCCAAAGTGCCCCTATAAGGTGTTGCTGGATCCCTCCCTGGGGACATGATGTCTGCTTTCGGGGACGCTGGCCCTGAACTGGCTTCCCGGGAGTAGGCATCATGACAGCACTCTCCCCCAAGGCCCCTCCCAAGATTGTTCCCTCCGGGGGTTTTGGTTTGTTTGGGAAGATCCGGTGGAATTTCTTAATTAATCGAGGTGCATGTACATGGTCATTGGGTTTCCACGACCTCTCCTGAGGCCTGTATCCCTTCCAATCGATTAGATAGAAATGTTTTGACCTTAACATCTTTGAATCTAAAATGTTTTCACCTCGAATTCAGGTTCTCCATCTATTTGAATGGGTTCTGGAGGCTTGATTAGTCTGGTTCCAGGTTGCACTGGTTTCAAAAGTGACACATGAAAAACAGGGTGAATTTGCATGTTAGCTGGTAAATCAAGTTTAACGGCCGCTGGATTGATTATGGCCGTAATGGAGTAAGGCCCCAGATATTTTGGATTAAAAGTTCGAGGTCCCTTGAGCGATAAGTGCCTGGTAGCCAGCCATACTTGGTCCCCAATCTGGTACTGAGGTGCTTCACTCCGATGCAGGTCAGCATTCTTCTTGTATTTTCTCTTGGCTTGTTGTAAATGTGTAGTTGCTTCTTTGAAGGCTTGGGTAATTGTAGAATGCAGATGGTCCATTGCGGGCATTCCGAGGCCTTGAGGCGAGTCGAGGTCTGAGGTTCGAGGGTGATGCCCATATAAAGTATAAAAAGGACTTTGCCCAGTTCCAGAGTGTAGAGAATTATTATATGCATATTCAGCTATCCAAAGAATGTCTTTCCAGTTACTTTCAGATTGCTGCAACATACACCGTAAATATTGCTCAAGGGTCTGATTCGTCCTCTCTGTTTGACCATCGGTCTGAGGGTGGTGACTAGTCGATAATCTTACATCGATTTGTGCCAATTGACAACATCTACGCCAAAAGTGGGAAATGAATTGGCTTCCCCGGTCTGAGATTAGTACAGACGGGAATCCATGTAAACGAACAATATTTTCAAGGAATTCTTTGGCTAGAACTGAAGCTGAAGGTAAACCTTTCAATGGAATGAAGTGGGCCATTTTTGAAAATTAATCCACAATAACAAGAATAGTGTTATATCCTGAACAAGGAGGTAAGTCCGTAATAAAATCCAATGACAGGGTGTGCCAAGGTGCTGGCGGAATGTCTAAAGGTTGAAGGAGACCGGCTGGTCTTTTCTTTTGGCCTTTATTTTGGGCGCAAACACCACAGGACATCACAAATGATTTAACATCTTTTCGCCAAGAAGGCCACCAGAATTGTCGTTTCACCTTTTCTTCCGTCTTGGCAATACCGGGGTGCCCCTCTATTAGTGTATCATGATAACGAGAAATAACGAGCTCTTGTAATTCCTTGTGTGGCAGAAATAAGCGCCCTTGGAAATAAGGTAAATCATTATTTATAGTAAAGTCAGATCCCTTTTGTACCCAATCCTGTAAGTCTGTAGGGTCCATGAGTTGTTTAACTCTAGCTTGAATGTCTTCAAGCGTTTGTGAAGAAGTCATGCCCAAAATTCTCTGTTCGGGAATTATCGGTACAGGTTCTGAGTTCGTATCAGTTACTCCCATTCCTATTCGGGATAGAGCGTCCGCTTTGCCATTCTTACAGCCAGGACGGTAGGTGATTACAAAATCGAATTCCGCAAAAAACAAAGCCCAACGGAGCTGTCGAGATGACTGAGCCTTGGCGGTCTTTAAATACTGTAAGTTCCGGTGGTCGGTGATCACCGTGATGGTATGTCTAGCGCCAAGTAGATAATGCCGCCAGGCTTTAAAGGCGGATTTAATGGCTAACAGTTGTTTGTCAGTGATTGTGTAGTTAACCACGGGTGCCGAGAATTTTCTGGACCAAAATGCAACAGGATGCAGTTGGTTAGTTTCGGGATCTCTTTGAGACAGGACAGCTCCCATGGCTAGGCTGGATGCGTCAGTTTCGACAACATAAGGGAGATCTGGGTGCAGGTGCTTCAATACAGGTGCAGAGGTAAATTTAGTTTTTAGTGCCTGAAAGGCCTGCTCGGCTTCTTCAGGCCATTCGAAACGTTTATTTTTCCTTAAGAGCGCAGTGATGGGTTGAACAAAACGAGAAAATTTCGGGATAAACCTGCGATAAAAATTGGCAAAGCCAAGCATGCTTTGAACACATTTCACGGAGCTAGGCGATGGCCATTTGAGGAGAGCATCCACTTTTCGTGAGTCCATGCGGACTCCTTTAGGTGTCAGGATGAAACCAAGAAACTCGACTTCCGTGGCATGGAAAACACATTTTTCAAGTTTAGCAAATAGTTTGTGTTGGCGCAATTTCTCGAGAACTGCCCTGACATGTTTTGTATGATCAGATTCCAAAGAGGAGTACACAAGAATGTCATTGATATATACGACAACACAAACGTCGATGAGTTCCCGAAAGACATCGTTCATGAAGTATTGTAAGGCAGCCGGTGCATTGCACAATCCGAAAGGCATCACCTGGTACTCGAATAGCCCATATTTAGTGCGGAAGGCAGTTTTCCATTCATCGCCTTCCTTTATTCGCACCAGATGGTAGGCCCCCCGGAGATCTAACTTGGTGTATATGCAGGCATCCTTCACCTGGTCAAGGAGTTCAGGGATCAGAGGCAAAGGGTATCGGTTTTTAACAGTTATCTGGTTCAATGCGCGGTAGTCAATACAAGTTCTGAGGTTGCCTTCTTTTTTAGGCACGAAGAATAAAGCTGAGGATGCAGGAGACTTAGACGGGCGAATAAAACCATTGGCTAGGTACTGATCTAGATATTGGGCCTCATTACAACTCAGGCATTAAGGGTTAACGCCGTCGTTAACCCTTAACGCCTGATTCCGATTTTAACGGCTGCTTTTAGCAGCCGTTAAAATCCATGGAGCTAAACCGCCTTGGTGCTAATTACGCCACCGTAATTTACAGGGCCTATCCCTGAGAATGCCGCGCAGTCTTTCCATGCTTGTCTGGAAGGCTTGAAAGTTCAGAAGAATTGGGTCATCTTGAGTAACCAGTGGAACTGACCAATCTGCAGCACAGCCGCTGAGATATGATAGTACAAAAGCGACCTTGGTTTGGTCGTTAGGGAAGGCCCCAGGTCTGCAGAGCAAGTGCAATCAGCATTGATTCATGAATATGGCATACCTTTTGGGGTCCCCCGCAAAACGTTCCGGTGGGGCCAGTGGCATATTTCCAGGTAGATTAATTTGCACAGGGTTATTAGAAACCACTGGGGCGGAATTACCCCAGAACCTGGTAAAGGAGTTTGACCAGCCTGACCTTGTAATAGCTGTCTGGCAAGATCATCAGTTCGTTCTTTAGATACAATTAACTCTCTCCTGAGGGCATTCGTCTCCTGGCGAGGAGTGGAATGAACTTCAGCCCGTAATTCCCCCAATAGCTGGGCCTGCTGGTCTGTCTCGGAAGTCTCCATAGCGCCAGGGTGGGAAATTGTAGGTAGGCTTCGCGTTCTGTAACGCTCACCTGATTCCCACGGAGGCGCCGATCTGTTCTGGACTGCTATGACCTCTTCTAAGGGTATGCGCAGGACTCGGAAGGCGGACTGGACCGGACCCCCAAACCTCGCCAATCTGGCCCGTAGAAGAATCCTTCTGTAGATGGAAAAGGGGATTAACTGTCTGCTGGATAATGTGTCAGATTACCCCCCTTCGCCCTCTCACACTCCTCGAACCCCTCCGCGATTCCCCGTAGAGTCTCACCTTAGAGTCTGAAAGGACGAGCTCTCCATCCTGCTTCCGATGCAGCGGCGCGTTGATTTCCAGTTACTTCACTGGATCTCGGGTTTGGTGAGTATTCAACTCCGCTTGACTTTTCCGATATGAGGCCGTAAGTATTCAGTTGCAAAAGTTCAAGCCTTAATTGTCCGTTGTCCTTTTCTCTATTTCAGATGTAGGATGAAGAATCCGCGTAGAGGAATGGATTCACCGAAGGTAACTCTGGTGAGTCTTTTTGATGGATGGTTCCCTTAGTGATCTTGCTTTCACCCACTAATGCGTGTGTCTTTTTCCCCTTAGGGGCCGTAGTACAGAAGTGCCAAAGAGGCGGCGCTGAACCGAGGTGAGGAAAGATTGTCCCAACAATAATCAGGTAAGTCTTAAGGTGGAAGAATCAGGCCTTCCTCGATCTGTTCCTTCGCTCAACCTTTGTTTTGTCTCTTTTTCTCCTTAGGCGCTGAAAGGCGACGGATGGTGCCAATGGTGGCTGAAGAGCCCGAGGGCGCTTCGTGAAGGTGAGTGGAACGTGACGCTGCAGCGAGCGATCCGATGCGCTTCTAAAAAATAATCTCTTTTCTCAGGATCGTCGGAGTGATGGTTCCGGACTCCGGATGGAGGTAGGTAAAGTTCAATTATTCACCTCTCTCTCCTTTCCGTTCCAGGTTGCAGGCGGGCGTGGCTGGAGCCAGGATGCAGGAGCAGACACGGTGAGCGTCCAGCTGCTAGATGCAGAACAATGAGAAGCGTGAGCTGCTGTCTGGGCGTGGTTTAAATAGCCCCCAAAGTAGTTCCAGGTAAGTATTCTTCCTCAGCCACGCCCGAGTGATAAAATAGTCCCATAGGTAAAATAGTCCCTTTCAGACCTCAAGGAGGTCTGGATCCGGCAGCATGGTCTGCATTAGGTAAGTCCATCCAAGCACTCCCATAATGAGCCTGGCACCTATGGTGCCAGGACTGATGCCTTCTATGAGCCTGGCGCCAAAGGCGCCAGGACAATGTCCAAAGAGCCCCTATAAGGGGTTGCTGGGTCCCTCCCTGGGGACATGATGTCTGCTTTTGGGGACGCTGGCCCTGAACTGGCTTCCCGGGAGTAGGCATCATGACAGCGATCTTCCTGTGTATTTAAGATTCATTTTACCATTCCTGCACAGTAGTCTCATTCTTGCCTTATACCTGAGACACTGTAAGTGATTTCAAGATTATTTTTGGCACATTTATGAATGAGGAACATTTGCAAACACAACTGGTCAGAGCCATTTAAGTAAACGTTGTGCACAAATGGTGGCAATTGGAAGAAAATATTCATTTCTACATTTGCATAGCAAATTACTCCACTTGTGTTTCTGAATTTACATATTTTGATGGGCCTGCAGTTGTTTTTTGAGAAGAGACATTTGTCGCTTTCTCTTCTGATGGACGCACAGTTGTTTTTGCACTAGACAGTTTTGTGGTCATACTATTTTTTATTTCAGTGGTTTTGCTGAGAGCTCTTTGTAGGTTCTGTTTGTATTATTTGTCTTTTTAAAGTTTTTCTTTTTTCAGGTAAATGTTACATAGCTAGGTGGGGGTGTACAGAGTAAGGAATGTCAGTGTTCACTTTGTTTGCATAAAGGCTAATTACATCAAGTTTACAAAGATGTGAAAGTTCTACGTAACACCGTCTTTGAAGTCTGTACTGCTAATGTCAATCCATGAGTGATCTAGGGCTAGACCTTGCTATTTGTGAATAGTGACAGTATATGTAAGGGACAAAGAGAATTGTACTCTGTGTACATACATGTCTTTGAAAAGAAGGAAACATGCTATTGTGCAGCCTATTTTCTTAACTTCTGCAAGTTTTTCAAAGTGTATGATGACAAACTGAATGCTGTACTCATCTGGACATGTTTGGAAGCCAACAACTGTACCAATTGCTCCATTGACTAAACCTTGTTATGCATCAAGGCCATGTTTTAGGATTACTCTGAAGTTTAGACACAGAGTTAATACTTTCTCTAATCCAGCAGTGTTGTAGATACATTGTTCAAAGCTATTTAGCCATGCTATATCTTGTTTACTTCACGTTTGACTGTGGAGCTGGTATGCATTTCTTTTTTCATCATTGTATCATTGAATTGACTACAGCTTGCAAGGGTTGGCATCGAGGAGAAGCATTTTATATGTGTTGAGTTTATTGTTCCATGACATCAGGGGTAGATGTGTTTTGCCCATATAGTTCATATAGTTCATGGTTTAGTCTAGTTTTTAAAATGGATTTTCCATCTTTGATAAGCAGACCAATTCTAATGTTTTTTATTTTTTATTTTAGCATAGTTGAGATCTGCAGAGTGACATGTTTTGAGTCAGTTCCCTGTAGAAAGAATGTTGCCAGATATTTACATTTCAAATTCTGCCAAGTGTGTTAAGGCATTCTTTTTGTCCTAATGTTTTAAAAATAGGTTCACCTTTTACTGGTGTTAACTGTAGGAGATCTCCAAAAACAATTACTTGTTTTCTTCCAATCAATTCTTCATAGTCAGTATTTAGGACTTCAGTAGTAGCTTCTCATGATCGTTTATAGTATTATAATTTATGTTGGTGTTCTACTGTAAGGTGCAGTAGTTGCTGTAAAGTTAAAATTGCTACGTTGTAGGCAGTTAAAGCTGTGGGGGCTGTTACAAAAGCTGGAAGCTCATGGTTTGTTAAGTCTTGTAGAAATGTGCTGATTATTTTATTTAAGAATGTTTTACCAGAACCAGCTTCACCACCTACGTACAGCTACAAGTTTTAGTTTCATCTTTAAGACCATGCTTAATATATTCACTGACTTCTAGATAAATGGTGAGTTGTTCATCATTCAGCTGTGATTTGAGAACTGACAAGATTGTTTAGATTGATGCATGGTGTTTCCTATCTCAGTCATGGCTATGTCTGCTTCATTTAGAATGAGAGGTTCTCCAAGTGGTTATTGACTTCCTGTAAGGGCAGGTTGACTGCCCTCAGGAGAGTCTTTATCTAGTATAGCTTCAATTTCTTCTTCTTGTTGACATTCATTGTCCAAAATGTGCTTGTATTGTTTGAAATTGACATTTGTTATAGTGTGTTCATTTGCTTTGACTGCAGCTTCAAATGAGACATGGTCAGCTAATAATGTTTCTTCTTTTCTCCAAGGTTCAACACGTTATAGTAGGGCCATGTTATACAGTTCTGTATGTTGCAGAGATTGTAATGGTAACTTTATATGATTAAATAGGCCGGGTATCATAAGTTTGACTAGGCTTCCTTCACAAGTTGAGACTGAACATTTGACAGTTGTCTCATCTGGTGTGACATTGCTTTCATATGAGTAGTTTTGGGCTATGTTATATATACACATGTTTTCCAAGCTAGTACTTCTGTTTGAGTAGTATGTGTCAATTACATTTTTTTTAACATGTCCTGGCTGTTGGGTTTCATTCTGGCTATTGTTTCTATCTATTGACAGGATTTTAGCACTCTGTTTCGGGATGAAGCTGGATCAAGGTTTAGCCAGATAATGTTTTCAGATTTGCCATACAAGGTGGTTCCTATTAAACCTCTGCAGCATTGTAGCACCGGCATTCTCTATGGAAGAGCATTTTTACACTATAGCAGTATAATTTTTGTGACAGTGTTTAATAAGATGACATGTCATCCCAGAAGTCATTTAGTTCTGTTTTCTCAGCTTTATTGAGATATGCTGTGACATATCTTGCAACTGCAGTGGAATTATCTGCAATGTGCTGGATGTCTATATTTGCATTCCGCAAGAGGGCAATGATTGCATTGTAATCATTGATATTCTTGGATGCTTTGTCCATTTTTAATGTTGGATGAGTTTTTAAGGGATTTCCCTTTTACACTGTGTATAACAGAAGACATTAAGCTATTTTATTGTCCTGTTGTGCAAACTGATGAAGGAAAACCAAAACATTTGGTATAATATTTGCTTATGTGTTTACATCGACGCCTGCAGTATTTGCCACACTTATGTTTTTGGAAGCCTAGGATTTGTGTATGTAAGTCACTATCTGTTTTTTCTGATGGGATGTTACAGGTAACCCATTTTTGAATACATTGTAAAACAGTGTGATCACTGTCATGGCCAAATGTGGGAACATCTTGCAAACGACGTACATCAACATGACGTCGGAACCAGAATTGGTTTGTACCACTCATGTTTGGCAAGAGATTTGTGATACTTGACTACAACACTTCATCTTTGTCTTTTATCTTTTGAAGCAGTTGGGTAGCAGATATGTTTTAAAATTAGAGCCTATTTTAAAGTGTGTGCAACTCCATAACATAGAGTTGCTTGTTCACTTTCAAACATGAGGTGGAAAATGTATTCTACATTTTGTGTAAATCTTTGGTCTACAGAATACATTTGTAAGCAGCAATATTTTTAATGCAGTAATATGTGTGGATCCTTCATCATATCTGTCTCCTTTTCCTGTAGGAAAGAGTAGCAGGAAAATAACAAGCTTCTACACCATTCTCCCAAATGCCCATTAAAGAGACTTTGGCTTGATGCATTTGACATGTATCTAATGCATCTTCTCTGGTGTCTTTGGAGTGTATTGGGTGAATTGTATACTGCTCTAAAATGTTAGCTGCATTACCAGAATCTTCACATTCAAATTGACAGGTTTGTGGTGAATCTAAAATTATTTAGGTGTTTCATTTAAGTTTTCCTCTATTTTTATATCTTTCTAGTATTCATTATTTTCTTTAAGGTATTTTAGGGCTTGTCTAACTTTGTTAAAGTCGACCAGCTGTTGCCAAATTATGTTGTTGTTTGTTGGTACACCATTAACTAATACATCTAATGATTGAACTATTGGCCGTTGTACTCCTAGATTTCTACATTTTCTTTAAGTTCTATTGGCAAATATACTACTTTGCCACAAATGCTTTTAATAACTCAGATGGAAGCAATTTGGAAATTGTTGGTTGAAGGTGTATTATAGCTTGAAATGGGTGTACTGGTTGGATTATAATGCTCTCATACAAGTTAAGTTGTTGGAGTGCATTTGGAAGTGGGAAGATTTCTTAAGATATTATTAATAGCACATAATGGAATTTGGTTACTGTCCAGCTTTGTATTGCAGTATGTGCAAACTATTGAGGGGTCAGTTATTTTGCATTTATGTTCTGCTGTTAGATATAAAGCTGATCGGAAACATTGTGATTCCTCCTTGTTTTCCATTTTGTCGGCCATATCTACTATTTTGGTTCTTTTTTTAATAAAAAAAGATCTGCGACAACAGACACATACTTTAGTATTTCAGCAGATGTGTTTTAAAACTTAGCTATTTATTTTTTGTATCTGCTTGTAAGGTGGGTGCTGTTTGTGAGGTTTTCACTAATGTTTTCAAAAGTTACTGAATTTTGCAAATCTACATCAGTTCCACAAAATTTACTTTGGAAATGTTCTATTTCTCTAAGGTGTTCTTTGGCAGTGCCATGTAGGAAAATGCTATTTAGATTTTGCAGTTCTAGAGCAGGACTTTTTTCATGGTATAGTGTATGTACAAAATTGTGTATGGCCTATTGAAGTATTGCTAAAATGCTGATGTGTTGTTATGTGCTTTTCCATACGGTTCCAGAAATGCAGGCTAATTGGGTGTGTATTGGGCAGGAGTCCATCATTTGTACTTGTGTCTTTTAGTTTAACATAGTGATTTAGGAATTGTCATAAGATGTGAAGGATTGTTGTCGTACATTATATATTGAGCTGCATGTCCATTCGTATACTAGAGAGTTTTTTGGCCAAAAGGAACATTGGGTTGAAAATTTGTTTGCAATAATGGTGTCTTCTACCATTTCATAGTCTCGGCCTTTATTGTCTTTGCTAATTGGTGTCTTTGTTCTTCTTTATAAGCATCTTGATTGAACTATGGCTCTGTGCTGCTTGTGTGAATCCATTCACTGTCACAAAAATTTGAAAGGTATCTCTTTTGACATTGCACATGTTTAGAAGTGTTTTTTTTGTAATTTATTGATTCATTTAGTTAGTGGTTTTATTCTCTTAGTATTAATACAAACAACATTGTCTTTAGTAGAAATTAGCTGTGAATTAGAGCTTCAATGATTCATTTTCTGCTGTAGTTTTTAAGGGCATATTGTGACTTTGTAGCTGTTTTTATAAGATTGTGAAGAACTCTACGGCAGAAAATATTTGTAAAATTAATGTTCTGGATTGCTTTACTGTGGATATGCCAATATTGGTATATATAATGTTAGGTTCATTACTCTGTCTGGTTTTGTTCTTACATGTGTGTTTACTTTTAGTTTTTGCAAGAGCGACATTAGTTGTTTTAGTCGTGGCTGGTTTACTTGTGTTGAGTGAGGTTACTAACTGATTTGTTTGAATGTTTTCTATAAATTGCGTTAGAGGAGGATGACATTATGTCTTTATTTTCATCTGCTTCCTATAGAGTTGCTTTTTAATAGGCATTGTGTTTTGCCTGTTGGAAAAAAAATATGAATGTCTGTGTTTGAAAATTGTGGAATGTTTATGCATGCATTATGAATGGGTGATTCCCAACTGGCAATTCAAATCAATGGTGATCATCATAAGTGAACATCACTGGATATCTCATTTCTATAAACTATACGCCTTGCCACAAACAACACACAAAATGATAATATTCCTCAGACGATGGAACAATTTGTGGGATGGACTCCCAAATCACATGATAAAACAACATCCAGAGGCATGGCCAACAATTCTGTAAACTTATTGTCCTACATACATTTTAAGCAACAGATTCCCTGTTCGTGGAGACATTTAATTATTGTCCCAGTGTTCAATAAGGGTGATCAGCAAGATCCAGCACTTATAGGCTGATCACCCTTCTAGATGCACCTGGCAAGATTTTCACTGGTATAATGTTAAGAGATTTGAATGCTTGGTCACTTTCAACAAATAAAAGAGACCCATTCCAAACTGAATTTGTTCTTGGTTTGGGTACATCTATAAATATTCTAACTCTAAACATGATTAAGTCCCATTGCATCAATCGTAAGCAACCACTATACATGGCTTTCGTGGACTTCTGAATTGTATTTGCCTCTATAGATTGTTTACTACTCAACAGTTTCACTGTGCAGCATTTTTAATAGCATTAATTGATCTTCTGCACATAAATACATCAATGAAAGATAGGATGACTATTGAAGGACTACTTACATTTTCCTTCTCGATGAAGTGTGGCCTTAAGCAGGGCTGTATATTGTCATCTACCCTCTTAAACCCATTTATTGTAGACATGGATGAACATTCTTTTGAAGTCACCTTAGATGCCCCTAAGTTAGGAACACAACAGATCTCCTGGTTATTGTACGCAGATGACCTTGTGCTTTTATCACAGACTCCAAGTGGTCTACAAAAGTTGCTAGATAAATGAGATAGTTATGCACAAAAGAATATTATATTGATAAACCTAGAAAAGAAACAAATCTTAGAATGTAAAAAGTCAACAAGATGAAAATCAAGATCTTTCAGCTGGACACTGCAAAAAGGTAAACTCTGAGTAGTCCACCAGTATAACTATCTAGGTGTAATTGTGAACAACAAACCTAACAATACGTTATATCTACTTAGCTTAAACTCTAAACTAGCAGCTCTTTCATCACAAGCAAAAATATTACTATACAAAGTCGGCAAATTCACATCCAGTCATATAATGACATACTATCAACAAAAAGTTGTGGCCATCTTGACATATGGATCTGAAACAAAGGCACCTAAAGAACAAATGTTTTGGGACAAACCTGAAGCTCATTTCTGGCAGAAGGTTTTACATTTACCAAAATGTACCCCCATCGCCCCAATACGAATTGAGCTAGGAGCATTGACACTATGGGCCTCATTACATTCTCTCCCCTCTTACTTCTGACCCTTCAACGAACTCCCCTCTCTCTCCCTCTGACTTTGCCAACTTCTTCTCTTCCAAAATTCTCTCTCTTCGCCAGACCATCCTCACCTCACCACCCCCTGCCCCTTGCGCCGCCTCGCGCTTCTACTCCTTCCAACTCATGGCCCCCCTCCACTGGAATTCTCTACCTCTCTCCATCCGCTCCTCCTCCACCTACTCATCCTTCCGCTCCTCCCTGAAATCCCTTCTTCTCCACTCACCTCCCTGACCCTCTCCTTACCATCCTCTGCCCACCCCAAACCCCTACCCCCCCATCACTCACCTCCCCTCCTCCCACTGACCTCACTGGACATTGCCACCGAGAGGGCAAGAGGCCATCTGGGGCTTCCTCCCTGATCACCCCGTCCCCCACCCTGCTAGCCTCGATCCTGATTCTCAAACCCTCTACCTTCCCTCTCCCCCCTCTCCCTCCTCCTCCCCTCCCCTTGAGTAAATTGTTCCATATACTGTACTTCTGGTTTGTTTCACGTTTGTAATAAGCTTCTCAAAATGTTGTATCTTGTTGTTTATCTGTAAAGCGCTTTGGCGTAAAGCACTATATAAATTCAATAAACATAAACATATTAGCACCATGGTTGCCACTGGTACCATACCAGTACCACCATGGAGGAAAGGGGAATTACCACCCCATTCCAAGGTTGGCGGGGCGGTAATTACCCCTTTCTCCATGGCCCTTCCCCATTCCCATTTTTGCCCCATAGGGCATAATGGGAATGGGGAAGGAGTTAATTACGGTACCGCAAATTGCGGTACCGTAATTCGCACCAAGGTCCCTTTGCGGGTCCTAACTTTAACGGCTGGTCTACACCAGCCGTTAAGGTCGGGTCCCGCAAAGGGACCTCGTAGTAAGGCGGTAAGGGTTAACGGTCACTGGTAACCTTACCGGTGACCGTTAACCCTTACCGCCTTCCGTGTAATGAGGCCCTATATGTTAACTATTTATGGAAACTGTGTTTGCTTTGAAAGTGTCTATTAGGAAAAAATACAAATAACATCTTATGTCTGTTGGCTGCATACTTATTAACATCTGTACATGATTTACCGAGAAAATGGCAGACTTTCATACTGCTCTAGCTCTAGCTTTCAAATGCTCTAGCTGATGCTGACATCTCATTTGAGCTTTTAATACTAAATCCAGTACGAGCTAAAAATAAATTATACCAGTACGATTGGATATGCACTCAAGATAAATCCAGTGCTTACAAAGATTTTAACCTTTTACTTTTTGGACATAAAAAAGTATGCACTATGGCTGACTATTTAAACAAATGTCCATCGCCCCTTTTGAGAAGCCAATATCTAAGATTTTGATTAAATGTATGGCCCTCCAACAATATTTTAGCCAGGCGCGGCATTATCTCCAAGAACAGAATTTCTGTCGATTTTGCAATGACAAAGCTCAAAAATAAACTGTACACCTTTGTGCGCACGTTGAGAGTGGTTAGCCCCACTCTTGGGGGGCGGGTGGAGCATCAATCGGCGCATTTCATGCTGGGTGAATGGCCCCCACCTATGGGGACGGTGCAGCGACTCCCGGAACAGTGGCCTGCCACTCCTCATGCATAATTGGATCTAGGAGCCCCCACCCTCGGAGAGGCGTGGCTTACAGTGGAAACTCAATAAAAAGGAAATAGCAACGTATTTTGCCTCATTACCCGCGGAGCATGGGAGGATTGAGTTGATTTTATTGTCTTTCCTGATCCACAGGGCAACGATCCGGAGCCCCTTGCGGCTTGTGAGGTAACTCTCATTGTGCTCAGTACCGGTGATACTAACGGCTCATCCAGTCACGTTTCTCATTATGTGGAGGTGTATCAACTGCTTGCAGCATGTCTGCTGTGGGGCGAGGAGACTGAATTGGGGATTAAAGATCGGCGTGTGTTATGTGTGCAGATTGACAAGCTGTTGGAACATTTACACATGGAATGCTTGCATACCTCCTCTCTGCTTCTCTAACAGTTTACTGGCTTATTACTTAATCTACGTATGGTGTCAGCATTCCCTGCTCTCTCCTCTTCATGCCGGCACGGCTTATCCACTTTATGGATGTAGCAAAGTATCCTGATGTCTGGACAGTTTGTAGGACTCTGCAGGGGTTCTACCACGTCATGCAGTTGGATGTAAATGGAAGAGTGGGAGGACTGTTTGGATCTCCTATTTGCCTCCTGTTTGGACTGCCAGTGAGCCAACATTGGGCACTCAATCTCTGACAACCAGCATGCACCCAGCATGGTACCCCGTTGCCCTTCTGGTGTATGCTATTACATTACATTATTCCAGATGACCTGGGGCTAGTTGGTTCGTGATATGTATCTACAGTTGATTGATCTGGAAGGTTTTGGGGGTCGGGCCACATTGTCAACTTTCTGCATTGGTGGACAACTGACTATGTAGGCTGCAGTTGGTACTTACATTTCTGATTTATGTCATTGTGCACCCTTACTACTATGTGGCCTGCACTCTTCGTGAAAATACAATGGAACTGGATTGTATGTGCAGGGTTCCAATGAATAGCTGTGATATGACCCATCTTCAATATAGCAGTGTCCAAGATTAATACAGAGTGCTCAACTTGCTGCCTGCACTTTAGATGAAGGAACATTACATCATATGAACCTACAAGTCTTAATATGCTCCATGTTGTTGGTTTGGAATTCTGAACTGGTTTACACATCCACGTATGCATGGAGTAATTGACAGTCAGGTGGTTTGATGGGTCATGCATATATATTGGCTCACCTACTAGGTGCAAAGATCTCCTGGGTGTCAGACTTTATTAATAGTATAGGCAGCTTGACTACAGCACTGACAGTCCAATGGTGATTAATGTTCCTTCATTTCATTCGGGAACACCCTGTGATAAGATGTTTTGCTTGGCTGGTTTATTGAATCAGAGGTCATTCATCCTGGCTTCTACTATTTCCCTCCCTGTTATGGATGTGACGTTCAATATCTGATATTTAAGTCTCATTAAATAGGGGTGGAGGGTGTATGTAGTTAACATGCCACTCACTGTAATGAGTAGGAAGCTCCTGTTGACTTCAGAAGATCTATTACATGACCTGAAATTCATTGGTCCTGCCCTGTATACCTTATGTCCAGACTACCTGTGATAACACGGGTCACAATGTATGGGCCTTCATTTTATGCCAATTGAGACAGCAAGACAACCAGGCAGATATTGCGCTTGTTTTTACTATTCTTGGAACTTTGGGTCTGGGGTTAATTATCTGGGACTGTACTGAATTAAGAATAGGGTCATACAGGCCTATTGTTTTCTCATGGGATTGCTTGATTGTTCTTGTGGACTGGTCTGGGGCTGACCCTTGTCAGATAAACTGGAAATGGCTTGGTTGTGGGAGTCATTGCGTGGTACAGCATGTTTTTGATAGATATCCTAATGTAACCGTCCATTTAATCTTTGGGTTCATTACATGCATTCTTTGATCAGTGATTCATTGTTTAGTTTGGCCATCATTAATTATTAGCGGTTTTTTGCCTTTCCTTTTTTGTTTGGTTTGACATGTGGGGGTCGGCTCTAGACTGGTCCACTTTTGTCATGATGTATTTATGTTTATTAGCAGAACAATGCACTGCATGTTTTCGCCAATTGCCTTCCTTGCATTGGTTGTTGAATTCTTGTTAAATCGTCAAATATATGATAGATGGTTGTGTGTGGGGGAGGGTTCACTTTGTTTCTGTGAGGGATTACAACAAATGATTTGGATATGGGATATTAGTTTGGTTGTCTACAATTTGTAGATTGTTTGTGGGCCTTTCACGATTGTTCTTGCACGGCATATTATTTGTAATTAGTTTTTATGTTTGATATCCTGTTGCAGATTACTTAAGTTTGGGATGCTTGAGTGGTTGGGGTTGATAAGGTATTTGTACTTTTCAGCAGTTTCTAACTGTTTCTCAGAAACATAATATAATGTTTGTGTTGGGCTTCATAATGGTGCGATGGGTTGGTTGGAGTCATCATATGTGATATTCAAGGTGGCTTGTTGGGAGTTTTTGTGGAATGCTTGCTTTTTGTAACATGCCTTGACCTGGTTGTCTTGGTGTTGGTGAATGCTATGTGTCATGGGGATATGATTTTGTGATTGTTCTAGGACTTATATGGAACAACCGATGTCTAATTGACGTGTCTGGAGATGGGTGTGTTTTCGTGCGGTGGATTATTATAGAAGGTTAATTTCTTGGATTAGAATTGGTTGGTGGGAGGTGGTTGGGAAGGTATGGGTTGGATGTGATTTTGATTTTGTGTACTTGGGTGCAGTTGGATGCATAGTCTGTGAGTGTATTTTATGTAGGATAGGTGTGGTAGTGATGGATAATACGTCACAATGCAGGGGTGTCTGATTTTAAGTTTCTTGATATGACTTATGGGGAGGGGAAAGGGGGGGGTTTACTGTTGTATTTTTGAGGTGGAGGTATTGTGGAATTTGTGGATCAATGTTCAAGAAGTTGTTAGTTGATTGGTCTTACACTTTATGGTGATAGGTTCTGCGGCTTTAATTTAATTATTTTGGAGTACACTTGGTTTGTTATGGCTTAAAGTAGGGTAGGATATTTATTCATAGGTTGTATAATTTGGCCTAGGATGCCTGGTAGGTATAGTTCTGAATAGGTATTGGTGTGTATATATTTTTACTTATTATAAGCCTGATGGTGGTTGGGCTTTGTTGGGTATTTTGGGGCTTTGCGGTATTTTCTTACTGCCAAAATACCTTTAGCAATAATCACTCTCTGTATTCATATTGGGTCACACATAACAATAATACATTGCATTATTTCAGAATTCAGACCTATTTAGATGATGTGCGCGGTAATTTGCGTGGTTGGTTTATTTGTGGCCCCAATATCCAACATCCCTTGTTTTTATCTAGATTGTTCTTGATCACTAGAGAGACTTCAGGCCTACATTTTAGGGATACCACATTTTCAGTGTTAGTGTTGTGTGCCACCATGGGCTATTGTGGTATTTTTGTGGTAATTTCCACTACCTTATATACGGTATGGAACTATGTCCAGAGAGTCTCTCTTCCCGTTGGCTCATGTACCTCCAACAAGCTATGCTACAAACAGTCACTCACAACTGTCCATACTGAATATAATCATGCACACATCTGTTTTAAAATGACAATTGCACTGTTTAAAAATCTACCCACGTTTAAACCTTTTCCCATGCAAAATGAAAGAGAGAAATAATACACACTAGCTATCTGTTTTCAGATATTTGTGTATTATAGAAATTTCCTTTAAACACAGTTTAACCTTTTTTTACAGAAATAAATGAAATGGTACAACATTATTTGTGATAAAATGAACAGAGAGCTGAGAGAATATATTCAATCGGTAACATTAAATATGCTGATAAGGGATTGGGACTCCCTCGAATACACTGACTGAACAGTTTCGCACACTTTCGCACAGCTCCCACACGCTTCTCTAATTACCTTATCTGTTCAGCATGAGTTTTCTCCGGCTATTCTCTTTCTGAATTTGGCTCCCTTGAAGATTAACCCCAGTGAAAACAAGCGTCTGCCGTTCTCAAACCGGGGTTATTGCCTGGAATACTCAGCTTTTGCAGCAGGAATGTCTCAGCCAGGAAACAGGTCCTTCTCCCAGCTCTGCAAGATCTCGATTGCTCTCCCCCTCTCCTCAAGCTTCACCAGCAAAACTCTAATCACAGCCTCTAGCATGACGCTGCTCCAATCAGAATCAATCATGTCATCTCCTCCCTCACTACACAATGGCTCATTTCTACAGTAAAAATTGTAACAAACTGATTTCCTGTTCCTTCAAGCTCTTTGCTTCCTGTAGTTATGTGGACAGAGCAGCAGAGAAAAAAATGAATGTGCGTTTAAAAGTTCACTTTCAGAGTAGGCCTAATTCTGCAGTGGAGACACATTTTTATTAGTGGGTTATGTTAAATGAAGTTTTATTAGTCAGGTTAGTTATTAATAAGGTTAGTTATTAATTTTCAAATGTGTCTCTTGCAACATAGGCATTTCAGGTGAAAAATAGTGTGCATTTTGAATGTGCACATGTGTGCTTTTAACTGTAAAAATAGATTTGCATCTTATATGTAAAATCGTTTTTGACTGAATAGCCTGTCTTTACTTATATGTCCATGTTACTCTGGCAACACATATAGCAATGCACCACTCCCATGTGGTGGTGCTGCATCAAAAGAAAATGCTACCTGTGCAGTAGTGCTGTACTCTGTGCTGTAACACACCAAATATCCTTACAGCTTCTGGTACTGATAGATATGTGTGTTTTGTGTGTCTTTTGTTGTCTTTTATGTGTTTTGGGGTGGGGTTTTCTTTCTTTATCACACATTTTTCTTTTTTCTTTTTGACTTTATAGTTCTTAGGTTGGAGGATTTCATTTCTCTTCCGCTGATAGATTTAGTGAGACAAGTATGTGTCAATAGATGGGATGGTAATTATGTGAAAGATAATTCTAGTGGTGAGTTATTGATCCTTTAATCTTTGTTTCATGGAATGTCAGGGGTATTGGATGTGTGTTTAAAAGAAGGAAGGTTTTGGCACGGATATGGAGGAGTAGAGGTGATATTGTGTTTCTTGAGGAGTCTCATTTGAATGAGAAGATTGGGGATTGTTTGACTACTCTCAATTACCCACAGGCGGTATCGAACTATTATGATACTAAGTCTAGGGGGGTTAGTATTTTATTTAGGAGGGGATTGTCTGTCAAGATTGAGAAAACAGTAAAGGATCAAGAAGGTCTTATTCTTCTGATTGATATTTTACATAATGGGAAGAAACTTACTGTGGGGACAGTATATGCTCCATGTGCCCCGGATATGGGTTTTTTCAGGAAATTGGATGATCTTTTGGAGGATATGGAGGGAGAGGCAATTATTTTAGGTGGAGATTTTAACTTAGTGATAGATAGTGATGTGGACAGAAAGTCTGATTGTAGATATAATAATGGGAAATTAATTGCGGAATTGAAACAGTTTGCTTTTAAGTATAACCTGGTTGATATTTGGAGGATTCATCATCTAAGAGACAGGGAATATTTGTTTTATTCACCGGTCCATAATTCATACTCTCGGATTGATTTTTTTTTTGATTAGTGCTAGAATGGTTGGTCAGACGTTTAGTTCAAGTATTGGGGAGAGGTTGTATTTCTGATCATGCACTCATAGATCTGAAATTCAATTTACATGGTTTTCATAAAAAGAATATGAGATGGAGAATGCAAGCTAATTGACTTAATGACCCTCTAATTGATGTGGGATTGGATGAATTTATTCAAAAATACTTTGAGGAAAATAATGGATCTGCTGACATTAAGATTGTGTGGGATTGTTTTAAAGTGGTTTTACGGGGTGAATTGATTTGTAGAACTTCCCATGCTAAAAATAAAAATAAAGTAAGGATTGAAAAATTTGAGAAGGAGATTGTGGGTTTGCAAAGGAATTGTGTACAAGTAGGGAAGGTTTGCATGAAACATGAATTGAATAAATTGAAAGAGGAGTTAATGATGCTTTTGCATTCACAAGCAGGGAAGAGTATATTTTATATGAAGCAACGCTTTTGGGAATTTGGGGATACAAATGGTAGAATTCTGGCAAATAAACTTAATGGTCTGATAGTGGACAAGTGTATTCCATCTATTGAAGATGATAGAGGTGAGGTATTTCATAGGAGTGAAGATATTTGTGAAGAGTTTAGATTGTTTTATAAAGTGTTGTATAAGGAACAATTACATCCTTCTGAAACAGACTTGCCGTCTTTTTTTGATAAAGTTCACCTTTTAAGACTTAGAGAAGACAAAAAATTGATTCTAGAGTTTGCGATTGATGTGGCTGAGGTTACTGCTGCAATATTAGAATTGAAGGATTGAAAATCGCCAGGGCCGGATGGGATTATTTCGGAATTTTATAAAAAATTTGTTGAGCAAATATCGCCTATTTTATGAGTCCTCTTTAATGAATTTTTAAAGTCAGGAAGGGTATGCGATTCAATGACAGATGCAATGATTACTGTCATTCCTAAACCTGATCGAGATCAAAGGAAGTGCAGTAATTATAGACCTATTTCGTTGTTGAATGTGGATTTCAAGATATTTAGAAACATTTTGGCGAATAGGCTTATGGTTAATATGGGTGATCTAGTGGATGAGTCTCAAGTGGGTTTTATCCCGGGCAGATATGGATATGATAATATCAGGACTGTTTTAGATGTCATTGGAATACATCATAATATAAAATCGAAAGAGATAATTGAGTTTTTTGATGCAGAGAAAGCGTTTGATCGAGTTAATTGGAGGTTTTTGGAATGCACTTTAGTAAACATGGGATTTGGACCAGCCTTTATGACAATGATTAAGTGTATTCATTATGAGGTTAAAGCAAGGGTGACTATAAATGGTTTAATATTGGAGTCTTTCTCTTTATCCAAGGGCACGAGGCAAGGGTGCCCTTTATCGCCTTTTTTGTTTGATTTAGCACTTGAGCCTTTGGAGGCTTATATTAGGCAATGCGGATAAATTAAAGGTTTGTGTGTTGGAGGTGTGGAAGTTAAAGTATTGTCTTATGCAGATGATATGCTGGTCCTGTTGTCTAATCCTGAACAATGTGGATTGGTTCTGAAACGGATGTTTGAAGAAGTGGGTGAGATTTCGGGTCATAAAATAAACTTGGATAAGACTGAGATATTCCCGTTGTCTAATGAGTGTAGTAAGGATATTTTGAAGGTATGGAAATGCAAATGGTCCCCTGAGTATGTTAAATATCTTGGTGTGTATATCATTGGTGATTCGAGGAGAATTATGCAATATGATATTGATAAACTAGTGGATAAAATGATATATCCAATAAGACGATGGGAAAGACTTCATTTATCATTATGGGCGAAGATAAATGCGATAAAGATGATTTTATTACCAAAAGTGTTATATATAATCCATTCAATTCCATTATTGATTTCCAAAAAACAGCCTATGCAAATTGAAAAGATTTTTCAATGTTTCTTGTGGGGGTTGGGTAAGAAGCCGCGGATCCCTAAATTTATGCTGATGCAAAGTGTGGATGAAGGAGGTTTTGGATATCCTGACTTGTATAAATACTGTAAAGCGTTTCTGCTTAAGAAGGGTATTATTATACGGATGATGACTTTGCAGGTGATATATGGCTACGCATGGAGAGAGGGGTTTGCAATTCGTATCGTTTAAATAGCCTTTATACCATGGGCAATATGTCGGTTAATAGATTAAAGTTGAAGTATATAGTGGCAACCAGGCAAACCTTGCAGGACTGGTTTGGAGAGAATAGCCAGTCGTATGGTTTTAGTGAAGATGCTTCTCTTTGGCACAATGAGGTTTTACAATTAAATGATAGATGTTTGATTTGGCAAAATTGGGTTCGGAAGGGGGTTTTGACAATAGGTGATATATTAGATGGTGATGATCTTTTGGCATTTTGGGACTTACAGAGGAAATATGGGTTGCATGAAAGATAAAGACAAAAATATGAAGATCTGAGCTCCCTGATCTATCTTAGGAAAAGGATGATTGGCAATTCATTGGGGATCAAACCCGTACTGTGTCAATTGCTTACAGGACAGGAATATTCTGCGCGTACATATATGACCTTTATGCAATTGGAAGATAAACATGTTGCGGCATGGGATAAATTGAGAATGGTGTGGTCGGATGATCTAAATATGTATTTTACGGACAGGGAATGGAAGTATATTCTTAGGGTAAGTGTCAATGTGGGTACGGATTTGAACTTGCATCTGATTAGACAGAAAGTGGTGGGTAAGGTGTACTGGACACCAGTTAAAATGTATAAACTGTGGTTACAAACTGATAATCGATGTTGGGGATGTGGACCCTTATGCATCTTCTATGGGATTGCTCTAGATTTCGGACTTTCTGGACTGATGTGATTGATAGAATTGATTTAATTTTGGATGTAGCTTTACAGAGATCGGGTGGGAACATTATCTTATTTCTACATCGAGGTAGGTGTAGGCGTTCCTTGAAATATAGTGGTTGGATAAATAAGGCTTTATTGGTGGCCATAAGACTGATCTTTTGAGTTTGGAAAACTAGGAAGAAGCCTACAGTTGAAGATTTGTTAGTTGATTTGCGCACCTTATCGAATTTTGAAAAGTTCTCATTTAGAGTGAAAGACAAGGAAGAGGTGTACAATCTGTTTTGGGGTCCATTCAATGCCTTGTATGATTGACTATATAGGCTGCAGATTAGTATGAGGAGTGGGTAGAAATGGTGTAGTGGGAAAAGGAAGAGGAAAGGAAAAGAGATAGGGAAGGAGAAAAGAAGAGGGGAAAGACATTTTTTTTAATTTTTTTATTTATTTTTTCTTCTTCTCACTATTATACTTTTTGGGGGATTTGGTTTGGTGTCTGTGTGTTGTTGGTGTTTGTGTGTATGTTATGTGTTAAATGTTTTTATTGACTGATCTTTTATTGTTTACAAAATGAAAATGTTCTTAGTATGTCAGAGGGATCATTTGATTATGCTGTTTGTTTATTGATATGTTCCTTAATTGAATAATTTCGATTTGTGTTCACTGGTTCACTATTCCTTTCTGTATTTGATTCTTCTGTGATTTCATTTAATGACATACTAATAAACAGATTTAAAGAATAATAATAATAAAAATATAAACTGTACAGCATCAAGTTGTTGATTGTCCCACCCTAGTCTCGAGATGAACATTTTTTTTTAAAGGTGTACTTAACACCTACTTTGCTATGTCAATGAATGAGATCTGGTACACTATTTTTTCTTCACCCAGAATAGCAGTTAAAATAGCCACAATACAATATCTAGAATCTCTTTATTTAAATAACGACGACCAGGGGCGTAAGTCTAAGGAATGAAGACAACAAACAGATAGTGCTTACATGTGGTGTGTAATGAATCATGTTGACACAATATATAGTTTGTAGAGTACAAAGTCATATCATTGATATGCAGCCCAAGTGTCTCATTCACCAATCATCAAGTAATGCTTCTTAATGCAATTTTAAACTGTGAAAATTGTTTTATCTGTTGATGATCTTATCAACTTGGACCATATACCTCGATTTTGGAACTCTTTTAGATTTTCTTTATAACACTTTGAACAATGTTAATATATGTAATTTATTCTTTGTTGTTTGTATGTGTAATGACTTTTTTGAAAGGTTGAATATTACTAAGCCAAATCAAATAAATAAATATAAAATGATGCATGGGTGTGTATTATTGTGATGTGGGTGGATGGGTATGGTTGGGATGGCTGTAAGAGTAAAAGGCTTTACAGGTGTGATAGGCTTGGGTTAGTGAGTAAAGGAGTGGTGGTGTGATGGAATAAGTAAGGACATTATGATGTTTTGAGGATATCAGTGGTTGTTATAATAGTGTGATGTACTGCATAGGGATGAGTGTTGTGTGGATGTAATGGAAAAGGGGTGAAGAAATGTGTCTGTGCTAATGTGTGTGAGTGATTTGGAATGGAATGAGTTTTGAGTTGTGTTTGAATTAGGAGCATATATGCATAGGGGTATGGAATATTAATGAAGAAAATGGTGTGTAGAAGTTGTTGAGGGATGGCTATGTTGCAAGGTAGTAAGGAATTGGTGGTGTTTTGAATAATTAGGAGTGTTTAGATGGGAATCGAAAAGAGTGTGAAGGTTGCTATATAATGAGTAACAGTGAAATACAATGGTGGTGGGTAGAACAGAATGTTCTAGGCAAAAAGCGTTACATAAATTAAAATAAATACAAAATACAAAATACAAAATACAAAATAGTGAAAGTACATTGTTACAATTATAGCAATGATCATGCTATACTCATGTACTCACTTTGTAGCATGTGAAGAGTGTTTGTTCTTCGGTAGCTGTTTTCTTCAATCTTCTGTTCTCTTCCTGTAATTATAAAAGAAAGTTAGTGGATATATGTGGCAATGAAGAAAGTACTTTTAGTCAAAACAAGTTTTTATTAATTAAGGTAGTAGAAGTTGTTGTGAAAAAGGTTAATAAAGGTGGGTTATGGGTGGTGTACTAAAGTATGTAAAGTATGCTTTTAGAACAATTGGACTATGGCTCTTTTTATGAATGAGCTAGTCTGTAATTAAAAGTACCAATAAAAGGTTTCTGGCAGCTTTTCTGGACCGGCTTACTCTGTTTAGTGCTAGGGGCATTGCACATCCGGCAGGTCTCACCTGTTGGGAGTTGATGCCGCTACCGGCTGGTTTACACTGAAGCACCAGCATCATTATTAATGATGCCCATGCTTCATGGTTCCCATTCCCATGGAGTCCTAAAGGACTGTATGGGAGTGGGAACTTAGTGTACTGACGCGGATTGTGATATTTCGTTATCACCGGGATGTCAGATTGTGGTACCAGTAATACGGGGTTGATTGCAACATGCTGGCTACTGATGGGTTTTACCGGTAATCCCATAATGAGGCCTGTGTGAGTGGTGTTTGGGACATTATATGGTTTAGAGCAGGGCTGTGTTTGTGGTGCAATGTATTTGTAATGTGTTGCAGTGTTTTTAAAGAATAGGGAAACTGTGGCCTAGTGGTAATGCAATGGCAGATTGTAGTTGGAGCAGCGTTTGGTGTGTTAGAGTAGTGGTTGGAAAAGAGCATTACTTTATATGTAAAGAGAAGTGTGGTATATGTACTTTGGGCCTGATTAATGGAATTTGTTGCACAGTGCATAGTAACTTTGCACTGCTGAAAAGTGGGTTTACACTGCTAATAGAAACCATGATTCATGGAACTGTGCAAAGTGTATTTTTGCAGTGCAAAGTCAGTACAAATACATTTTTACAGTATAAAGTGAGTTTTCATTGACTTTTTTCTACAAAATACTTTTTGCACAGTACCATGAATAAGGGTTTTTGTTGGCAACGCAAAGTTACTTTTTAGGAAAACCAATGTTCATTGTGCAAAACATTTGACAAATTGGGACATTTTGCAGTATAAACGCATGTGAGAGCAGGTGGAGGATGGTGGCACGATAAGGGATGTAATGAGAACGGTTAAAAACGTTGATGTTCATATGGAATGAGAAATGGAAAACGGTGTGCATTTAAGTTTATTTTTAGGATAATTTTGCAGAAAGTAAAAAATTGCATATGTGCATTTACAGCAGCACTGTATATGAGGCCCTAATTCGTGGAAATATGTGCGTGTAAAACAGGAATTTGCATGCCATCCTGCGCGCAAATCCCTGTTTGGTGAATGGGGATTTGCGGGCAGAATGGCAGGCAAATCCCTGTTTAAAACACAAATAATTCCAGGAATCACGGCCTAAGTATTTTGTGAAGGAAAGGAAAAGCTGATGTGAAAGATTTTTAAAACATTATTAAGTGACACTTGGTGTGTGCAACGTTAATATGTTGGCAGTGCATGTAAGTAACTGCCACTTGATGCTACCAGGTGCAGAGAGCTGTCATATATGTCATTTGATAGAGTGGTTAAAAAGAGAATATGCTTATTGAGAAGAATATTATAAGGTAAGTAGCATCAACCCGGTATGTATATGTTCACTAAAAAAATGTTTTTTAAAGGGACGTTATGGTTAAGTTGCACTAATAAAAATCTATGAAATTCAATGAAAAACGTTGTTAAAGGGAAGTTATGGTTACAAGTAAAACCGAAAAACCTCAGAAATCCACCAGTTATGGTAGGCTAAGCAACCAGAACTTGTGCCACCACCGTGCACTGCTATGACTAACACCCAGGACATCAAAGAAGCCCATCTTCCCTTTCCATGGCAGCCTGCAGAAGGCAAAGAGAGAACCCTTTAACCATATTACCGCAAGCTAATTTTTTCCCTTTGAAACCTATCCCACATTCAAATAACTTTACCACATAGCCAATCCCAAGTAGACATGGCCCCTTTGACCCCATTTGTCATTCCTCGTGTTCATGGCCAGTAGCAAGATTGTCCAAGTCATGACCTTATGCCATAACCCAGATAATCTGGCCACTGCCCATGGGAACCCCTCCTCTGATTTTGCCCGCTCTTGACAGAATCCCACCAAAATGTGCATAAACATGTATATCTTGATTTAAAATTGTTTTGCGGCCTTTTGTGGAGATTTGTCAAATGGAACCCTATTTATAAGCCTTTACAATATTTTGGGACCCCCCCTCTAATTTTGTTCCCTCTTGACAAAAGCTGCTCCACACTTTCCAAAGCCATTCAGAATCAGGTCTAAAATAAAATTCCCAAATTTCATGCAGTTTCATTGAGTGGTGCCAACATTATAAGCCATCCAAAAACTGCTTTTCACCAACCCTGTAATGCACAAATAGGTGTCCCCGAACAGCTGAAGTGTTCACGAACATCACAGGAGTGTAGCCGAACAACTGGACTGTTGGTCGACTTCAGGGATGAAAAAGACACATTTTTTGGCTTCTTATGGTCATATCCCATCTGATCCTCATCACCCTCACCTCTGCCCTCCCCAGAGATTGTTTGATGAGTTTGACAAATGCAATGTTGTGTTTTTGATAGGTTTTTACTGCGATGACACCGGCGGAGGTCCGCAAATCCAAGATGGCAGACGTTTCCAAAATTCTGACCCACTTCATGCTTTTCACCATCCAATCGGTGGGCGCATCCGATGTCCGCGGACTTCACATCGCCCTCTTGGCCAATTGGAGACCCGTCCGCATATTTAACAGGGAAGTGAGTCTGAGGACCAAACCCAGATATCAGGGGGAGCAAATTTATAAACCGCCAAAAAAGTGCTCTTCCTAAGAGTGGAGCAACTTAACCATAACTACAGACCCGCTACTGTAGGCCCTGGAATTTGTAAAAGTTTACATTATAAAATATAAGCATACCTGTAGTATGTCTTCTTAGATGCAGATGTTGTTAAATCTGCAGGTAGGAGTATTGGAAAGCTTCACAGTAGTTTTTGATGCAGGTTGCTGTGATTAACAAGAGATATGTATTCTCAGAGTTCAAGTGTACATCTGAAGTGTTGAACTGAGATGACAGGGTTAGGTGTAGAGTTTTTGGAAATGATTGGTGGAGGGATGTGTGACTGTTTTAAAGCAGTCAATGACAAAGTGGTATAAACATGAAAGTAGAAAGGGTGGAAGGGTTATCTTGTGCTACAGTGTCCGCAGACACCGCGGGAGTCTGCGAACATCGGAGATGCCTTCCGGGTTCTTGAATGATGCCTGGCATGCAAAGAGGACTGTGGGGATTAGCCAATCACATTTTGTTGGTGTGATTTATAGGAAGACTGGGTAGCAGGTGTTTTGTTTGTTCTGTGCAGTGAATATGGGTATGTTTATTGATATTAAGAAGCATAGTGTGTGGATGGTGGAAGATTGTTGGATGCATTCAATGAAGGTTTATATTGAATGTGGTGGCATCTCATGGTATTGGATTGCAAGAAGTGAAGGTTTCCTGATATGCAGTTTGTGGGATAGACTGGGAAGCTTTATTATCATTGTGTGAGAATATGGCTTACTTTAAACATCCACACATTATTATTGTGCATTGTGGAGGGACCAGTTTGGGCCATGTGACTGCTGTATCATTGCAGTTTGCCATTAAGAATTTCCTGAAAAGTCTAATGGAACTGTTTCCAACTGTGCAGATTATTTGTTCTGCAATTGATGCAAGTCAAATATGGAGATGTCCAAATCCATTCAGTTCAGACATAGAAAAGCTAAGAAGCTTGGGATTTTTTATATGCTTCAGGGATGGCCTATTTTGATAATGACAATATCATATAGGATAGTGTAAATACCTTTAGGACAGATGGAGTGCATTTTTTTTAAATTGAGTGTAATCCTACCCATCCCCTTCAATTGGACATGTCTGAGGACACAGCGGTAGTCTGCGGACGTCTGCGGACACTGCACGTGCCAATAGACATCTGACATTTGTCTCAGGGGGGAGATTTAACCATTAACAACCCAGTGGTTTTATGTGGGGACTGAAATGCTAGAAGTGCGGATAGGTCTTTATGCTCAACATATTTAAACGTAGTCGAACATAGTATTGTGGGCACAAGACTTTGAAAACTTAAGAGAAGCAATGGCTAGTCTTTCTTAAAGAGTGCGACTTAATCCTACTCCATGGCCATTCCTCCGGCGACTAGCCCGGCAAATCTACATGGACCAGTGGGTCTAAATCAGCAATGCTGACTTACCGAGCTGGAGACAATGTACTGCTAGAACTAGTTAACACCCTGAAAGTGCTGCCAATGGACTATGGCAGCCATGCCATGTTAACGTTGAACATTAACCTTAATTCTAGAGAGCTGAACACTCCAAAATGTGAATATGTTAGTCTTGACAACACAGGTAAACATTGAACAAGAAGGTCCAAGGTACAAATAGAGAGAGTTGGCACGGCTATATTTGAGCAGTGCGAAATTGATTGGGATAAGATAAACAATTTTTCTGCAAATTAATTTTAAGCATGACTGCGGCAGATAGCTTATAGAAAGGGAGCAATTATTAAGAAGCCTACGATGGCTATAAACAATTGTGTGACTAGCTGCTTTGACATTAACATTCAAAATGCTAAATGTGCAATTTGTAAGTTATTGTAAGGTGCAAGGTATTCCCACATCTATGGTTGAGGAAATAAGAAGGATAAAAAGAGAGTATCAGCTCTGGTTTATGCGGTACAAGATATATACTGCTAATGCAGATTGGCAACACCTTGTAGCTCTGCTGAAGAGCCATGACACTCAAGCCATTTGGCGAAATGTAACCCTAGCAAAAAGTGATATAGCCAAACATTAAATTAACCCTATCTCTGATCAAATTTGGAGGACATACATCAAGTTAAAGTTTTTGGATGTGACCATCGCACTTCTCCTTATGAAAGATGAATATTAAGCATGGCCACTATCCTTGAACCAGTAAGACATTGAGGTAGCAAATACTAAACTGAACAACTCTGGGTCCCTGGACGTAATGGCCTGACTAACGTGGTTCTTAAGAACTATCCATTGAAATGGGTCAGACTAATGACTATATTGTTTGCTAAGGTGTGCCAGGAGAATTAGTTACCATCCTCATGGTAGCAGTCGGTTCTAATCCCAGTATATAAAAAAAAGGTGGCTGGATGATGGCTGTGAACTTCCAACTTCTGTCCATGTTGGACGTTACTGGTAAGCTCTTTGCAAGCTTGGTGCTAAGAGAGCTTCAACAGCGGTGGAAGTTAATGACATCTTGCACCGACTTTAAATGGGTTTTTGCCCAGGACCTCTCTTAACATCAGAGCTCTAGATTTCTTGATTAATAGTGAATTTGATTATGATAGTCCATCTCTTTACATTTCTTTTGTAAATTTTAAATTGGCCTTTGACCAAGTGAATCGGACCACACTATGGGCAATGATGGAAAAGGTGGGTTGTCCCGGGTGGTTTCTTCACATACTATGTGCTGCAAGTTAAGAATCAATTTTGTGTGCAATTCCATAATGAGGGGACTGTGACATCTGTAGTTCAGATAAAAAGAGGTGTCAAACAAGTTTGTGCGTTGGCTCCCATGTAGTTTAATCTATATAAAGCAGATCTACCTCAGCGCTTACAGGAAAAAGCTAACTGCCCACTGAAACGTAGTGTCACTGTGCTGGTTGCAATGTTATACGCTGATGATTTGATCATCTTTGATCGCACTCTCACAGGAATGATGAGCATGTTAAATGAGTTATGCAAATTCACAGCAGAAAACTATTTAATAATTAACCTGGAAACTTGCCAACAATCATACAAGCTTCCCATTTAAAGGAATTTTGTGTTTATATAAATAATGCTTCTGTCCTGCAGTTTTGTATGGATTAGAGGATTGGACATCCAGGATTTTAGCTGGTTAAATTCGATTGGAGTTTTTTTTTTCTGGTTTAAGTTATTAGATCTGCCCCCATCTTGTCCTATGGAATTCCTCAATTTGGAACTAGGTTCATGGGTATTATAACAGTCCTATCCAATCTTAATGGTTGATTTCGACAAGAGGCTTGATCGATGGGATTGGCATAACAATTTCTTACATCTATCAAACCTAAAATGTAACAAAGGAGTTGCTGTTGTGTCCCATTGTTACAAGAAAGACCAGCCCTACCTAACACTATTCCCTGATACAGTGGTTTGCCGGCTGATACTTTTACTTCGTATGAATCAGTTACCTTTGCTGGCCATTCGTGGACACTAATTAAAACTAGCTGCCGAGGCTCGGCACCAGCTAAACATATTTTCACAGAGTGTGTTAAACTGAATCCACTTTACATGACTACGTTGGGCAATTTAGTTTATAACTATGAGTCTATCAAAACAAAAGCTTTTTGGGATTATTGTTCAAAAACTGAGTCCATCTCCTCTAATATTGTATTTGGCTTGGATGTTGTGATTTTGTAAAGTTCAATGTGAACTGAACCACAGTAAAGAGTATTATTATTATTAAGGTTATGAAAGGAAGAACTTGAAGGATGAACTCATTATTATTAAGGTTATGAAAAGGAGAACTTGAAGGATGAACTAAGGCAGGGGAGAAAGGTATATTTAGAACATTTAAAGTATCATTCTTCTTCATATCTGTTCATCCCACTACTCTCTATCATATAATTAAAAGTACATTCTAACCTTATTGATGACCCAAAATGTTGCACCTCTTCGTAGGACAGCCAAGTTGTTACTTTCTGTATCCCCTGGCCTTCATCGATAGTGAATACCAATGTTTCATTCTCTTATGTTTTACCTCATAGAATTGTAGCATGTTGCTGTTAGATCGCCTAGGGATGTAGGTCATACTGAGAACCATCATGAATGGATTCATTCATTCATTCATTTTGTCATTTGTTATAGTGCATTTCACCATAATTATGGTCCCAACACGCTTTTTGTTGAACGGCCTTGGAGAAACGGGAGTCCAAAAGTTTGGGAGAATTTGGGATGTGCTATTATGCGTGTGTGCATTTCAGCCATAAAAATTATGTGAGGGTGACCAAGACACTGCTAGTCACCCATGTCTAAATTGAGTGTGTATGGGCGAAGAGGAGGTATACTATGGACTAATGGGGGGATTGCGTTTGAGGCAATAGTTAAGTGGGAAGCTACAGTTCATTAAAGTAGCTTCATTCTTATGGCAGAGGTGATATGCAATAGTGTTTGTGTTATATGTGAGTGAGACCGTGCCTTCCACTAAGTTGTGATGGTGCAGTGTGCAAGAGGAGAAATGGGTGAGTTGTACAAGCAACAGTGTCTACTTCCTGGTTTCCATCTATGTAAAAAGAGCAGTGCTACATTTCACAGGCAATCTATGTGTTAGAGTAATGATATATTGCCATCCCGAGTTCCTTCTAGTGTGGAAACAAGGTCCCCTTTTCATGATTACGTGCGGTGGCCTGGACCACCCTCCTGTGCTTTAGAGTTACATGCAGTGCCAACCATGAGCAGTGGTCCGACACTCAGTGAGCCTGAGTGTCCTCATATGGTATGATCAGCAAGGTTTTCCAAGGTGCATTTTAAGTGCAATGCATTGCCCCCCTCAAGCCCATATGAGTGCAATTTCTAGCCCACTGTCAGGATTTGTTCCAGGTGTGAGTTGCTGGATTGACTACCAGAGTCCTTCATGTGTTCTTGGTGTACTACAAGGAAGGTTGGGTGGCAGAGCAAAGCAGTTGAAAGGAAAGAAGAGGCTAGTAACTGACGGAAGGGAGGGTGGAGGGCAGGAGGGGCACTGCATGATGAAACGTGCATGTGAGAGGCAGAGAGTGGCCTTGGTGATCAGGAAGTTGGGGGAACAGCCAGGTTTTGATGTCTTTCCTGAAGGCCAGGTGATCCTCTATGAGGCAGAATGCAAGGGGGAGGACAGAGAAACAGGCACCTCCTAGTCTGGAGAACTTGAAAGGAGGGAGTATCAGGATGTGCGTGGAGCCTGATCTGAGGATTCTGGTGGGGCGCTAGCAAATTAGTTTGTTTTGGAAGAATTCCAGGGCTTTCTTGGGATGAGTTGAAGCCATTGAAAATGAACCTCTGTACCTTCCAACTGCCTATTGGATTTACAATTGTTTAAACAGCTCCAACTCTAAGCTTTTTGCTTGAGAAACTGGCTCATTAGCCTAGAAAATACCTGGCAGAGAAACATTTAATTTTAATTGTAAAAAACACGAGGGAAGGGGCTCGTGGGGGTCCCTCTGCCCGGACATTAGTCCCGGTTATGAGAGAATTACTCAGAGTCTTTAGCTCACTATCATTCACAGAGGAGAAATATCTAAAACATATCAGTCTTTGTCCTGCCCTGGGGTAGTCCAGCAGCGAAATGCTAAGCAATTCTCGTCTGAACAAGAGTACCAACAGCAACCCCAGACATGTGTTTCAGTCTGGTTGGACCTCATCATTCGGGTGTAGCTGTGCCTCTCTAAGAATAGTGAGCAACGGGTCCACATCTGGACTCCCCAAGTAATTTAGGGGGAGACCCAAAGTTACTTAAATATGCAAAAAAAAAGGGGGGTGTCCAAAAACAGTCCAATACATTCCCTGCAGTTTTAATATCTTCAATCTGAATCTTACTGTTGTAACTCAAATAGGTCAGCCTTTTTTTCACACTCTGGTCTCTCACGTTTTGTCAAGATGCTTGCCAATGTACATTTCTTATTAGTTTGGCCTAAAACATTTTTTGTTCTCCATGCTTAATTTAGTAATTGTCTGAAGTTTAAGTATTTTTATTTTGTATTTTATTTTAATTTATAGAGTGCTTTTGCCAAAGCGCTTGTACAATTTCAATCATAGAACGGTACAAAACCATATGAATGTAGTCAAAAGCAAACCATAATGTACAACATTGATTATCACGAAGAAGCAGACAAGGAGAGAATATTATCCTTAAATAGTGGCAAATAAGCAGAGGAAGAATGCTCCAATGATTTTGGGTTAATAAGGAAGGAGACCAAAAACAAGATTTAGCACAGTGCAGTAGAGGTAGAGGCAAGAGAAATAGAGAGTCAGAGCAGAAAGCAGGAGGGTGTGCACAGAGAATATAGAGAGGACAGATAGACATGTGACTCATCTTGTGCACAGTTATAGGCATTATGTCCCATTTTGTCAGATCTCTAAGTAATATTGTAGGAATCAATGTTCCCATTGAGTCTAACAACGCTATGGGCCTATATTTATGTGGGTCTGCCTAGTCCTCTTTTTTAAATATTGGGACGACTATGGCTTCACACCATGAAGTTGGCATTTGTCTTGTACTCAGGGCTTGTTTAAAGCTTTGAAAGAAGACCTGGCTCCATTCCTCTGCATTTTCTTTTAACTGGTAGTTTGATACCCCATCAGGTCCTGCAGCTCTTGATGCACTAAGTATCTCAATTCTTATCTCAATATCTTCTCTGTCTATATCAATGGCCCATTCTGTTTGTTAGTTGGAACTTTCATTATCAAGATTATCACCAGGATTAGAAAACAGCTTTGTGTAATGATCCTGCCACCTTACTTCACCAACCTGGACTAGCATATTATCCGCTCTAAAAGATCCCTCATTATTTCAGAGTTCGCAAAGATCTCTAGTGTTTTTTTGAGAGATCGCTCTTAACATCTGTTCCGCCTGAAATTGCATTTGACGGGATTTGGTAGCGATCAACCAGTTTTTAAACTTCTGTTTTCATTGCCTTACAAACTCTATCCAAACTGGAGGATTCACCTTTTAAACTTTTCTCATATCAGTATGCAGTTGTTTTTTTGCACTATGCACTAGTGGTTCATAGAGATTCTTAGAGATCATGGTGGATTTGCATGGTTTGGAAAAATCCCTCAAAATCCATATAGCCAACCTGATTCGGATCACCCTCCACAGCTTGTTTGAAAGTACGGCCAATCTTCATGATCTCTGTCTTGCCAATATTCAATCGATTCTTTGCCCATCTTAATTCAACTGAGGGCATAAGCCCGTGGCATTTCTGTACTCTGTTTATTTCCATCATTGCAACTAAATTGTGGTCACTTATGGATTGGGTTTTTACTTCTTAATTAGTCTTACTAAATTCCCAGATACAAAGAAATAGTCGAGGCAAAATCTCATATTTCCATGTTCCCATGTATTTCTCCCTGGTATATCCTCAGGAGTGTGTCCATTAAGCATGTGCAGGTCTCGTCCGTTGAATTCACAATACCAAATTATTGCATTGCCTTGAAGTTCTTTTTCGATCTATGGAATACCTTTTTCATAAAGTAAATGTATGTTGAAATCACCACAGATTATTACTGAAACTTCTTTCCAACCAGCTGTGACTTGCTGATATAGCAGATTGTGTAGAGACACATAGGATAAGTCAGAGAGCAGCATTAAACAAAGACTGAAGTGGCACTAGGGAAAAAGAAGGGGGAGATGGAACAGAAGTTCAGAGTAATATTATGGCCAGGAAAAAACAAGAGAGGTGATAAGGATTTTAGGTCTTGTAAATGTCAATAAAGGACACATTTTAGTGATGTTATAGAGAGTAAACCTGGATGTTTTTGCCACACTAGCAATATGGGCTGCAAAGGAAAGAGAAGCATCAAATATGCCCCTGAGGTTCCTTGCAGTAGATGCAAAGTGAAGATAATTAAGGGGAATACATATTGGAGAATCAACAGCAATAACTGGCAGATTATATGGAGGGAAATATAGAACGGGAGGAGAGAATGATCCACAGTGTTGAATGCCACAAAGCGATCTAATACATCAACACAGAGAAGAATTTGCGACATGGAGAAGTTCTGTTTCCATAGAATTAAGTTGTCTAAAATCTGATTGGTGTAATGGCAGAAGATTATGTAGATTGATGAAGCTACGTATTTGAGAATAAAACAAACTTGCTATAAAAAATAGCAGAACAGTAGAAGCTAAGAAGGGCAAAAGTTGGAAGGGATAGAGGACTCAATGGTTGGGTTCTTCGGCTGTGAAGTGATTGTGGAATGCTAACAACTGGAAGGGAATATGCTAGAGGATAATAAAGTTTGCAGAGGGTCACAATGAAATGAATCAGCCTGAGATAGACTTTAGGATTGGTGGCAGATGGGATAGGGTCTAATGGTGCAGCAATGGGATAGGCTAGAGACAGGACTACTCCAGTTTAGTGCGCAGTACAGCAAGGTACTTTGCACACTGAAATACAGTTGCCAAAAGTGGGAACATCGTCATAGAACTGAGAGATACAATGTTTCTCTGTACTGAATTCCTGATGGACAAGTCAGTTTCCCAATAACAATGAGCAAAAGACCTGTGGAGTGCAACAGAAGGCTGTGCTTCACTGGCCGAAACTCAGGATAGGAGGTTGAAACAAAAGCAAAACGTTGGGGTGGGGTCCATATATACAGAGGTAAAATAGAGTAAATGAAACTTTACCAAATTAATAGAGGATAAATAGGTTTATATAGTAGGATACAATACACAGATTCATGAGAGTGTGCATGAGTGCTAGGAGGACTGGCGTTAAGACAGGCAGGAATTGAGCATGTCATGATAGAGATGGTGGCAGCTGTAGGGGGAATTCCGACCCTTCTATCCTGCCAATTTTGTATATATCACAATGGCCCTCATTACGACCCTGGCGGAAATTGACTGACCGGACCGCAACAGCGTAAATAGCGTTTCCGCCATAGCACGAAGGAGCAAAGTGCGGCCAATCACGACCCATCGGGCACGAGCATTACGCCATGGCGGAATCCGAAAGGCTGCGATGGCGGAAATGACCCCAAAACGGCCCTTACCGCCGCCGTACGCTGCACCAGGTGCAATACCGCCACCCATCTTAGCGGTCACCGTAATGAGCGGTCACCGTAACGAGCGTGCACCGCAAATTACGGCCACCGTAAATATACGGAAACGGAAGTAAAAGCATGTGGCCGGAACGGGAAACAGCACGCCGCACAACTATAAAATCCGAATCCCAACACAACCATAAAAAATCCGACCCTGACACACATCCCAACCCGTTAGCAACCCCAGTTAAAAAAATAAATATGGGAAAGGTAGCCAAGAAAGCGTGTGACCGCAAGCGGCAGGTACACTTCTCCCGAGAGGAACTGACCGTGCTCACCGAGACCCTACAGGAAAATTCCGCCGTCGTCTTCTCCAGTCAAATGACCAGGACGGCCCTTGCCAACAAGAAGGCCATATGGGTCCTGGTGGCACAGCGCGTAAGTGCGGTGGGGACAACACCCCGCACGCCACAGCAATGTCGCAAGCGGTGGGACGACCTGCGGATCCGCGTACGCAGCATACTTTCTGCGAACAGGAACATCGCCACAGCTACCGGGGGGGGTTCAGAGTCGCCCATCAAGTTGACCCCCTGGGAGGAAATCTGCGCCTCCACCATAGGAATGGAGAGCATAGAGGGAGTCGGAGGGATGGAGAAAGGAGTGCCGACATCTGGAGAATCAGGTAGGTTGGCCAAGAGAAACAATGCGAAATCCACAAACCACGAACATGTGCAGTACCATGTGACCCCATAGTGCAATACATACTTAGCCCTGACAGCGCCCTCTAAAAGTCAGAATGAACAAACAAATCAATCAAGAAGCCATAAACAACCCCTACATGTGCAGCATGCACCCCCTAACTGCAGGCAGCCAAATGAATGCATCCTCAATCCACACGAAAATGAGACCACCTCCAAGGCCCAGTCCCAAATCAGCCTCATGTACCACCCCAATGCATTAGATACGTTGCCATTCCAAATCCGACAGACCCATAACTAACGCTCGCCCCTCTTTACTCCACCACAGGGTCCGATACCAACGACGAGCTGCAGGACACCCCTACCAGCACGCCTGCAAAGAGGGCCAGGACCAACGTCCCAAGAGCCTCCACCTCAGGTGCAAGGATCAAGACACGGCAGCAGCAGGAATCAAGTGGCAGCACACTGGAGGGGACTGCAACAGGCACCCCAGCAGCCAGCAAGTCCACAACCCCAGCACCACAGGTCCCCCCAAAGAACGTATCTGATGGCACTGCCTCTGGTGGTAGCAGCACCATAGGTGACACAGCTGTCATGCCAGCATGCTCCGACACGGAAAACAGTGCTGGCAACGTAGGTACCATCCATGACCTTTCCCAATCCCCCTGCATGTTCCATCCCCTACACCATGACGAAACCACGCAGGGGCACCCTGAAGACGACGACTGGCCAACCCCCACAAGTCCTGTGCCAAGGCAACATGTGTTGAGCAGCCCCCCTGTCACACCACCGCAAATGTCCATGGCCCAGCAGAGGCAACAGTCCCTCGACCTGCTGATCGAGCAACAGCAGGAAGCGTCCACGCTACTCAAGGACCATGCAAATGAATGCGGGGGTTCCAGGGCAGCCATGGAAACATCCACCGAGACACTCAGGGCACAAATAGAGAAAAGTAGTGAGAGCCTCAGGGGAGAAATGGAGAGAAGCACCGAGAGCCTGAGGGGGGAACTGCATGCGACGTCCAAAGACGTCTGTGCTGAACTTGCTGCTGTGCGCCGTGTGCTCTCGGAGCTCTCACAAACCCTCAGAGACATGCATGGACGCGAGCAGGCAGAGACCTCATCCGTGGCAAGTTCCGTCCAGGGCAGCCCCCAACGCAGATCTGGCAGGAACCTGCGCTCCACGGGCAGGGGTGCCCCTGATACCCGTAGAGGGGGCTTGCAATAGCGTCTACCCACGGACAGCATGCATATTTGGACACTGGTGTTGGGGGGGGAGGTAGTAGGGTGGAGGGGGTGTGTTGGGCTTCACTGGGTGGCGGGTCCATAGGGTGTATAAATCAAATCACATTAACAATACAGCATCTCATAATCATCCAATGACATGTGTGGACATTGATATTTGCGTACGAGGCCTTCATAGGCGTACAGTCCACAATGTGCCTGTACTACACACACACAGTGCCACAGGTCCCCTTTCCGTGTAATAGGCACCATGCGTGGTTGCTAGAAGCATGCATCTATGATGCTCTGTCGGATTGCACGTGCATCCTGTGCCTCATGGACTCCTTGAGGTGCCTCCACATCCCCACCCTCATCATCATCATCATCTTCAGGTGCATGCAGTACAGCGTCAGGGGGCATGGGCACATTCCTACGAATGCACATGTTGTGCAGCATGACACATGCCATGACCATCTTAGAAACCTTCTCATGGCTGTATATGAGTGCCCCGCCAGACCTGCTGAGGCTGCGGAAACGAGCCTTCAGTAGGCCGAATGCCTGTTCAATGACCACACGGGTACGTGAGTGGGCATGGTTGTAGTCCTCCTCATGCTCGTTCTGTGGGTTCCGGATTGGTGTAAGGAGCCATCTCTTCAGTGGATACCCGGCATCACCTGTATGAGACGAATGAAGGGTGTCAGTGGAATGATAGTGCTAAGTAGCCCCCCCCCCCCTGCAAGGTCATTGACGCATCAAATGGGCCACGATGTCATGCATGGAATGAGACTCACCGAGTAGCCAGGATCTGTGCCCTGCGTGTCGCTCCATGTAGCGTGGTATTCTTGTGTTCCTCAGGACCATAGAATCATGGGTAGATCCTGGAAATCTGGCACAACAATGCGTAAATATCTTGTTGGAGTCACACACCATTTGCACATTGATTGAATGAAATTGTTTCCGGTTGCGGTACTGGACCTCCATGGCATGTGGGACAACCAATTCAACATGGGTGCAGTCGATGGCACCAATGCAACCCGGGATGCCGCCAAGTGCATGGAATCCCACTTTAGCGTTGGTAATCTCCTGGTACGTGCGTGGTAGTGTGATGTGGTCGTCGGCGTGCTTCAGGAGGGCATCGTGCACTTGGAAGAGTGTCCGTGAGAACAGTGGCTGTGAAATGCCATGCAACTGTCCCACTGTGTGCTGGTAGGTGCCTGTGGCCAGGAAGTGGAGTGCAGACACCACCTTCAGTAGGGGTGGGATGGCGGTTGGGCTATCTATCATGCTCACGAGGTCAGCATGTGTCATGTCCACAATGGCGATTATGGTGTCCCGGTCCAAACGGTAGAGGGTGTGGATCTGCTCAGCAGTGAGGTTGAACGGATCGGCTCGGAGGCGTGGGATTGCGGGCCGCCTGCGTGGTGGTAGTGGCAGTGCTTGTGGGCCTTGCTGACCCTGCCTTGCCCTCCTCCTCCTCCTCCTCCTCCGTCTCCCCTGTGCGCCCGGTTGTTGTACCTGTTGTTGTTCGTCGTCTTCTTGTAGTTGTAGCACTTGCAGTGCTATCTGGTACCCCAGGCCCAACATCGCTAGTCCTGCCGGTAGCATTTTGGAGTGGGAGTGGTTGTGGGAGGGGTTTGGGTCTGCAATATATGTGCTGTCGGCCTGTATGGCCTCCACCTGTGCTGATTGAATGAATCTGTGGCAGATGCAATCCCTTCTGGTCGAGCACGGCCCGCACGTAAGGCTGCATTTGGCCGCATGGCATCTTGGGATTGGAATCATGTATCAAATCCCGATGGCAGTGTGATGTACTTTGACTGATTTTCATGCTATGCTCCCATTGTTACACATGCTATGATTGCAGCCGCTTACATACCTGTGAGGAGTCAGTGGTATGTAGGGCTCGATCGATGGCCGACCCTCATGCAGCACAGTAACGTACTTCACCGACGGGCGTGGCGTCCCATTTGTGATTGCAGCCAGTTAGCATCATGACACACAGCCGCACTACATTGATGTAATTGTGAATGCAAGCGTTCACAGAAGCCTTTTCGACGTAATGTTGCAAGTGAGGAATTCGAAGGCCAGCATTTTGGGTTTTGAAGTAGCGGCGAGGATACGCCCACAGGTCTGGCTGGAAATGTAACGTTCTATTGTAGAATGTCCTTGGGACATGGCCCATAACGAGCAGGCAATGAATGATATGAATTGAAGGGGATGCGCAATAGCGTAGTGGACGATGAGGCAGGACGTTCCCAAATCCATCTTGCTTCACAACACTACAGATCCGGCCAGGGGCACAGTGGTTTTTGCGGACTGCATTACGCACAGACGCGATGGAAGTTTCACATATTATGTGAGTGAATATTCATGCGTTTTCATTGCGGGATGAGGGAATGATGTGTGGATGCATGGACTGATGAATCCGTTTAGGGTCTGCCATGTACATGGGTTTTTTGGTTCACTCCCCTTCCCCTGCGTTATGTGATGCAAGGCTGCCATAGTGGGACATACGTCTCTCTGCCCTTGTCGGATCCTCCCTGTCTCGACGCGCCTTCATACACTTGTGTCTAGGCACGTTACTAATCCCATGTCATGGGTTCTATCTTGACGGACGCATGCACAGTAACCGACGTTGCCAATGGTGTATTTAGCTCGATTGGTTTCGTTGTGATTCGATACTGGATTAGGGGTGTGTATATTCCTTTGGAGTGGGCTAGCATGCATATGGGTGTGGATTTGGTGTGTTGAATGAAGATTGTAATGCATCATGAGACCCGTAATGCAATCGGTTGATTTGTGTTTCTTTTGGGTGACAGGTATCTCCTGCCCTATTGCAGATGCCATCTCTACGCCACTCCTCCAGATGGTTTTTACTCTCGACTCCTGCAGCTTCGGGTGAATCAGTGGAGCACCATTTCGATCATATGGGACGATCGCCAATGGGCCACATGCCCTTACGCTGTACTGGTGGCTAGGTGCAACATTTCGGCCTTTCAGCTCGACTAGTGCCTGCCTCATGGGACGGACCTGCGGTTCTTGCCGCTTCCATGTTGCCTTTTGGAACGTTGATGTAAGCCCTGTGTGCCATGATGGTACAGGGCGTCACACAAGTGGAAGCCGGTCAATTATTGCAGATGCAGCCCTCGGTGATGATGGTTGTTTTGGTGGGATTTTGCAAATCGATGTGGGGCCTTTGTCATTTGGATGTGCATTTAAATTGTATTCCGATATTTGTCGTGTTGCGTTGTTCTTTGCAGGTGATGTGGCGATTTTCGCTTTGTGGCGGTATGTATTGCGTGATGATCTGCTTTGTGTTCCGCCTTCTGAGTTGAGTTGTGTGGTACAGTACTGGCCGCGTTTGCCTACGTAGCACAGTATGGTCACGGATAGAGGCTGCCATTGTGTCTGTTTACATGATGTGCTGTTCAGGGGCGGGGGATTGGCTTTTGGCCGACTGGTGCCTGTCAGCCAGGTCGATTGGTGGAATGATGGGTTGTTCAGAATGTGGCTGGTCACAGGTGACTGTGTTTGCGTGCGTTTGTTGGAGGGGGACTGGGGTCATGTCCATTGGAATAGCTTCTGTATTGATGCCATCTGTGCCCTGCAGCTCCCATCGGCCCCTCTTGGGATGAGCCTGGCTGCTCAGTCACTCTGCCGACTTGTGTGGTACATGCTTCTGCTGATGGTTGGTTTGTTTACTGGCATGAGTACAGGGCTGGTGCAATCCCCCTCAGGATGCTGTTGTGGATGTTGCCTTGCGCTGGTGGCAAGCGATGGGGGACTACTGTTGTTTTGTGTCATGTGTTCTTGATTTTCATTTTGATGTGTTGTACCTTCACATGCCTGTGCTGCGTCAGTACGGCTATGGTGACATGCCGTACATGGATGCCCACTCACGGGGCGCTTTGAGCCCCTGCATGCTTTTCTACGTTGGCATGCATGGGTGAATAGTGGATTTCACTGGTTGCATAGTGTGAGTACATTGCGCCTGCCAGGAGTTGTGCAATGAGGCCAGGGAGTGGAGTACAGGCACTCAGTGGGCCATTTACGGTTGGTTCGCGTTGCCGTATTTCTCGCCATGGCGGAATGGTACTTTACGACGTGCTTGATGGCGTTCAGTACATGTCCGCTAGGGTCAGAATTCGCGTACCGTTGCGCCATGGCGGTGATTCCGGTTTTGCAAGGCGCGCGTGCGCGTACTTGGTGCAGTTAGCGTTGCCGTTCACTGCGGTGTCGCTAATGGCATCGTACTTTACGGTGACGGGTCATGATCGCAACGAGCGGTGTTCGATGGCGGTATTGCATTTCCGCCATCATTTTTCCATTTCCGCAAGGGTCGTAATGAGGCCCAATATCTTAGATAGGTATCTATGGACTTCGTACTGTGCCACCCATTCAAAATTCCCATTTACCTCTAGGTGCAAGAAATAGAACAGGCTCTAGACCCAACAAAAATCACCACATACTTTCACAGTTATGCACTTTATATGTAAACTCATCAGCAAAAATGGGTAAAAAATCCAGCTCGTTCATTTGTCAGACAAAAATGTGAATGTGACGAACATTTGCATTGGGCTCATGTGAAAAACAAGAGAAAGACACACTTCATATCAATAAGCATTTTGCATTGGGTACATGTGAGAAAACATGAAAAACCCACTCTACATCAATACACATTTTGCATTTCAGATGTATGTGATATTCTCTCTTTAACTTGGGAAATCCTAACTGGCATTCATTGAGAATGAACTAAATATAAAAGGAGTACAGTTTCAGCTCTTGGTTACTCCCATACCGTTGCCAAACATTAGGTTGGTAATAACTTTATGAGATTATGAGAATATGACTCCTCTGTGTAAAATAACAATCCCCTATCTAATACTCTGGATTCAGGCTACTTCATTGATGCTTTGGTACCCCAATTATCAAGGGAGTTTGGCTCTTTGCCCCCATCCGACACTTTGCCAATTGACCTGCTTTTTCATACTCACCCCCAAAAAGATCTCTGGGCTCTCTGCGTTTCAGAAAGATCACCTCACTCTCGCTTGCCAGGCCCTTTTTCCTGCTAAGTATGACTCGCCCGTCTCTGCCAGGATACTGCCACATATTCAAATTATAGCCTTCAAATGGACTTCCTTGCAGCTACACAATTCTGCGACCCAGCCAATGATCCTTGCCAGAGACAACCACTTAGAACAGCCCTCTCCCTCCAGTCTGCCAGGATCAGCACCTCTCTCTACTCAGGAAGCTAGAAGACTTCTACTTCTACTTTCTCCCTATTTTAAACCTCTTGTTGAGCACCTCCTTCTCTATAAATTGCTGAAGATTTCTTTAAGATGTCTCTAAGATTTCTCCTCCCTGATCCATGGTGTCATCTATCACCACCCTCTGAAACTGCCCATGTAATTTTCAAGCCCCCAGTGACCTTTGGACAACATTATGCTTAGCACAGGATCCTGCAGCTTGGGTAAGGAATATGTTACATTCCATCTCCTCCTTCATTCCCTTTTCTTTCTTCAAACAATGAGCACTGAAACTTGCCCAGAAAATTGACTTGCAAAGTGCTTCTTCATTTTTCATTATTTTTGGAAGCATTCTTTTTTTAATGCGGAAATTCCAGTGTCATGCGCCTGCTATTATGCCAACCTCATGTGGCTTGTAGCCTAACAAATCTAACCCACTCTATTTACCCCAATACTAATTGTTAGTACTGAATGGAGCCCCCAGTGCTAAGTGTTAGTATCTACACATTGAAAACAGTGCAGAAAAGCTTCAGCTTCATAAATATTCTAACAAAGATGAAGGTGTAATACATAAAGTAAAGACAGAACCAGCCAAAATAGGTGAGAACAACAAGGGAGTTTAGATGTTATAGCCATGTTTATGCTAGCTTAGCTTTCCCAGTACAAATCTTCCCATGAGGGAGATCCTTTCAGCATACAGTAAAATATGAATTTAGATTATGGCACATGTTTGTACACTGTGCCCTGTGCTAACAGGTGCAACTAAGGGTATAATTATGCCCCTAGCAGCCTTCCATCTGCTAGAGGCTGCTGGACCCTCAGGTGAGGATGCTTAACATTAATCTAAAGTCACCCACAGATGGTTTGAGTCATGGGTCCTATGTGTATGGGGCAAACACAAAAGGTTACACCCATGATTGCAGCATAAAAGCCAGCAATTCTGTAGGTGCAACAATTGTGCACAACCCTCTCCCGGTCCCTGTCGAGGCGAATCCTGCCCAGAACCCCTAGCCACTATGCGGAACACTGCACCCCCCCTCATACCTCTTATGTTGGCCCCATCATTTTGCTGCTTGCATCGCTCCTCCTTGGGTGCTGTGCGTGCAGTGCCACCGGATTCCCAGAGCAAAGCATGGCACACTTTTGTGTGCAACCTTTTGTGACTCTGGCTTCCAACACTGAGGCATAAAGACTACCTAGAGTGGCCATGAGTCATGAAATGGTGATCTGAGAGCCAAACCTTCGGCTGTAAATAAGACCTGCATGCCAGGCAGTCTTCCATGGAAGCCTTCGAATGGAGCAATGAGGCATGGTGAGGAGAGGTGAGATGGTGGGGGCGATGAGCCGGGAGACACAGGAATGCCAACACATTATCACCAGATAAACCCTGTAGATCAGTCCAGTATTCTTGCATGGAATCATTCAGATGGAGCAAGGATTTAGGCGGGGGGTGAGCCAGGAGCCAATACAGTCCCAAACCTCTGGCAACATGAAACGCCTGCAGGTCAGGCAAGCAGTCATCCATGAAGACCTCAGATGAAGTTAGGAGGCAACTCCAGGAGGGGTGAGATGGCAGGTGGCAATCCGGGAGTCATGGGTGTCCAAAACCTTTAGATTATTTTAATTGTAATAAAGCTGTTTCTCAGACTCTTTGTTTCCATGGGCAACCAAGGTTTTCATGTCATTATCATATCCCTAAACAGGCTGTTTGGCCATGCTCATTCTCAGTTGAGAGGCTCGCACAAGTTTACTAATATTGCAAAACATTTGGTTTAACCCTAAATTACTAATGGTAATCCAAATGAGAACTCTTGTTAACAGTGCTTGAAGAGGCATAGCTTCCCCTCTCTTAGGATGCCCACCAATGTAAAAGCATGCATCTTGGGTTGCTGATGGTAATCTTGTTTAGAGTAGAATTGCCTAGTATTTCATTGCTGGAATGCCTTTGTGGATGGAACCAAACTGATATGAAAATCGATATTTCTCCTATGTAAAAGGTACAGTAAGGCAAAGCATGGTTGTAGACCGTCCTGAGTAGAAACCTCCCAGTTGATTGCGTTAGTAAACCATGTTCATTCACTGTAAAGTGGCTGCCACACGTGTTCATTTTGAAAAACATGGGTTTTAGCCATAAATTACCAAAGTGCCATCAAAACATGAACCCATCACTGTTCTTAAAGAGGTACAGCTTCACCTTACTGAAAATAAACAACAGCGAATCAACACATGTCTGGGGTTTCTGATGGCACTCTTATTCACAGGAGAATTGCCTTGCATTTCAGTGTTGTCCTGTCTTTGTGTGTGGGATCAGAAAGATATGCAAATGGTTGTTTCTCTTCTTTGAAAGGAACAGTGATCTAAAACATGGTTGTATACATTAATTAATTGGAAGCTCTTCATAGAATTGGTTATTCAGCCATGCTTGTTATTACTAATGTAGCTCCCACACTTTGGCTTGTGTTATTAACAGATGTGAGGAACCTGAAGGCATCCTCACATCTTTTACCCCTTTAGTCTCCTCTAGAGTAGCCCGGTAAAGACCATCGCACTTGGATCCAAACCCTGGGGGTGGATATGTGAGGGAGGGTCACCAGGGAGTGAGGAGACTTGGGTACTGGGAAGAAGATGTCCTTAGGTGAGACATGGTGCTCCCCCATTCCCTTTTAATAATGAACATTCTATCCCTCAAACCTTAGTAGGTTATTGTCAGCCCTTTCTCTGTTGTTTCCTCCAAGCTTCCCCAGGAAACACCAGCTCAACTGGGAAGAGGTAGAGACCAACTAGGAATGCACATCCTCATTTTTTGAGACAAACACATATCAGCCACATTGTGTTATTACACATATCAGCCTCATTTTGTTAATAAAGACATATGTTTACTGGAATGAGGAGTAGGACAGCACAAGTAAGGCAGAACTACTGTTCTAATGGTGAGCAATCTAGTCTTCCATGTTATCATCATGGTTGCAGGACATTTTAAAGCCTACAGCTTCTGGTAAATGCAGTCAGCTGTGAAGGCAGAGGCAGCAGCTGGGAAAGCAACTCCAGGTCAGCAGTCTGGCAAGTGGAGCGCTCGAGACCCGTGTACAGATGCAGTATGTATGCAGCAGGAAGCAAAGCCAAGGTGTGCTGGAAGGTGTCTGTGAGAGGGAGACCGGCATGACTGAGCAAAGCTGTCACAAGAATATTGACCGGCAGGTGGAGCATCTCTGGGGAGTCAAGCCATGGAGAGCCGCTGGGAGAGGAAGTCAAGGTACGACACGGGAAGGCAAAGACTTGTGGCAGCGAGAACTTGCAGTGCAATAAGCTCCTATCGGTGAGTGTGGGAAACACCAGCCTGACAGGCAAATATGCGATGAGCTTTATTTTGAATATGGAACAAAAGGAAAACCTTTACAAGTGCTTTTTTGAATACTGAACTGGGACAGCTGACCAAACCCTTTAATACGAGGTAGCAATACTTGGGATGAATGGGGATGCAGAAGTTACTCAAATATCAATAATCAAAATGACTCAGGAAGTTGGCAAAGTTGACTGTTTTATTATCAATTATCTAAAACAGGGAGTACGATGGACATCAATGGACGTCTCATAGCATGGTCTCTCAATGCTTTAACCAAAAAACATAATACTAATAGTAAAAACATATAATTGATGACATTAACCTAGGTATTCATTAACGTAATCCTACGTGGCAAACTACAAAAACCTAGTGGTAAATGTGATAGGCTTAGAGATATCATCTAGGTATAAGTTCCATACATGTTAGCAGCACACAGACTGGACTTCCAGGTGCTGGTGAGCTGGTCAAAACCATAGCTTCCCACCAATTAGCATATCATCTATCATCACCTCAGTAATCTGCACGTCAATTAAGGCTTTGAACTTGGCCTTGCAAATGTTCTTTTTTCTGGAGAATACAGGGGAGTAGAGGCATGCTCTGCCTCTCTGCATAGGTGTGGTTTGTCATGTTTGTCCAAAATCATTCCTTCACGTGACTGAAGACCACAAATTTGAGCTCTGGTGCATTTAAAATACTACTATTTAATGAAACTTTGACATCTTCCTTGTTTTCGCCTTCTGAACAGGAGTTTCATTCTTTCACACAATTGTAACTGATGTCTGCTCATCCCAATCAGATAAGACTTTGGCTTCTTGTGGATATTCCAGACTTGCCTTTCTGAGATTCACTTCTGCACTTCTGTAATGTTGTTGTTTTTCAACTGCGACACTGGAAAAGGCCTTCCTTTTCTGGTCCACTCTGTTATAACAAGTCATGGAAACATTCATTATTTACTTACTCCTATATATGTAGATGTTGGTGCATGCCTCAATCTATTCACTACATAGCTAGCCTCAAGAATACTTTGTCTGCTTTCAATTCTTCTGTACACATATAAAATGACTTGAAATCTTCATTGTTTCTGTAGCATAAGTTTCTTCATCTCGAGGACAAAATCTCACTTATCTTTGATACTTTCTTGATGCCTTATAGAATATATTCACTCTCTTGTCTCTGCATCTCTTCCAAGTACATTAGTCTGGCTTTGTTTGACATCACCAATCTGCTCTTTCATTTATTGGTCCCGCTTCTTCTGGAATTTCATTCAAATGACCATCATACTGTCTCGTATGCAAGTATGGCTTTCTTAATGGCAATCTTGCATCCAGGATTCTCCTTGATGTCGATATTTTCACTGGTACTGCACGTGTCTCAAACTCTGGTTCCTAACATATAGGCAATATCGGTGAGAGGGTTGAGGTGGGGTTACTTGGCTCCTTCTCTACACTCCTCCTCTGGGTGATTCTTCAACCACTCTCCCATCATTCTTCACATCTAGACAACCTTGTCTGAAGAAATGATTTTTTGGGACGCATATCTTGATTACTCCTTTCAAACCTCCAGCTGATTTCACATGCTCATCCTTGTTCCAAGTCATGAGCATGCACTGACCACTTGTACTGCAATAGATCCATCTTCCCACATACTTCTTATGGTTCTTTGGATAGGGATTTCGTTCCCTCAGGTGCATGGATGCTGGCTTTCATAAAATCTTTGATTTCTTCATCTGTCAGCTCTTTAGTTTCCATCCTGATTCACATCAGTCATGATCTTCATTCCTATGGCTTTCTTTGCAGTCTTTTTGCATTGTGAGATTATTATCCTAACCACACAAAATCCAAGCAATATCATCACTATCAGGGCTCCAAGAAACTTGAACATATCTGCCATCCATTGTGGAACCCAAGAAAAGATGGCTCAAACCAGCTATCATCATCAAAGTCTTCCATTTGGACATGTAGCGTCTTCAGTACCTGTATGGCCTCTGTCAAGGTACCATTCTTGTCTTCATGAGAAGGTGTAAATGTGCAACATGATTCTCCAATTTTTGCACAAACACCTCCATCTATAGCTGTGATCATGTCTAGGATGTATCTGTTCTGAAGAGTCATCAGTCGTATGGCTCTCAGCTCTTCTCTGATATCATTGAAACCCTTTATGGTAGTGTTGATTATCTGTAACAACTTCCATCTGGTAATTTGCAGCCATTTATTATTTGCTCCAACCTGGATACTCGGCATAAAGATCGATGTAAATATTGATGAAGTCTGGCTTTACAGTCTGTGTTCATATGGAATGGCATCAAAAGCTTCTATTGATTTAGATGAGAAATCATTCTCTCTCTTCATTCTACTTATCAGTTTGACAGATCTCTTCTTCCTTAGTCGAGCACCTGCTTTTGGAAAGCTGTCAATGTTCAAGTCACTTTTAGGAATCACCAACGCTGGACCATGACAATTGACTATGGAACATCCTCCTCCCCAGTCCTTGGGCAGATTTATGTATGCTCTTGATCCACACACCCAGTAGTGATCCATTATCACTGCTGTTCTAATGCTCATTCCTGGTACATCAATGATTCGACCACAGTTCTGGTTCTCTCCAACTTTTCTTGTGCCAATGTTTCTAAAGCATAGTTCTGCAGTTTCCCAAGGCACTATCTGCAAAGGTCCTCCTTTATCTTTGACCCATGTCAGCTGTTTAGCCAGTTTTGGCACTAGGGGCTTGCATCCATTCTGTACTATGTCAATGGTTGGTTGATAGAAACCAATGACTACCCAGGCTCTGCAGATGACCACTCCTTCTTCCTATCCATCTGGTGAAAGCACTGATCCCCAAATCTGCATCTGTCCTCAGTTCTTCCATCTACAATTTCCTTCTTCAGATTTTCCTGGACTCTCTAGTCTTCTGTTTACTTCCCATCTTATTCCAGCTCCTTTTACTCCAAGTTTTTTGTATCTGATCATGTGATTCTTGGTATGAGCTTTTAGCCTTGTCTTTGTATCTTGGACATAATCATCTTCTTCTGAATCTGTCCATTCAGTTGCCCATTTGAGATAGGCTGTTCGGACCATGATCTGACCTCTTATATGGCACAGTGCTACATGTGATAGACAATGTGCTGTCTTGACGTCTATTACAATAGCTATGAAGATTTTAGACTTCCCCAGTGCTATAAGGCAGGATTGAACATACAAAGCATTCCTCCTTCGAGGTTATCCTTCCCACTTCTTTCATATGCTGATACCATATGTTATTACCCAAGTGTGCTGTACTATCCAGGTAATCATTTAACTCATGATCATCATCCCTAGCACTTCTCTTACATCTCATTCTTTTCTTATGAGTTTCTATAAACATCTCATGAAGTATGTCAGCATAATTCCTTCTTACTGGACCAATCATAGGAACATTTGTCAGTAAACTCGATGCTTTTACATGCGCTATCTGTGTAGGTTTGCTCCTAAAGGATACTTTCCTTTGCCTTTCCTTACAAGACTTTTTCTGGTACTCAAGGACAATCTCAATAATGTATTTTTCTAAGGAAAGATGTGTAGTGAAATTTGTCATAGACCCATGAACTTTTACAGCAGTATGTACTGTAAGCAAAATAAGGATCACAATAAACAAGATGCATGCATAAATGATGTATAGGTAGGCCCACTTCATGCAGCAGTACCTTTTTGCACATAGAGGTCTCTAGTTGTCGGCCATGACATTATTACTGTTGAAGCTCCCCATTCTTAATCTTTTTAAAGGAAATAAAATCAACTTTTATTCAGGCAACATTATGCAATACTCTGGCAATATCTTAATCTCCTCAACAAGACGATTAACAGGTTTCCTTATGGATAGAAAAGAGTTGTCTTTTCACCCAAAAAAATGTGGATGCCTCTCCAGCAAGAAGTAGACGTCTGCAGATAGTAGGCTTTGAATCTCTTCCTCCAAAAGTCTCATTCAGGAGGCCTTCAGTGTTCAATCAGAATATAGATTAAGTTGCTCAATGATGTCATGTAGCAATTCATTAAGTGCAATTGTATTCCTTGGATCTCTCAAGAAGGTGCAAACATCAGTTTGTCTTCCAACAAGATGTGGGCATTCCACAATCAGGTAGTGTAAAACCAACCCTACTAGTCTATGAGTATTTTCATCAGGTAGGGGCATTTGTGTTTTCTCCACTGTACTCAGGAATCTGGATAAATTGCTGTATTATGGCTGCGAGCAATCCCCTCACGATTGGATTGTTCTTAGGATCTTGCAGCAAATTACAAATGTCAGTAGTTCTCCCCACCAACAAAGGACATGAACTAAGAATGTACAGAAAAATAGCAAGGATGATATGATGAATATTGCCATTGGGCACCACTATGGGCACCTACAAAGAGAAACTCAGTGAGAAAAGAATCTGGGAACTGTTGCCTCTTCCACTCGTTGAAAAGGAATTCCAGATCTGGCATTTTTTCCTTCCCAATCAAGACTTAAACATGTCTCAGTCCAATGTTTAGCAAGCTCCTGTGGCTCAAGAACAAATAGCCTTCTTTCACTCCTTTTTTAGCAGCTTAAAAGAGTGTCCCAAAACAAGCCACAGTCCAAAGTATTCTGTATCTGGTCATTTGACAATTTCTGCGTTATCCTTCCTCGTCCGGGATCTCATCTGCACGTGCAGAGGTTCTTCCCCGATGCTTGCTTCCGATGGGGGTCGGTGTGAAGGGGGTTTCCAAGCATAGATCTTTACATCTCCAAGAAATATCCATGCATGTCTTCCTGGTACTTTCACTGCTGATGGCGTTACGTCCTCCATGATCAATGGGCCGATAAAACGTGGCTCGTACCATCAACGCGTAAAGTTCCTGATCATGATCTGATCACCAGGGAAAAGTTTGGGAAGACGTAATTCTTCAGATCCGGTTGTCGGATTGTCTCCATCTGTGTTCTGAGCCCCACCCTCCTTCCGTTTGAGCTGATCCGAAATGACAAAGATACTTGTAGTCATACAGGTTAAGTAATCACGTAACTCCTTTCCTAACAATTCTGCTGTCCTCTGGGCATCACTTCTCGTTCTAGATGGAGGTGTAAAGGTTGTCCTCATCTGCCTCCCTGTCACTATTTCATGGGGCGTAAAATGGTGGTCGGAACCTCGTTGATTTCTCAACGCATACAATGCCTCTCACAGAACCCATTCGCTTGTGGGTGATAAGCCAATTAAAACTTGTGCTTTATACTGAGCAACAACCTTATCTGTTCAAAGACTTCATTAACAAAATGATGGCCATTATCTAATCTTAATACTTTAATTCTCAATATGACACGAGTGAAGGACAGTGTCCCATGTTAGGCTCATTAATCAGAGTACAGAACATAACTGAGTTCCAACCAGATACTAATTAAAGATCTGAATAGCAATCACGCAGGATAGGGCTTGGCAGCTTGCCTCTGCTACCCTGCTTATGATTACTGCTATTCTTCAGTAACTGTGCGGGGTTGAGGGGCGCTAGGCAGCCTCCCTCTGCCGACAGGCCCCTCCCCCCGCCGTCCTGACATACAAGGAGGCTCGCCCCCACATCCGCCCCCATATCCACCTTTTATTTGAACTATTTCCTCCATTTTGATCGGAAGGAATGGTTTCCAAGTACGATGCAGTCCTAATGCCCACCTTTAATTCGCCCGTTCTTTTTGGGACTGAGGATTTCCCTCGTCCGATTTCAGCAAAGATCTGCAGGGAAAGCAACACACACTCGGAGAACGACGCAGGCGAACAAGCGTCCGTAGCAACCCAGCACGTAACGCGCATGCGCAACACGACGTGCTTAGCTGATACAACCTATAAGTGGTTGTATTCACTTCAACATTTCTTCTACACCCTGATCGTACCATGTACCCGAGTACGGCTCACCGCCTGTTGGGCGGTACTTTATTTAGAAATTTGTTACTGACAGTTTGTCAGATCGTACTTGGGACTGACAATCCCACACCAAGATGGCGGCCGCCCCGAGGGACGCGACTGCGCGGCGCTCCCATGGCAAACAATTGGCTTGGGAGTGCCTGGCAGCGCGCCCTTGCTAGCGGCGGCTTCCTCACTTCACCGTGCCGCTCGCCCGTGCGAGCTGCTGCTTCTCTACTTTGGAGTGTTGTGGGCAATACTCGCTATGTAAGTAGACATTACTCCTATGAGTGCTCACTTCTTCATCACACTTACCACGTGATCTTAGTAAATATCTTCCACCTTTACATATACTTGGTGCATCAATCTCAACTAACACCCTTTTCGGGTGTTATTGACTCATTTTTATGGGTTTACCCAATGATCGGGGAAACTTAGCTTCTATATTACCTAGAAATTCACGGTGTGTCTTTGTACTATGCCTATAGAATGCATATAGTTATATGCCTTAGTCGCCAGTAACTTTGATTCTTCTCCATGCTTCTAGCTACCCAATTTCGGCCATCCCGCCTGACAACACCCCTGCACCCGGCGAGACACAGCTGTCTTGTGACTGGGTGAGTACTCACATTCTACCATAGAGGATCATTTTATATGTTCTCGTACATAAGGTCAAACTTTTACAAGTGGCGGCCGATAATTTCTTTACCACACAGGTGATTATGACTCGATTCTGCTTTACAAGAAGAGCAGGTCAGTGCACTTCCATTTTTTAGTGAGTTAAATGATAGAGTCCTCTTAATACGCCACAGGTCTAATTAGTGTATCCTTATACTTTGTAGGAATTGCAACTGAACATTGATGAAACTAAAAACACACCCTGCCCTGAAGATGGATTTCCTAATCCGAAATGCGTAGGCACTGATTACCCAATAGGAGTGTCTTTAGGAACTCTGAGCAGAGTGAATGTAACTGCTCAGTAGCAGAGCAACACCTAGGTGGTGTAGAGCCTGCATACGAATGACCTTACCATTCTTTTCTTAACTAAACAGGTTATTTTTGAGTACTGGGTTCAGCTCAAATCTAATTTTGCCTTTTGTTGTTGGATTACCAATTGACCTGTACAAATTGCTTGGTTAAGATGACTACTGCTAACGCACTCCCATGGAGTATTTTGTTATAAATTAAAACTGATTATGTTTGGATTTATCACCTTATGGGCCTATTGTTTTATCTGTTTATTCTCAGCCTGATGCTTTCATGTTTGTAGATTCACAGATTAATGGAGACTTTGATATATTATTTGCCCTTTGAACATTAGAGAATATTAATTATTTCCTTGTTACACATTTCTGACACCCACCCTTGTACCCTAAACACTCCTGACTTGGAGTCTTTAGTATTTACAAGGCATGATCACCATTTGGGACTAGCTCCCGCTAGGAGTGCAGCAGAGGGTTACCGACTAGCAACAGTCGGTGTGTGTTTTCTGCCTAATCTTAATACTTCACATATTCACCATCTAGGAAATACTTCTTGTACTAGAAATGCTGCTGTGCAGGGGAATCAGGATGTGCACATGGACCAGCTTCAATCCACCTTGAAAGGGGACATACTACTACAATCATATATCTGTATCCATTACAGACATGCAACATGTCAACATAGTCGATATGTAAATGTTGAAAGGGACCATTAGGCTTCGGGATAACTCCTCTAACTGTTCAAAGCATGTGCCCAGCAGTAAACATTTGACATACGATGCAGTTCACTACATAAAATGCAATGTGTTCTAACACATTTGGAACAAACCAATCCTCTGCAATTGCTGCAGCAAGGCTATCTCTAGTGACATGCGCAGGGTAGTGTAGCTGTGCCAATGCTACCCTTTACAAGGCTACAGGCATCACCAGTTTACCAGTGCACTACTGTCGCCACAATGATTTGGAAGGAGTTAAAGAACACCCCCTCCACGTCCACAGGTCTTTCTCATCCTGCAGCACTTCCCCTTGAATTTCCATTAGCTGAGTTTTAGGCAAATTGTCATAACAATCAATCACACTCATCATTACCACCATACTTTCACTCACATCATGCGTATCAAACTTCATAATATTGTCTGAACATGCAACACGTTTTGCTTCTTCGTCTGCAGCTTGATTTCTACGTGAGATAAAGTGTGCCCTTTTATTGTGATCTGCCCATTTAATGACTACAATGGCTACTGGGAGTTGTTCTGCTTTAATAAGTCTGTCAAATAAGGCGGCATGCTGCACTGGAGTGCCGTCTGCTCAGAGGTAGCCCCTCCTTTTCCAACATGCTAGCCCTGCATGTACCATCAATGTAATGTAGGCAAAGTCACTGTACTTGGCAACTTCCTGGTCTGTGTGATTCTCGAGTGCAACAATCAGCACCACTAATTCTGCAGCCTGTGCCAAAAAGTGAGACGTAGTCGTGCACTTACCAATACTTCAAACTCCCCATTGACCTTGTGCTTCACCACAGCGGCACCTGCATATCTTTGTCCATCATTTTGATCGACTCTAGAAGAACCCTCAATAAAGAGAATCTCCCCAGCTCCCAACGCATTTTCTTTTACTCTTGGGATCTCATCATAGAATTACTCATTGTTCGAGCAATCATGTGCATGCTCGTCTTCTACTAGTGGGTCTGCTATAAACATGGCAAGGTGCACTATTCTACACCTGGCTATTTTGATCGCTGGAGTTGATATGACCACCTCGTAAACTGAGGCCCTTTAAGAAGTCAACGTACCTTTTGGTTTTTCCAAAATGGCAAACAAAGCATGTTCAACAAATAACGTCATGGAACATCCCATTACTATGCTAGCAGCCTTCTCAATGGCGAATGCCACGACTACCAAAGATTGATCGCAGGGAAAGTGACCCCTCATTACTGGGTCCAGGATCCCACTATAATATGCTAGAGGCTTGTACCCAAATGTGGTTCTCTGTGTGAGTACTGCCGCCATAACTGTGCAATTTGTATGTGAAAATAAGAGGAGTTCCTCAGCATAATTGGGACTCCCTAAAACTGGAGCTGTGCAAATGGCCTTTGAGCATGAAACAGGGGCCTTATATATGAACGATAATCAAAGAACCATGCTCTCACATAATTGCACAGTCGCAAAAATCTTTGCATATGCTTTATCGTGCATGGGTTTGCTGTTTTCAAAATAGACTTACCTCTTTCAGGAGTAACGTTCTTTTCTTCATGCCAAATTAACTGACCTATATACAATACTTCCTCTTGACAATACTGCAATTTCTCATTACTTCATATCCTTTCTCTGCAAGAATAATCATCAGTTGAACTGAGTCACGTCTGCACTCTTCCTCTGAGATGCGACAGACCAATATGTCATTTACGTATTGCCACACAACACTTTTCAATATTGCTTAGGTCCATTTGTAAGACTCTATTGAAAATTGATGAAAACTCGCAGTACCCCTGAGGTAATCTTGTGCTTTTCGACTTAGTCTGTTGAAATGTAGATGACGTCAGATCTTGAGAATCTTTATGCAATGGGATTGAGAAGGGGGCATGGCCTCGAGCTAATAGAGTGAGGACATGCCTACAAATGGCTCCTCCCCTGATCCTGGCCTTGATCCTTAATTCTCAAGGCAATAGTGGTGAATAACTGCCCTGCTAACACCCATGTACAGATAAAGCGTTTCTGCCATCAACCACAGGAACATTATAAGAAATCGGAGTATCTTGGCGGTAACCGAGGCTTCCAAACAGGCCCCCCCGCCTGGCAAGATGGCGGTCATTGCCATGGCCCAGCAGTGAAGAGGGGGAGGGGCGGCATTTCATACTTGTCGAGCAACAAGGATCTTGTGCATCGCCTGGCCTTAAGACGGACCAATATCACTGAGCCACCGACAACTGCGTGCCCGGGAATGATCGGCTGTGTGGGGGCTGGAGTGCGCGGTGGCAGAGGCGCCATGGCATCTGGAGACGGCGGTCCCGGACAGAAGCATACTGCGCTGTAAATAGGTGGCCCCCATCCAAGGGCGTGAGCGTACCCAGAAGATTTGAAACAGCAATAGGAGGGGACCGGACCAACGCTACACAAGCGCAGCATTTAAATACACACCTGAAAGAGTGGAGGAGGAGGCGCCGGTGGCCCTACGAAGGTGCAGCAAGCCAGCCTGCTGAAGGCCCCATGAAGGACCGAAAGTCTGGCAAGCCGCGTCGTGGAGTCAGCGGGCAAGAAGAAGGAACAGTGAGCAACCGAGGCTGCTTCCCCCCTTCCAAATCTGGTCAGCTGAGAACCCTGGGATGTACATGTTGCAGCTGGACGAAGCAACACCAGCTGGGAGGCTGCCCAGGACACCAATTGGACACCCGCGTATTGCAAAACCAACGGGACGCCGGCAGTGCGTGACAGCGCTGGGGTGGTGAGGTACATTGGATAAGCACCCCCATCTGCTGACTTGCAGAGTATCCCCAAAGGCCTTGCGGGCCTGCATAAACTGGGGTGCACAGAGGACCCTGGGCAGCAGTGGGTAGTGGCTGAGACCAAGCCCCAGAGAACAAGAGGCAACAGGTGACACGTTATCATCCTTCTGGGCCCACAGACAATTGGGATAATGATGGCAGCACCTGGACATCACACACGGCGGGCACTAACAAGGAAAGGGCAAAAACGTGAGTACCCCTCAATTTACAAGCGCTAGCAGCTGTGACTTGCCACCCACCCAGCGCATAGCATAGCCTGCCCGCCGGCACTGGTTCACTGATGGAGTGGGCAGCAAACGTGAAGTCCAGGAAAAGGCCAGCACCCACCACCCCAGTGATATATGGGAGGCCAGAAGGGGTATGCCTGAACAGTCACTTGTTTGTTTGTTTGTTTCTTTCTTTCTTTCTTTATTTGTATTGCGCTCCATACCCAGAGGCAGCAGGGCGCAGCATAAAAGAAGATGCAAGACTTGCAATGTTACAGAAATATACACTAATGCAAATTATGCATGTACAGAAAATTACAGAAAATATACAAAATACATGTGCAGAAAATGACAGGATATATACAATATGCAGCATTCTATACAATATGATAGTAGATGCAGTGGCAAAATGCAGTGATATATATATACAACAAAGAACTCTGTGTATTAATGTGAGAGGATATGTGGGTTACTCTAAATGAATAGGGTGTCAGATACAATAATTGTTCATTATCCAACGCTTAAGACGGAGGGCTAAGGGTTATTGGCATTCAGGTGTTTGATGAGGTTCCTTCTAAAAAGTGAATAGGGTTGGTCAGCTCTCAAATTATGTGGTAGGGAATGCCAAAGGGTAGCAGCTTTCACGGGGAAGCTATTGCCTCCAATGGTGGAGAGTTTGAATCTTGGAATTATCAGGCAGGTTCTAGTCTGTCTGATGGATGGTTTCCTCTTGAGTTTGTCCATCAGATAGCTGGGTGCAGCATTATTGAGGGCCTTGTGTGTTAGGGAGGCCATTTTTAGTTGGATTTTATTCTCAGTGGAGAGCGATTTGTATTGGTGTCTGGTGGCAGTGATGTGTTCTCTTTTATTTATGCCGAGCGCGGCTCTAAGGGCATTGTTGGATTTTCAACCTTTGGGTAATTGATTTGTTAGCGCCGCTGTAGAGAGCATTGCAGTAATCGAGTCTGGAGAGTATAAGGGCTCTCGCTAGGATCAGGCAGCTATTATTGGATAGGAATGGCCTGCCTGCTCTGATTAGTTTGCAGGTGTATGCGGTAGTGGATGCTAGAGAGTTGACCTGTTTATTGAATCACATAGTGGAATCCAGGCGGAATCCAAGCATTTTTACCTCGCTTGAGACTTTGATGATGTTGCCATCTATGTTGAACGAGGTGTATTCGGAACCTAGTTTGTTAATATTGGCATGCGTACCCAGGATGATTAGCTCCGTCTTATCATCATTCAGGCATAGGCCATGGGATGCCTTCCATGCCTGAATGATGAGATACACCCTGTTCACCAAATCTCTGTCCTTGATGTGATCCCCTGACAGTGGGAGGAGAATCTGAGTATCGTCTGCATAGTTAGTGTAGGTGATACCCAGAAGGTCCAGATCATCAAACAGAGGTTTGGTGAAGATGTTGTAAAGAGTTGGGGAGACGCAAGAGCCCTGAAGAACTCCACAGGTGATGGGAGAAGGGTCAGCTGCTGCTGAAGTGGAGAAGACTCTCATCGTTCTCTCACTCAGGAAGGATTCAATCCATCTGATTGCTTTGCTTGAGAAATGGGCTGCTGAATCCAGGTGTCTGCATAAAAACCTTGTGATCCACAAGGTTGAATGCTGCGGAGAGGTCGAGTAGGAGGAGGAGAGCTGTCTTTCCCTTATCCCTCAATTCATCTATTTGGGTCTTTAGATCGATAAGGGTTGTTTCCGTCCCATGTAGGGGCGGAAACCTGATTGTCTGGATCCTAGTAGATTATGGAGTTCTAGGTGTTTTTGGATTTGGACATATGCCATTTTGTCCAGGATCTTCAATAGAAAAGGTACCGTGGTGATGGGTCGATAGTTGGTGGGGATGAGAGGGTCTACGGTCTGCTTCTTGAGGAGGGGGAGCACCCAAGATTGTTTTAGGTTGGACGGGATAGTGCCTGAGGAGAAAGAAGCGTTTATAAGTTTTGCGATAAATGGTGATAAATCTCTGGCTGCGCTTTTCATTATCTGTGCAGGGCAGATGTCACATTTACAATTAGAAGGTTTGAGAGATAGTATAATTCTCTCAACTTCCAGGGTAGTGGTTTTCGTGAAGGAGAATGTGTTGGTATGTGCGCTAGGTATAGCGTCGGGGAGGTGTTTCGGTGGACTGGGAAGATTCAGGGAATCTTTTTTTGTTGGATTTTGTTTTGTAAGGTGATTACTTTATTAGCTAGTGCCTGTTGGATGTTTGCACACCAAGTTTGATACTTAGAGCAAGTATCAGGTGTGTCAATGGGAGACTCAAGCTCATTCAATATGGAGAAGAGCTCCTTCATACTTGAGTTGGAATTGGCAATGCGGTCATTGTAGGAGTTCCGTTGGGTGGGCATGATTTCCATGCAGATTCACATTTTCTCTTTTTTAAGCGGAGGGCCTTAAATTCGGGTGTAAACCATTTGTTTAGATGAGTTTTGGGTTTACTAGTACGGAGCTTTAGTGGAGCTATTTTGTCCATGGTGTCCAACATGATTTTGTTATATTCATGAACCAGGGTGTTAGGGTCTAGGTTGTCTGGCAGTGCATTAAGAGTTGGGAGGATGGCTGGAATAATCTTTTCTACTGTTATATTTTTTGTATTTCTTGTTGGGCAAGGTGGTGCTAGTGTCACGGCTAACGTGGGCGGTCTCGAGGTCAATATGTTGAAGGAGATCAAAGAGTGGTCAGTCCAAGGCAGAGGAGAGATGGACGAGATGTCCGCCACCCAGTCCAAGGTTCTTCCCTTCAAGTGGGTGGGAGAGTTAACTTTTTGGGATAGTCCTAAGGAGGTAATAGTATTAGCTATTGTTAGTGCATGTGAGCCTGTAGGTTCATTAAGACCGAGGTTAAAATCGCCTAGTAATAGCATTTGTGATGTAGTTTTGGCATTATTGGTTAATAAGCTATGGAGATCCTCTTCGAAGGTCCCAAGAGGGCCAGGAGGTCTGTAAACTAAGTGGATGGTAAGTGATTGGGTATTATTTATGGGGAGTTTGGCGGTGAGGGATTTGCACAATCGCAGAGTTTGGGTGGTAACTAACCGCAGGGCTAAATTTTCTTTAGATATGATGGCGATACCGCCTCCGCGGGTGGAGCCCACCCGGTCCTGCCTAGATATGGTATAGCCGTCTGGGATGGCCAACATAAGAGAAGGTCCTGCAGCATTGTGCAGCCATGTTTCGGTTAAAGCAATGAAGTCTAATTTAGCTTCTGTGATGAGGTCTGATATGTCAAGGGCATGGGTGATTAGAGATCTTGTGTTGGAAAAGTGCTCCCTTGTAGGAATGAGCATCAGTTTCTATGCTGAGATTCGTAGAAATGCATGGTTTAGCCTTAGTTCTAGTAATAGTAGTGGCTTTAGTGGCTATGGGGGTGGTGTGGTGGTGATGGGGGGCACTGTGTGCACTGGTATAGTGGCCTTTGGTTTCATGTTTGGCTGTGGAGAGGAGTCATCTAGGCGGCTCATGCAGTTTTGAGAGTCGTGCGCGAAGTTTGTTATTTCTATTGGTAATGGGGCTGGGTAAGGAGGCGTAGGTAATTGGTCCTGGCCTGCAGTAGTGTTTTGCACAGGCGAGGTCATAGAGGTGAGTGGCAGTGTCTGGTGTATAGGGAACTGTCTCTAGAGGTGTAGCCCTGATATAGATATCCTGGCTGAGAATGTCCGGTGACAAGGATGTGGCCTTTGCACAGAAGGTAAATATTGTGCGTAACATATTTTGCCGGGCAGGCAGGGTATCCTATTGTAGACAATAGTAAGGCAATATAGGTCCTTACCCGGTTGGGCTGGTGGGGTCTGGTTAGATCGGGAGGGGTAAGGAGAACCTAAATAGTGGTTAAAGTTCTAGGTACCATCTCTGGGCACTCTAGCTTTATAACTGTAGGTTCGGAATGCTCAGAATTGAGCACAGCAAAATGTATAAATATACACGTATGTAAGCAATACCAGCGTAATTGTAATCAGGGTCGCTATACCTGATCATGTACCACTTGTTAGGCACACTCCTGCATGCATCCCGGATTCAGACAAAAACAGTAGGTGGCCAAAAGTGTGGTAGTTTAGCAAATCAGCAGTGTGACTGTAAGAGTGGAGTGCTCACGTTTATAAGTATGATGCATGCAAATATATAGGCGCGTCAAACATGATTATGTTCAGTATGGGTGAACGGCAACGTTAGACATTAATCACAAGGCAGTATTTTGAGGCAGACTGGATATACAGTTACGGGCGCAGTAGGAGATAGTGCAGACTGCTGGTCTATACGATAATGTACCGCACTGGGTAGGGTAGGTGTGATAGGCAGTATGTAGAGGCAGAGAGTATGTGGTAAGCACACTCTTCAGTAACTACATGAGGCACTTATATGAGCAGACATAGGTACAACAATGCAGGCGTTTACATATCACAAGTAGCTAGTGGGATAAGAAACAAGGCGGTGTAGCGGTACGGTCATCATCAAGGTTTTAGAGTACAGATGTCACTTTTATGACGAGTTACCTTGTATGAGTGCGTCTGGGGATGTCCGGCCAGAGGTTCTGGCTAGCGGCGTAGGCAGCTAGGACAGGCACAGGACAGGTATAGTCCTTATTACGTGGTCCTTTATGCGTGGGACGGCTCATGCCTCAAGGTTCATCGTCATTGTAAATAAAGGCGGAACAGCCAATCATACGGCTGCTTTGGTCGGTGTGTAGTTTTCGAGAGCTAGAAGGCAGCTCAGAATGGTGGGGCGGCCATCTTTAGGTGGTGGAGTCCCGAATCAGGGACAATTGCGGCATAGCCTACACGGTTTCAAACGATGGAAATGGGTACAGTCCAGATCGGAATCTGCCCAGCAGCGCATCGGTGCAAATATATAGTAGGTTAAGCCCTGTGGCTTACCTGATGCACAGCAGCACCAACGGATCCATTCCTTAACGTGGCACTGCTCCGGCAGTGGTAGTAGGGGCTCCTACTCCTCGGATGCTAGGGGGTGACTGAGGGCAGCAGGCAACAGGCACAGGACAGGTATAGTCCTTATTACGTGGTCCTTTATGCGTGGGACGGCTCACGCCTCACGGTTCGTAGTCATTGTAAATAAAGGCGGAACAGCCAATCATATGACTGATTTGGTCGGTGTGTAATTTTCGAGAGCTAGAAGGCAGCTCAGACTGGTGGGGTGGCCATCTTTAGGTGCTGGAGTCCCGAATCAGGGACAATGGCGGCATAGCCTACACGGCTTCAAACGATGGAAATGGGCACAGTCCAGGACGGAATCTGCTCAGCAGCGCATCGGTGCAAATATACAGTAGGTTAAGCCCTGTGGCTTACCTGATGCACGGCAGCACCAACAGATCCATTCCTTAAGGTGGCGCTGCTCCTGCAGTGGCAGTAGGGGCTCCTACTCCTCGGATGCTAGGGGGTGACTGACATTGTGCATCCCACGACGGAGTGCCGTTCCTTGATGTGCCCTGCATAGCACTCCACCCGAGTGTTTGACATCGACAGAAGGCATCACTAGATCTGGGCAACCATAACATTAATAGGGGCTCTTACTGGAAACTGAAAACGTCTCCCTGTGCAGGAACACGGAACCTAATGAGATATACCTGGGAACAACTATATGAGGATCAACCACTGCTAACGCGGCGCCATCTGCCTGGCAGGGTAATCACATGCAAACTGGTATGAAGGAGGACGTTGTGGGACGAAGACTGGGATTACCTGCGGGCCCGGCAAGAAACCACATAGAAAAGCAGGGCCTGATAAGCCATAACATTGATCTGAAGGCCATTGCCACTCGGCGCTCTGCAAGTGGATAGGTCCCCATCCACAGGAAGCAATTTATCCTGTTGACAACACGGGGAGTGCAAAGCAACTAAGTGTGGACTGGCACTAACAGTCAATCAATGAGGGGGAAACTATGCGGGCCGCTGATGCACACTTCCCACACCTGAACTGGACTTCTGCCCCCAATGAGGCAGAGAGAGCCAATGAATCAGCAGCAACAAATATTACAAGGGTAAGGGAGGGCCACTATCCCAGACTCCCCCTTTCATCCTGCACATCGACAGTGAAAACCTGCCCTCCCACATAGAACAGAGGGACAGAGTGCGCAGCGGTAGAAAGGTGGGTGCTCTACATGGATATACACTATAAGCAGCAGAAAATGACTGAAGGCACAGCAAATCCAAAGACTGGAAGCTGTGAACAACGCTAACCCGAATAGGGAGACCTTTGGAGTGTAAGTGCACGGACCTAGACAGTAGCAAGTCCTGGACTGCAAGCATTGCAATGCCAGCTTGCGGGCGGTTGCTGTCTTGGGCCACCGAGAGTGGGCATGTCAGAAGGCATCACTAGATCTGGGCAACCATAACATTAATAGGGGCTCTTACTGGAAACTGAAAACGTCTCCCTGTGCAGGAACACGGAACCTAATGAGATATACCTGGGAACAACTATATGAGGATCAACCACTGCTAACGCGGCGCCATCTGCCTGGCAGGGTAATCACATGCAAACTGGTATGAAGGAGGACGTTGTGGGACGAAGACTGGGATTACCTGCGGGCCCGGCAAGAAACCACATAGAAAAGCAGGGCCTGATAAGCCATAACATTGATCTGAAGGCCATTGCCACTCAGCGCTCTGCAAGTGGATAGGTCCCCATCCACAGGAAGCAATTTATCCTGTTGACAACACGGGGAGTGCAAAGCAACTAAGTGTGGACTGGCACTAACAGTCAATCAATGAGGGGGAAACTATGCGGGCCGCTGATGCACACTTCCCACACCTGAACTGGACTTCTGCCCCCAATGAGGCAGAGAGAGCCAATGAATCAGCAGCAACAAATATTACAAGGGTAAGGGAAGGCCACTATCCCAGACTCCCCCTTTCATCCTGCACATCGACAGTGAAAACCTGCCCTCCCACATAGAACAGAGGGACAGAGTGCGCAGCGGTAGAAAGGTGGGTGCTCTACACAGATATACACTATAAGCAGCAGAAAATGACTGAAGGCACAGCAAATCCAAAGACTGGAAGCTGTGAACAACGCTAACCCGAATAGGGAGACCTTTGGAGTGTAAGTGCACGGACCTAGACAGTAGCAAGTCCTGGACTGCAAGCATTGCAATGCCAGCTTGCGGGCGGTTGCTGTCTTGGGCCACCGAGAGTGGGCATGTCAGAAGGCATCACTAGATCTGGGCAACCATAACATTAATAGGGGCTCTTACTGGAAACTGAAAACGTCTCCCTGTGCAGGAACACGGAACCTAATGAGATATACCTGGGAACAACTATATGAGGATCAACCACTGCTAACGCGGCGCCATCTGCCTGGCAGGGTAATCACATGCAAACTGGTATGAAGGAGGACGTTGTGGGACGAAGACTGGGATTACCTGCGGGCCCGGCAAGAAACCACATAGAAAAGCAGGGCCTGATAAGCCATAACATTGATCTGAAGGCCATTGCCACTCGGCGCTCTGCAAGTGGATAGGTCCCCATCCACAGGAAGCAATTTATCCTGTTGACAACACGGGGAGTGCAAAGCAACTAAGTGTGGACTGGCACTAACAGTCAATCAATGAGGGGGAAACTATGCGGGCCGCTGATGCACACTTCCCACACCTGAACTGGACTTCTGCCCCCAATGAGGCAGAGAGAGCCAATGAATCAGCAGCAACAAATATTACAAGGGTAAGGGAGGGCCACTATCCCAGACTCCCCCTTTCATCCTGCACATCGACAGTGAAAACCTGCCCTCCCACATAGAACAGAGGGACAGAGTGCGCAGCGGTAGAAAGGTGGGTGCTCTACACGGATATACACTATAAGCAGCAGAAAATGACTGAAGGCACAGCAAATCCAAAGACTGGAAGCTGTGAACAACGCTAACCCGAATAGGGAGACCTTTGGAGTGTAAGTGCACGGACCTAGACAGTAGCAAGTCCTGGACTGCAAGCATTGCAATGCCAGCTTGCGGGCGGTTGCTGTCTTGGGCCACCGAGAGTGGGCATGTCCCCAACCAAAAAGAAGAACAATACAACCATCATGGAATCCTTCGCTGCAGTGAAACCATGAGAACAAACGCAAAATAACATTGCGGCCTGCTCGGATCAAAAGACCCCAGATGATAGTAACAAGGACAAACAGGTCCTGGAGGCCATTGCTGGGCTGTGCATCTTCATAGACACTAAAATTGAAGAGGTCAAGACAGACATGCAACTGATGCACCAGGACATGCACAACCTCACGGAGCGCGTGACCATCACATAGTCTGGGCAAAAAGAAACTGCTTAGTTGCTGAAAGACATTCAAAGTAGAGTGCTGGAGCTGAAGAGGAGAAACAACATCCACTAAGAGAGGGCAAAGGACGCGGAATGGCGATCCAGACATATTAACGTGTGCCTGCTAGAAATCCCTGTGGGGATGGAAGACCTCAACCCCTGAACTTTGTAGGAACCCTGCTGCAACAAGAGATAGGGGCTGGCCGCCTCTCACAGGGATTTGTGGTGGAGAGAGCTCATAGAAAATAGAAAGGATCATGAACATCCAGGACAGTGAAATCATATTGCGCTACTCACGAGAAGGGGGTGAAATATGAAGGGACAATGCCAAAATTGCTATATATCCGGATTATACCCCAGCAGTGCAAAGAGCAAGAAATTCATTTATTCCAATTAAGGCCAGGTGCGGCAGCTGAACCTTAAGTACATGCTGATGTACCCATCCAGACTCAAAGTGATATACAAGGGAGAGCTGTTTCATGGAGACGCCGGCGGCGGCCAACATGTGGCTGGAGCACAACAACATGGGGGAGGGAGAGGGAGCTGTAACATAACTGGAACTATTGAGGCAAAATGGGGTGCCTCGGATGCCCATGGGTTGACACACAATTTTACAGTAACCAAGCCAATGACCTTACGAAGGGCGGGAGACCTGTCGGGCCATTCGGCTTGAGCCAGGTGGTACTCCCCCGCAAAAGGACTGGTGCCAACCTGTTGCTGACGCACCAGGGCAACTGCTGGGTGCAGTTGGTTAAATTTGTTGTGGTTTAAAATGTTTTGCAGTCTTCACTGTAAATGATGTTAAGGGCGAATGGGCACACAACAAGAAGGAGAAGAGGGGCAAGGGGTGTGTGGATGGTGAGGGAAGGCCGTACTGGAGAACACAAAGGACGGGGGAGGAGTGCAATTAGGTTTCGCGAAGGGGTGATGGCGGCTGACATAAAAGTGCTGACGTGGAATGTCAGAGGGATGGGCACCTATCAGCACAGGAACAGGATTATATCCTTCCTGAGTAGAAAGAAAGTCTCCATTGCATTGCTACAAGAAACTCACCTCACTACTGAAAGCAATGACAATGGGCCTCATTACACGGTAGGCGGTGAGCCATGGCGCTATTAGCGCCATGGCTCATGCCGGTAAAATACCGGCACCGCCTTGGCAGAAAGGGGATTCACCGCCCCATCCCAAGGTTGGAGGGGCGGTAAATCCCCCTTCCGCCATTGCCCTTCCCCATTCCCATTTCTGCCCCATAGGGCTCAATGGGAATGGGGAAGGCGCTAATTACGGCACCGCAATTTAGCGGTGCCGTAATTAGCTCCGAGGTCTCTTAGCGGGTTGGTATTTAACGCCTGCAAAAATCAGGCGTTAAAACTCCAACCCGCTAAGGGACAGGCGGCAGGGATTTACCGGTACCAGTATTTTACCGGTACCGGTAAATCCCTACCGCCAACCGTGTAATGAGGCCCAAAGTGTTGAAAACTGGGGGGGCAGGGCTTTGGTGCGACATACTGTAAATATGCGCAAGGCATATACACATGGATACATGGCACTGCCCCTTTCAGGCTACTAGCTAAGGAGGTGGATGCAGAGGGAAGATACCTAATACTTAGAGGGAGCATTGAACAGCTCGAGATTTGTATAGTTAATTCCTACTTGCCCAACTGCGGGACCTCTGCACACTTGACTAAATTGAGCGTGAAACTAGCTCCATACTGAGACTGCTTCTTCTTTTGGGGAGGAGACTTTAAATGTGTCCAAGACCCCTCCCTGGATAGGTCTAATCCACTGGCACATAGGGAAAAATTGACTGAGGTGATAGGGAACCTGGACTTGGCGGAGGTGAGGAGGGAGCTATACCCGGAGAGCAAGGAATTTGCTTTCTTTTCGTCACCCTATGATCTATACACCAGAATAGTCCATCTACTGATAGACAGAACACACCTACCCCAAGTAGACATGGCTTTTTATCTGGGCAGATCAATATCAGTCCATGCACCACTGCTTATGGAATGGAATATGCAGGGTCCTAGTCCATCCATACCGGTGTGGAATATGCCAACAGACTCTATGACAGATTGTGCCTTCAAGGAGGGGCTCTGCTGTAGAATTGTGGAGTATAGGGACAGTAATGTGAGGAGTATAAGGAGTTGGGACACTATTTGGGAGGTACTGAAAGTCATGGTTAGAGGGGAGGTAATTGCTAGCACTGGGGGAATTAGGAAAGCACTGAGGAGAGAACTGGAAGAGGGAGAGGGGAGGATTAAAAAGTTGGAGACCTACAGCCAGGAAACCAGAGAGAGGGAACGTGACCTAGCAGTGGCCAGGGAGGACTGCCACAATACCTGGGCCAGATTGGCTAAATTCGATTATGTCGAAAAAACTACTAGGACTCACTATGAGTGTGTTAAACCGAGCAGGCTCCTGTCGTGGTTGTGCAAAAAGGAAAACCCAAGACACTTGATCACAGCAATTAAAGACGAAACAGGCTTGGTGCACAACACAATCGTCAATCAATGATTCATTTAAAAATGTTTATTCCCAGCTGTACAGCTATGGCAAGCTAATACCCCAGCGGGACATACTGGATACGCTGGAGGAAATATGTTTGCATTCACTAGATACCACTCGACAGGAAATGGTAGACACACAGCTAACGATTAAGGACGTAAGCAATGAGATCACATCGCTAGCCACCTGCAAGTCCCCTGGGAGCGATGGGTTGCGCACTGAGTTCTAAAAGGCATACAGCCCAGAGCTAGGTCCGGTTCTGCGTGAAGTTTTTAAGGAGCATATGAAACAGGGTTGCTACCAAGGAACATGAGGGAGACACTAGTGGTACCCCTACCTAAACCCGGGAAACACACGGATGCGTGCTGCTCATAAAGGCCGCTGGCAATGTTGAACTATGAAATTAAAATATTGATGACCATACTGGCTAAGCGGCTGTCGAAGACCCTGGTGCACGAGGACCAGAAAGGTTTATAACCAGGTCAGAGCACAGCAATTAATCTGCGAAGGCTGCAACATATGATTGCACAAACGCCAGATTCACAGGAAAAATATGCAGTGATCTCCCTGGATGCTATAAAAACATTCACTTCTAAATATTGGGACTGGTTGATTGCTGCCTTGAGACAATTCGGGTTGGGCGAGCACTTCATCAGGTGAATTAAACTTCTCTATGAGGCACCAGTGGCTACGATGAAAACGGGGCGAGCAGTGTCAGCACTGTGGGACATCCAGAGGGGCACGAGACAGGGCTGGCCTCTGTCGCCAATGCTCTATATCTTGGGTATAGAGCCGATAGCCACATACATTAGGAAGCAATTCTTTGATGCAGGCATCAGTGTCAGGGGAGTAGATCATGTTATCGCTGTATATCCAGACAACGTACTGCTATACCTAAGGGACCCACACCTCAATGTACCAGTGATCTTGGAGGTGCTGCAGAACTTTGCACGAGTATCAGGGATTTCCTTCAGCACTGAGAAATCATGTATACTCCCGCTGGCGGTGCTGGCAGAAAAAAAGGAGGAGGATCTCCCGAGGGTTGGGCTACGGTGGAAGTTGCATTTGTTTAGATACTTAGGGGTAAATGTCTGCACACACCTGAACAGATGTACGGGGGCAACACAGTATTAGCGGTGCATGGGCTCAGGAAGTCCATTAAGTTTACGTGCAAATTACCACTATCAGTCATGGATAGGGTGGCCGTGGTTAAAGTGATAGTCCTACCAAGA